>NC_141699.1:21797876-22227876 GCF_964263255.1 Lissotriton vulgaris
TTCAAGGACCGATTGGACAACAACGCACACAACTGCAAGGAACTCATCAACATCGTGAAAGAGCTTTCCAACCCCAGCGCAGGAAACAACGACATCACCCCATCGCAAGACCTCTGCAACTCCCTCGCTTCATACTTCCACAACAAGATCGCGGACATACACAACAGCTTCAACAACCAACCAACGCACACCATGACCGAACAACCACCCCCCACCACCACCCTCCACGCCTGGACCCCGATCAGCACCGAAGACACCATCCGCACGATGAACTCCATCCACTCCGGATCACCGACCGACCCCTGCCCTCACCACGTCTTCAACAAGGCCGACACTGTCATCACACCCCACCTGCGAGACATCATCAACACATCCTTCGACACCGCCACCTTCCCTGAGAGCTGGAAGCACGCCGAACTCAGCGCTCTACTCAAGAAACCAACAGCGGACCCCACCGAACTCAAGAACTCCCGCCCCATATCGCTCCTCCCGTTTCCAGCCAAAGTCATCGAGAAGACCGTCAACAAGCAGATGGCCGCCTTCCTCGAGACGAACGGATCCCTCGACCCCTCACAGTCCGGCTTCCGAGCCAATCACAGCACCGAGACCGCCCTCATCGCCGAAACCGATGACATCCGAGCCATGATGGACAATGGAGAAACAGCGGCCCTCATCCTCCTAGACCTCTCTGCGGAATTCGACACGGTCTGCCACCGCACCCTAGTACAGCGCCTCAGCAACATCGGAATCCAGGACAAGGCGCTGGAATGGATCATCTCCTTCCTCGACGGAAGAACACAGAGAGTCCGCCTACCACCGTACAAGTCAGAGGCCTCCGAAGTCATCTGCGGCGTCCCTCAAGGATCATCTCTGAGCCCCACCCTCTTCAACGTCTACATGAGCCCCCTCGCGGCCATCGTACGCAAACACAACCTCAGCATAATCTCCTACGCCGACGACACCCAGCTGATCCTCTCCCTGACCAACCACCCCGCCTCTGCCAGAGCCAACCTGCACGAAGGGATGAAAGAGGTAGCCGAGTGGATGACGACCAGCCGCCTGAAACTGAACTCTGACAAGACGGAGGTCCTCATCCTGGGCTCATCACCCTCCGCCTGGGACGACTCCTGGTGGCCTCCCGCCCTGGGCACTGCACCCAAACCGACAGACCATGCACGCAACCTGGGCTTCATCCTGGACTCCTCCCTCTCCATGACCAGGCAAGTCAACAACGTCTCCTCAGCGTGCTTCAACATCCTACGCATGCTACGGAAGATCTTTTGGTGGATCCCCACCGAGACCAGGAAGACCGTCACCCAGGCCCTCGTCACCAGCCGACTGGACTACGGCAACGCCCTCTACGCCGGTACCACCGCCAAGCTCCAGAAGAGACTCCAGCGGATCCAGAACGCCTCAGCCAGACTCATCCTCGACATCCCACGAACCAGCCACATCACCGGACATCTGAGAGACCTTCACTGGCTCCCCGTCAACAAAAGAATCACCTTCCGCCTCCTCACCCACGCACACAAAGCCCTACACGACCAAGGCCCGAGCTACCTCAACAGCCGGATCAACTTCTACGCTCCCAAACGCCACCTCCGATCAGCCAACCACGCCCTCGCCGCCGTCCCCCGCATCCGAAGAGCGACTACAGGAGGAAGGTCCTTCTCCTACCTGGCCGCCAAGACCTGGAACTCCCTCCCGACCGACCTGCGCCTGACCCAAGACCACCTCTCCTTCAGGAAGAAGCTGAAGACCTGGCTGTTCGAGAAGTAGCGGCACCCGCCCCCCCCTCCTCCCCCCCCCCCAGCGCCTTGAGACCCTACGGGTATGTAGCGCGCTCTATAAGTGTCACTGATTAATGGCACGGATGGGACGGGGTGGTGTTGAAGCATATTTTGGGGACTACGATTTGTGGGCCACGTGACTAACACATGGCTATATAGGAACCTACTGATTTGCCATGGTGATCAAGACACATATGCAGATGGGCTGGGACTGGAGGGCGTCAGATGTTCTTCCACCCTTGAAGCAGGAGGCCTTGTGTCTCCAACGTGGATTTAAGGCCAGAGACAGGCTTTAACAGACAGAGTAACTGAGATTCACTTTATGGTGAAGGAAAAAACCCTCGTCCTGGTAGCACCCCAAGACTCCATCAGGCAAAACCCACGCTTATAACACTATTTAAATAACCCGCACCCTCAGTGGATGGCGGAAGGACACATTATGTGAGCTCTGCCACGCCGACAATTGAAATAAATGCTTTAAACAGCTCAGAAAGTGCCTCTCTCTGCACGGAATGACAATCAGTGCCTTGAAAGGCCTGTCGCTCGTCGAGGCGGCTGCTGCGCATCCGGAATCACAGCCAATGAGGCGCACAAGCGCTTCGGCGCTGATGGGAACGAGGCTGTTTTGGGGTGCGCGGGCGGCTCGAGGCGCTGCTGGAGACCGAGGCGCTGGATCAGAGGCGGACGTGGCCCGCTGGGGCCCCTGGGGGTCTTCACGCAGGTCCACCGTGCTCGTCATTTTCAGTCAGTAATTCAAAGGCGCTATAATTGCTTCTCTGTTGCCAGGGGTACACGTCGACGTGGCTGACACAAGAATGACGAAAGAGCCCTTCGGATGCTGCTGGGGGGGGCGGGGGGGGAGGCATCATGCACCATTGGTGTGTGTGTGTGGCTGCTTGCCCAGGCACATGGGGGCTTCCACAAGCACTCACGGGCGGCCGAAGTCCACACACATAGCAGTTTATAAGCTGCGGTGCTGCACATTGGGCTGTTATCAGGAACTTTCTGCAAACAACCGGGCCTGACTTCAGGGCCCTTTAACCCCTTTACACAGGCGCAGCACGTGCACCACCCAGTGCTTTAAATGGAAATATCGAAGTGCTGGTACCCATTATCTAGATTTCCTGTTTTCTCCAGAGAAGTGCTGTACTCTCCAATAAAATGCATTGCAGCAGCGCTGAGAAGTGCAGGTACTCCCCCTTTAAAATGAAAGAAGTGCAGGTACTCTCCCTTTAAAATGAAAGAAGTGCAGGTACTCTCCCTTTCAGATGAAAGAAGTGCAGGTACTCTCCCTTTCAGATGAAAGAGGATCAGATAATCTCCCTTTAAAATGAAAGAAGTGCAGATACTCTCTCTTTAAAGTGAAAGAAGTGCAGGTACTCTCCCTTTAAAATGAAAGAAGTGCAGGTACTCTCCCTTTCAGATGAAAGAAGTGCAGGTACTCTCCCTTTCAGATGAAAGAAGTTCAGGTACTCTCCCATTAAAATGAAAGAAGTGCAGGTACTCTCCCTTTCAGATTAAAGAAGTGCAGGTACTCTCCCATTAAAATGAAAGAAGTGCAGGTACTCTCCCTTTCAGATGAAAGAAGTTCAGGTACTCTCCCTTTCAGATTAAAGAAGTGCAGGTACTCTCCCTTTCAGATGAAAGAAGTTCAGGTACTCTCCCTTTCAGATGAAAGAAGTTCAGGTACTCTCCCTTTCAGATTAAAGAAGTGCAGGTACTCTCCCTTTCAGATGAAAGAAGTGCAGGTACTCGCACTTTCAGATGAAAGAAGTGCAGGTACTCTCCCTTTCAGATGAAAGAGGTTCAGGTACTCTCCCTTAAAGATTAAAGAAGTGAAGGTACTCTCCCTTTAAAATGAAAGAAGTGCAGGAACTCTCCCTTTCAGATGAAAGAAGTGCAGGTACTCTCCCTTTCAGATTAAAGAAGTGCAGGCACTCTTCCTTTCAGATTAAAGAAGTGCAGGTACCCTCCCTTTCAGATGAAAGAAGTGCAAGTACTCTCACTTTCAGGCGAACGAAGTGAAGGTACTGTCCCTTTCAGATTAAAGAAGTGCAGGCACTCTTCCTTTCAGATTAAAGAATTGCAAGTACCTCCCTTTCAGATTAAAGAAGTGCAAATACTCTCCCTTCTAAATGTACTCCGTACCGGACAGTACCGGCCCATTTGAAGCGCTGGCGCCACCGAAGGAGATGGGAGAGATGGTCCTGGCTGGAGGTTCATTTACCTAATGAAAATGTGTTTTGTAGAGAGCTCGAGGACACGCTCTAACCATGCAAGAACAGACAGGAAGCCGACAGTGAAAAGCAGAATTTACCAGCCTTCGCAGTCACACCTCTGTATGCTTGGGGCAGAAGTGACCCACCCTCCTCGGGCCCAGCGGCATCCGACCCATGGACGTCATTCAGTGGTCACAGCTCCAATCCCTGGCTTGTTCCTTGCAAACCCTGGCACTGCCTTTGTGACCCCTGGCCTCAGAGATGGAAAATCAGTGCCAGGAACAGAGGCGCCTCTCTTATAGGAGCACTGTGGCTTCACCCCCCGTTTGATGCTAATCCTTGATTATTTTAATAGCGAATAATATGCCGTCATTCACTACCAATGTCATAGAAACTGGAGCAGCAAGCCTTGAAATGGGACATTCACTAGCAGATGAGACAATTAAAAACAAATTACTTTTAAATGTATGTCACATGCGTGTGTGCCAGCCACGGCCGGTAGTAGGTGTAACTGCAGGGCGGTGGCGTAGGAAGGGGGAGGGTCTGGGTGGAGGGTTGTAATGTATGGATTACGGACTTTAACAGGTAAGTAAACTTATAAATAAATAAAACGAATTTCGTTGCGCGCACTACATCGCATTTGGTGATGCAGTGCACACAATGAAACTTACTCCACCATTGCACCACTCTGTGAAGCTGCAGCAACTTAAAAAATGCACCACACTGCGCCATATTTACAAAGTGATGCATCTAGGCAGATGCACCACTTCATAAACTCCTGTGCTACATTAGACCTACGTCAGGTATAATGTTTGCAGGGTGGGCGTTCCGGCACAGACAAGGCTCTTAGAAGTGTCACAGTTAAATCTATCAGATTTCACTGCACCACTTCTATGGCCTCACTGCGTCAAATCCTTACGCCTGCTTGAAGGGGGTGACGCAGTGCTTTTCACATGGAGCTCGCCCCATGTGAAGTGACACATTTCTGGAATTGCGGAATTTTTCACTACCTTTGGATATTTGGTCTATGTTTTTTTGCGTCACAGTTATATGTCTTTTCATAACATAGGGTCTCCACATCTATCTGGGTGACTTCCCCCAACACAGTCACTGTTTGGCTTCCTTTTGTTTTTTGTGTTTTTTTTTTGTTTTTTGTTTCATATCTCTGCCCCCTCGTATGACAACTTTTTGTATATTTTCTCCCTTTCCTCTATGTCCTTCCCAGCCCTGATGAGTCACATCAAGTACACGGTGTGACGAAACACGTGTCGGCTGGCGATTACCTTTTGAACTGATCAAGATTGTACGATAAACCTTTATTACCTGCAAAAAACCTGAAGTCAAACTTTTATTTATTCTGAAAAGAATTGTAACCACAGTGAGATTTTGACATCAGAACCCACACTACCACAAAACGTGTGCACAGGACTTGGTTCTTATTGTTGGATACGGGCCTTCTGTACAAGTATAGGGGTTGTTGTGCTTTGGGTTTGTTTCCCCTGAACTGTTTTGCACCGTAACTGAATTGTATTTGTCGCGTTACCGACCAATCATACATGCATGAGAACCACATCTTCCTGTCCAGCAAATCAAACTTGTTTTCTTTGTCAACACTGTATATGAGAGGCAGGTCATGAGAGAGAATGAGTAAGTTTCAGTATCAATAAGTGAGCATGAGTGAGTCAGAGTGACTGAGAATGAGCACGTGACGGTAAGAGTGAATGCAAGTGAGTAAAACTAAAGGCCTTATTTATAAGGACTTACTCCACCATTGCACCACTCTGTGACGCTGCAGCAGCTTAAAAAATGCCCCACACTGCGCCATATTTACAAAGTGATGCATCTAGGCAGATGCGCCACTTTATAAACTCCTGTGCTACATTAGACCTACGTCAGGTATAATGTTTGCAGGGTGGGCGTTCCGGCACAGACAAGGCTCTTAGAAGTGTCACAGTTAAATCTATCAGATTTCACTGCACCACTTCTATGGCCTCACTGCGTCAACTCCTTACGCCTGCTTGAAAGAGGTGACGCAGTGCTTTTTACATGGAGCTTGCCCCATGTGAAGTGACACATTTCTGGAATTGCTTCTGTTTCCAGACACATTCCAGCAATGCACCATTTTTTGCAGTGACAGATACATCAGGATTCATGACGTATCTGTCAATCCTTGCGACATGGAGCTCCGTACTTTAAATATGACGCATCCATGTTGTCGCAAGGAAGGCGTACTGAAAAGTGTTGCATCACTATTTTACTGCAGCGATGCCACACCTTATATAAATGATGCCCTAAGTGAGGGGGACTGAATGAGTAAATATGAATGTGATGGAGCATTAAAGAGTATGAGTGAGTGTTGGGCATCTTAGGGGAAACAACCCCAAAACCTTTTTGCTTTTCCCTCCTAGAGTTTGCAGTGTCTCTCCGCCTTACCGTATGGCTCTGGGGACCTTCGGCTGTACTGCAGAGGAAAAGTGCATGCACCTACTGCACACACCAGGAAGGCGTGCGTATGTGGTTGGTTTCTGTACCATACCTACCCGTTCCCATTAAGCAGGTGCTCCACATACCCAGGGTGGGTATGGCACTGGTTGGGAGTGAGATGTAGCACTGAGTGTGCCATCCACTGCATAGCCTGTCAACCATGTATTGGGCATACCATCGCAGGTCCCTGGGGTGCCATTGCACCCCTTCTTAGGTTGGCATCACTCACACTTCAGTCAATCCTTACTGGGCCTTTTCATACCATGAGGACAACCCCCAGGGATGCCCTGATGGGAGCAAGGGGGGGTGGTCAGCTAAAGGCAGGGTCGAGAGGGATAGATGTTCCCTATCCAGGTTGCATTGAGCCCCCATGTGGGTTTTCCCGCCATGAAGTCTGACTCCACAGGGGTACTCCTGGAGTGTTGCCAAGGCTTTGTGTGGCCTTTGTGCCAGGGGCACTTCCTCACCGTCAAGACAGTGTGAGAGTGCAAGCGCCTTCCTACACATGTTAGGAAGTGGCACTGACATGATGTTCTGAGACATGGGCTGGTGTCCTATTGCAAACCTGTGTGGGCATACTTGCACCTCTGGGGTTTTGACAGTGTGCCCGGCCTGCCATCATGGGCCTGGGTGTACACACTGGCCCTGGTGCTGGTTTGAATATGTGTCCAGCCTGCCACGGCAGGCTTATGGGTTCATCCTTACTTCAATGGTATTTGGCCTAGGTGTCTCGCCTGCCATCGCAGGCCGATGTCTGCATACCTCCAACTATGATGTTCCAAGACTCAGGTCTCTGAGGGTGCACACTTGCACCCATGGTGTTTGTGACTACATGTTCAGCCTGCCAACGCAGGCCTGTGTGAGCACACCTGCCCTGTAGTGGGTAAACCCATGTCCAGCCTGGATTGCAGGCTTGCACGTGCGCACAGGCAGCCATGACGTTCAGGGTCATGTGTTCCGCCTGACCTTACAGGCTTAGGTGTGAGCATTCTCACCAATGGTACTATGGACTACATGCCCTGCCTGCCTTGCAGGTTTATGTATGCACATTTGCATCTAAGGTGCTTGCAACTCTGTGTCCAGCCTACCATTGAAAGCCAGTGCGTGACTACTTGCACCCATGGTGCACATGACTACATGTCCTGTCTGCCATCGCAGGTCTGTGCGTGCACTCCTGCATCCGAATGGTTAAACCCGTATCCAGCCTGCCATTGCAGGCTCAGTGAGGGCACTGGCACCAATGGTGCCAGGGTCTAAGTGTCCAGCCTGCTATCGCAGGCCTGTGTGCGCATTAGCACACTGGCGCTCAAGCAGCAATACCTAAGTGCGTTTTCACTACCTACCAGACTTGCTCTTCACATAGGCTAACATGGGCAAATATTTAATGATACTTCGGGCTGCAACCGGGGATTGCAGTGGAGCAGCCTCATGATGATTCCTATCAATGGATTCGCAGTGCTAAACCTTCCCAATGGTAAACATGGTTTTGGCATAACTCGCTTAGAAATGCAACTTATAGTGCACAGGCATTTCTATGTTGTAAAACTCTTTGTGTGCCTTGGGGCCTGGCTCCAGCTGATACCAGAGGCCAGGGGAGCACATCTGCAAATTTCCCAAAGGCAGCTATAAACCAAGGGCATGTCCAGGAGTAACAAACCACTGCCATTTGAGGGCCGAGTGGAATAGGTTGGTAGGGAATGCTGTTACACTCTGCCTCTAGGGGCCAGGTCATAGCCCCAATAAATATTAAGATCTGCATTCCACATCCCCAAGGCAGACAGGCCTGAAAATTAGGAGAGATGTCTGTGGTTTATAAGGAGACCCCCCTTGCCCACCCCCACTTATAAAACGCACTTCAGAATAACTACTGGTGCCATGCTTCAGCAAAGCAGAGACACCCTTGTAGGGACATGGGGCCGGAGAACCAGGACTCTGTGGTTCACACTGTCAGAGGTATCTGTTGTGCACATGGATGATAACTGTCCAAATAGGGCCTGGCCTAGGCTGGAGATCTGCTGAAGTGTTCTCTCAAAGGGTCTGTCAACAGACCTCCTCTACTCCCTGGGATCTCAGGGATATCAAAGATCTTCTGCGAGAGCCCTACACCATCCACCAGTGTCATCTGGAGAGCGGGGCCCTTACAAATGCCTACTTCGTCTGCTGAATCATAAAGAGCAGTGAGGCGCAGGACTAAGAACTGCATCTGGAGACCAGATTGCCTAGTGCAGAGTCCCAGAAACCATGCTCGCATCTTAGTTGGGTGGCTCCTATATTGCAGGAACCCCGACATTCATAAGTGTCTTGTTGGTAGTGAGTGGACTCACCGGTTGTGGGACCCACCATTGTGCCTGCCACATCTCTCTTGTGCATCACGATGACTGCATGCTCTTTATGTGCAGTGTCCAATTCACAGGGTGCGACCCTCGGAGGTGGGGGTGTACCCATATTAGTGCCTCAATGTACCTCATGTGGCTTTGTTGAACTTGCACCTGTGTGTGTGACCAGATTCATCTGGTGTTACCCAAATCAACATGCACCAGACCTTGTACCTCATTTCTAGGGAGGTATATAATTTGCAACACTTCTTTTTGTGTGACAGTATTTGCCTGATGAAACCCATATCAGCGTGCGCTGGTCTTGTGCCTCATTTCCAGGTAGGTATAGAATTTGCAACTCTTTGTGTGTCTGGTGCGACTCATCCCAATGCACACCAGACCTTGTGCCTGGACTGCCTGGCTATGACTCTGATCAACATGTACCATATGGGTGCCTACTCCATCTGCTGTTCACCCTATGTGGGAAGGGTATGCCCAGACGTGGGTCCCGTGCTCAGTGCACCACTGGAGTCAAGCTATCCTGGCTGCAGACAGCTGATAGCCAGAAACCGGTCCTAGGATGCTTGGTTCAGGTCCAGGGAAGACATGGCTTGGCAGTTAGGTCTGGACTGTTCCCATGAGGCACATGGTCAAGACTGATTTGCATATGGCCATGTCTGAACTCGGGTGGTGTGGTGAGCAAAATAACGATGGATTAAACCCAGATCTGTGACTGGGGGTGAATGTTTTGCCAATGTGCAATATTAGTCCATCACCTTGTGTGTTTTGCTGTTCACCCTATGTGGGAATGGGTATGCCCATACATGGGTCCCGTGCTCACTGTGCCACTGGAGTCCAGCTATCCTGGCTGAAGATGGCTGATAGCCAGAAACAGGTCCTAGGATGCTTGATTGTGGTCCAGGGAAGACATGGCTTGCCAGTTTGGTCTGGACTGTTCCCATGAGGCACAGGGTCAAGACTGATTTGCATATGGCCATGTCTGAACTGGGGTGGCGTGGTGAGCAAAATAATGATGGATTAAACCCAGATCTGTGACTGGGGGTAAATGTTTTGCCAATGTACAACATTCCGTCCAACACCATGTGTGTTTTGCTGTTCACCCTATGTGGCAGGGTATGCCCAGACGTGGGTCCCATGCTCACTGCACCACTGGAGTCAAGCCATCCTGGCTGAAGATGGCTGATAGCCAGAAACCGGTCCTAGGATGCTTGATTCCGGTCCAGGGAAGATATGGCTTGGCAGTTTGGTCTGGACTGTTCCCATGTTGCACAGGGTCAAGACTGATTTGCATATGGCCATGTCTGAACTATGGCGGCGTGGTGAGCAAAAAATATGATGGATTAAACCCAGATCTGTGACTGGGGGTGAATATTTTGCCAATGTGCAACATTCCGTCCATCACCTTGTGTGTTTTGCTACTCCATCTGGGAGGCTCCTATGCATTATTTCACATAATTGTTGCTCCCTTCCTGACCTTCATCTCCGCGAACCAAATGGCCTCTTCTCACCTAGCCCCTCCCAAAGACATTGTAGCACCAGGTAGTAGTGAGAGAGACTGACTGGGCTGGAGGAACGCTTCTGAAACTGTTGATTCAAGAATATTCATGAAAACACTGGAAAAAGAGATGTTTCCACATGTCACAACTTTATTAAAAAAACACCCAATGCATTTTGGGATGTTCCCTTCTTCAGGGGTATCCATAAAAAATCCATAAACACATATGTATGAAGCAGTCAAGCATAACAAACAGTGGATTACATCGGTGTGCATCTCACCACCTCTAAAGTACACTAAAAGTACTGACACTGGCATACTTGGAGGTAATTCTTGCCAATGGCATACTTGCTGTAATAATTGGCACCGGCATACTAAATGCAATGCTTAGCATACAGGACACTTATGGCAGATAACTGGCACTGACATACGGGAGATCATTCTTGATATGGGACGCCAGTGGAAAGGGCCTTGTGCAGGCGTTCATTTTATAGGGGCATTCATTGCAAAATACTAGAGCAGGAACATTGGAGTTAGCTTGTGGCATAATGGACGACAACCATGGCAGATGAGAGGTGGGGGTGGGAGTCAGAACCATGACAAAATGCAAGCACTGACATACTAAAGATAATTTTTTACATAATGTTCACCCACAGTATATGAATGGTATTAAGGTAAAAATTGTGGCACTGGCAAATTGTATGCCATTTTAGGCCTTAAGGGAGACCCATGAATAAATGCCAGCCCTGTCACAAAAGTGGTAATTTTGGGAAATGTGGGGGCATCCCTTGCACTTTTAGAAAAAAAATAGGTCAATTATTGTGGAGCATCAGGTTTCATTGGGTTGACATGCTTTGAAAGGAATTACACATTTAATGAGTATACTTTCAGAGACTATGGCTTTTTAGCAAATTAACGTGAAGATTGTGCTCTAAAATGTAGTAGTAGATCCCATTTTTCTCAAAATCTCATTGGGTGAATCCCCATACCCCAAACTATTCTTGGAAGAGGTCATGCTCACTCGCTTTGCTCGCTTACCACATTTGCAGGCAATTATTACACCCCACCATTTTCCAAGATTACCAGCCCCCACCTACAGGAACATAAGGTGAGTAGAGTCTAAATGAGCACTGGTTACTTTCTGCAGCCTCCACTTGTGCCCAGGACATTGTACTTTAGAGCCTATACAATAAAATCAGCAGTGCATTGCACGCTTGTTTGATTAAAAACAAAAAGAACTAAAAATCAAACACATTTTTAAAAAGTTGCTGTCATGTGCCATAACTGCAAATACATTAAAAATTAGGTTTGAATAAATACTTCACTTCTGTGCTTCCATTGACTTATTTTGCCTTGCACATCATCATGATTTTGATGGTGAAGCAGTGTGTGTCCTGTGCCATGGGCAACATAATACACGATTCACTGCTGCAGAAGGTTGAGTTTTCATAAATATATGAAGAAAAGTTATTTTTGGGTACCAGGGATCCACCTTTAACTAGAAATTGCCTTTCTTTGTACATGTATTAGTGGAATATTTCTAGGGACACTAGAATTATGCGATTTTGTGGCCGTAGTATTTTCTGTATATTTGAGGATTTGCCTCACTTGCAACATAATCCATCATCTTCCACATCATTTGCAGATTTTAACAAAAAAAATGAGGCTCGAGTGATTCAAAAGGTTTTTAGATGCAACAATTATGTTGCTGTTAATTGGCAAACCCTTTGTCACAGAGAGCAGGTCCACTTTCAGTTACTGATGGCTCTATTAAGGTGGTAAAGGGATATTATTAAGGTGTTAACAAGTAAAAATAACAAAATAGAAAAGTAATACTGCCTACAATGTGCCGCATTACACTGCAAAATGAGCCTTTTCTTTCTGCATGATTTAGACAGCCCTGCTGCAAAATACAACGCTTCCCTGCCGCATAATTCCATTAGCTCTAAATATTTCTAAAAATGAATGGGCCATATTATCAAGGTGAAGTATCGCTACTTTTTCGGAGAATTGTGCAGAGAAAGTGGCGATACTTCTAGCGCCCTATCAACAAGGGCATGATAACGCCTGCCTCAGCCTCATACCACCCCACTTTACATGTCAGAGAGAAACATCGCTAATGACATGCAAAGTGGGCGTTCCCTCGTCCAACCACATGTTAAATGCGGTTGGAGGTGGTAACACCCTATTATCAAGGCAGGCGTTGGGAGAAGGAGACCTGCGATAAACTCGTTTATCGCAGGTCTCCCAATGCCTGCTTTGATCAGGTGTTAGGCATTGTTAACATGGGGGTGTGGATCATAAAGCTGAATCACCCCCCGTATTATCAAGGCACACTTTAGCGCGTTACAACAACGCTTGTTTTCACACGCTAAACTTCACTATTGCCGACTATCGCCGGATTTAATAGCGCCTACGTGTTGCGCGTTGATAATTACGCGCTATCACAGCGATAAAATCCGGCGATAGGGTGCACAAACACTGTACATGGCAAAGATACACCCCAGGGCAGCACAATCTGCAGATCACCACTGAGGCAGATGAAATAGCTTACACATAACAGTGTGGGTAAGGAAATCTGGCAATTGACATTAAAAGCAGGTTCTAATTTAAAAAAAGTTACATTCAAATGCAGAACAGATGAATTAGGTTCATGTTTTACTGTTTTACTCTCCCACAGGCATGTTTTTAAACCAAGTCACATTTTAGCTATATTTCAGTAAAACCTTAAAAAGATGCTTACAAATAAAAGCAGAGCTAAAAAAAATTCTTTCCAAATGTATTAGTTAGTGGCTGAACATTTGGAAGAACAGAATTTTTCTGTGGTTTCCTGTTATGATTTACATCTAAATCAACAAAGCTACCTAGAGATTCAAATTGAATGCAGATGCCCCCGTGGCTCTGAAAAACAAACCAGTCCATCTGCCTGGGCATTGAACAAAAGAATCACTTGTCCTAAGTGAGACATCAGGGTGAAGCAGGAGGTGGTTTGATAAGCAGCATGAAAGTAATAGCAGCATGTCAAAAATAACGTTCACCGACCTAATGATGTTCCCAAATGTGTGCAACCGCAGTAAAGAAAACTGCAGAGATAAATCTTCACAGACCAGAAAACATGTAGCATTCTTAAAAAAAGTAAAATAATTTAAAAAAGACATTCAAGTCACCGTATTCCATTTGTGGCATTATTCATGCGCTGCATGTTAAATTATTATTTGTATGTTGTACAATATCAATGAGTAAATACAAGTCTATCTCCTTAAGTAGAATATACGAAAAAAACAAAAATACCAATTAAAAGCGGCATTGTAACACAGGAAATGCACACTTTGTAAAATTGTAACACTAGATAATTCCGTAGCGATATTTCTCCATCACCTCTATAGCTCATAAAAATTGGCAATTTCTTAAATGATAAATAATTAAATCGTATTGCTTTATTACCCTTCCTGCTGCCTCAAATTTGCTTGAAAATGCACCATTTGTCCACTCTTTTTTCAAAACTAGACCCCCCGAACCCTCCGTAGGCTGTTCTGGCTCGCTCTCTATGCTCGCTCGCCACAATGCAGTACAACAATCATTTTATGCCTCACCACTTTCAAACATCACCAGCCGCCATTGGTCACAAGCATGACACAACTCCAGCAATGCATGGGGCCAGCCTTTCCCTCTGGCACTGCGTCATCCTTATGCCTGCCGTGAGGCAGGCGTAAGGTTCTGACACAGTAGTGTCCTAGAATTGTCGCAGTGAAATCATATGGATTACACTGCACCACTCCTATGAGGCTTGGTTGCGTGGGAACACCCACCCTGCATACATTATGCCTCATGCAGGTATAATGTGTCACATGGCTTCAAAAGGTCATGCAAATGCCTAGATGCGTCACTTTGTAAATACAGCGCAACGTGGTGCAAAATTAACGCTGCAAGTAAGTCAAGAAAATGACACACCAGCAGCTTTAAACTGTTGGAAGGGGCTCATGAATAAGCCCCCTGTATTTTTCCCCACATTGATGCACAATGGCTGACATGCACCTAAGCAGGCACCCTTGCGCCATGGTGTTTCCGGAGTTGATTTATGTTGTGCAGGAAGTGACACCTACCTGCACAAAAACTATCTATCCAGGGGATTTGCTCTTCCTCTGTGTGGTGTGTGTTGACGGTGGATTTGAAGGTTGTGTGAGCTTCAAGGGTATTGTTGTGGCTCTGTGTGTTCTCGAGACGTCTGCAGGTGCGTCTGGACTAGTGTAGGGTGGGAGTGAACCAGTTGGCCTTATTGGAGTGTTGTTTGCCTGGTCTTTTCTTGAAGGGTGCCAGGATGGCGGCGCAGTTAGAAATCTATCCGTGTTGTCGTCTGTAAGTGCTGGCGGAGTGGTGGTGCTGAGAGAGTTGACCTGAAGTTCTTTGGTGGCCTTGATCCAGCTGCGATTGGGGAAGAGGCGATGATTGCGGTGGTGTACAGTGGGCATGGTGTAGGCGTGATGTATACAATGATGATCGGTCCAGGAGAGTTTGTGGTGTGGCTGTAGTTGAAGTTCCCACTGTGGGTGGGTTGGTGCAGTGACTAGCTGCTTGAGTCCAATGTTGGCGAGGTTCTCCAGTAGATGGGTGGTGTTTTAGTCACGCAGTTGAGGTCTCCGCGTAGGATGTAGTTGGTGGATGGGAGATCCTAGGGTACAGTGAGGACTACAGTGGCATCTGTGAATGGGGGTTCATGGCCCTGTGCGCCTCTAGACACGCGTGCCGTGAAGTGATGTGTTTGGGTTAGGGTGAAGCTATGAGTGGAGGTGTTCCATGGTCACAGTTGGGTCGTTAGAGTGTGTGGTCAGACGGAGTGTGCTTCTGTAGTCGATGGCAATGCCTCCTCCTGGAAGGTCGGGGTGGTCCTTGTGGCTAATGTTGTAGCCTTCAGGGATAGCCATGTTGATGACTGGTCCAGAGCAGAGGTTGTTCCAGCGTTCCACGAAGAAGGCGATGTTTGAAGAGGTGGCTTCAAGGAAGTCCCAGATGTCTGTGGCATATTTGTGGAGGGAACGCATGTTCAGGAGGATGCAGTTGAGCTGGTCGGGTGCGCTGTTGGTCAGCTAGGAGGCAAGAGGTGCTGGTGTGCTGAGGTAGCAGGAGGTGCGTTTGCATTTTCGGCAGGCACAGGGTGCAAGGGTATTCCCTGGTGAAGCTAGATGGCAGGTGGTGTGGCATCCAGGGTTGTGGGCTAGGAGGGTACTGGCGTTGTTGTGGTGGAGTGTCAGAGAGGCAGTGTCCCTGGTGCTGGGGCAGAGGCAGACAGCCTTGCCTTCAGCTTTGCTTCAGCGCACCAGTGGCATGCCCGCTCTGCATAGCCGCACAGCATCCGCCATTAAGTAGTGCAGCAGGGGGGCTGGACAGCTGGGATGCACGAAGCACAGGAAATGACAATAGAGGGGGTGGGGACGCAGGTGATCGCAAAGGCAACGAGAGACAGGATAGGTAACAAGAACCTGCAAAAAAGCACAGGAAAAACAAAGCCAAACAAAGCAAAGATTAAAAAAAAGTTGGAAAAGCAACGGAGAAGAGCAGAAAGATGAACAGGAACAGCAGAAAAGAGGGACAGGAGGGCAGTCAAGCTGCAGAGCATTGACGCTCTACCACTGGACCACCAGGGATGAGGTGCAGGCAGGATCCTGCGGGTGGAGGAGGGACTCAAATATCTGACCTCCGGTTCAGAAGAACCAACAGTAGCAGATGGGGAAAGCAGCGGCAACCAGATGGTACTGCTCTGTGGGAAGAGGCAGTCCACTCAGGGTTAGTCCACGTATACCCAAAAGCAAACAAGCAGGGGGCAAGGAAAGGCATCACCACCCGGTTGCCTCTTCTGATCTGACAATGGTGACCAGATTCCATGGTACCCAGTTCCCCAGCTAGTAACGGCGGATCAAGTTGCATATCCAAGGGCCTGAGCCAGAACTGGCTACATGCTCCTGGCACCCACTGCCACCAATGGTGATCTCAGCTACTTATTATTATTATTATTATTATTAGTGTATTTTGTAAAGCGCGCAGCGACCCCAGCGGGGCATCCCGGCGCTGAAAACAAAGGCTCTGACAACAGGAGGGATCAGCAGGGAAACCCAACTAGGAGGAAAAAAGAAGGGTTTTCGGGGATTTACGGAATACAGGTTCTGTTTGGGAGGAGCGAAGAGCTAGCGGGAGTTGGTTCCAGTGCTGAGAGGCACAGACCGCAAAGGTTTTTCCACCTGCACGGGAACGTTTAAATCGGGGGGTTTCAAGCAGTAGTAGGGAATTGGAACGTAGTGACCTGGATTTAATGTATGGACGCAAGGTGGACTTTAAATGCGCCGACCCAGTGCCCTTAGATGCACGGAAGGCCAGCGTCATTGCCTTGAAGACGCACCTTTTCGCAATGGGTAGCCAGTGAAGTTTACGGAGGTGTGGAGAGATATGGTGTCTAGCGGGGATTATCTCCACTAGCCGAGCAGCGGCGTTTTGGACTGTCTGTAGTTTGTGACACAAGCCGGCTGTGATATCAAGGTAAAGGGAATTGGCATAATCAAGATGGGAAATGATTAGTGCCTGGATCACAGTCTTACGGCAGTCCTCCGGCAGATAGTTAATAAGCTGTTTGATTGTTCTAATTTTGGCAAAGCAAGAGGATGCTACTGTCTGTACCTGGGTGTTAAAACTGAGATTGTTGTCCCAGCGTACTCCTAGATTTCTCACAGAGTCTTTGGGCATAGGGGTTTGGCACAGGTCTAAGGGCCACCACAGACTGGAGTCAAGGGGAGAAGGAGATTTAAAAAACAGGATCTCCGTTTTGCCTGCGTTGAGACGGATGGAATTGGCGTCCATCCAGTTAGAAATGTCTCTAAGGCAGGATTTCAATGGCTCGAAAGCAGAAGCAGAAGGGGTATCAAACGTAAAAAGTAGCTGAATATTGTCAGCATAGGATATGGACTTAAACCCAGACTGAGCGATCAGCTTAGCCAAAGGGGTAAAATAAACATTAAATAGGAGATTGTCAGAGTCTAAGCCAACGCGCTATTGGTTCAGCGCGCCTTTATTGACATGGGCGGGGGGGCTTGGCCTCAGGATGGGCGTGCCCCGGTCAAGGCGTGGGGAATGCTGCTGTGCCTCAGGAGATTGTCAGAGTCTAAGCTTGAGCCAGTCAGTGGAGTCCTCTGCCAGTCTTGTGCGGCGCCCTCGGGGATGTAGGTTAGCTGCAGCACAAGGATTGCTTAGGGCACAATGTGCATCACCCACAGGCACTAGGCCTGGGACCGACTCGCCCCCGGGCTCCTCCGCTACACGTCCCACCTTCTCGTCATATGGACATTGACACCGTGGCTCAATGCTCTGCACTCTCTCCAAATCTGTGACTCAGCCAGCAGGAGCCTAAGCAAGGTGGGATTTCACAAGCCTGGGTACAGAAGTCGGTGTAAAGCCCACTGGTGAACCACCCGATGCAGGAGATGCAGAAGCATCCACTTATGCATGAAGTTGCAGCGCTTCTGCTACACCAGTTTGGCGCAGCTCAGAGGCCTCACCCTCCACAGCGTCCGGCCAGCGCCACATCCTCTGTCCTGTGATGCAGGGATGCAAGGCTCACCATTGCTAATCTCCTCTGTGCACCCGGTGTAGTGGTGGTGCATGGTATGCGATGCAGACCTCCAAACGTTGGTGTGCAGGATCGCTTCTACCATTCACAGCTCCAAGGGGTGCCAGGCTGTCTTCTCACACAGGTCAGCAATGTGACTCCATGCGACCTACCAGACTTCACAAACCAGGCAAGGACGATCGTCGATGCCTCAATGTCTACTGCCACAGCCCATCAACTCCACAGAACATCTGCCTCTCACTCCAGGTCCCAGACGCAGGCCCAGCAAGGCCTCCAGGCCCCAAGGACTGTCCGGGCTTTCAAGGTTTTGGATCCCATGGTGTTGCAAGGAGTGCGGAATGATAAGTGAAGCATCACTGGTTTTGCCCAGCAATGCATCTCTTTTCGTGATTGTAGCCCTGATTTTCCTCTTCTCCTGGGACTCTGGCTGGTCATCCTGGCTGTTGGGGGGCTTGGTGGGGTTGTTCATCTGTGCTGCACTTGGTCCTGGCAGCTCCATTCTGCAATCCATTGTTTTTTTTCCCTATTTTTCATTAGAGGTGGACATATAGACGTGACTTTTTTTGCCGTTAAGCGGCCTTTCGGCAGATTTTGCCCCCAAATATCAGAACTTTGATCACCTTCATGCTAGTATTAGTGGCAGTTTTCACTGCGGCTACCTGAAATGATTGCCATTCAGCGAAGTATTGTAAATTCATAACTAACAGGCAGGTCACTCCCTCTGCCACCGCACAGACCCCCTGTGCGCCGCTGCTTCTCCTGACTGCTGCCTCATTTTTGCTCCTTGTATCCCCCTTCTGTGCCCCTTGGTTGCTCACTGTTACTCTGTTAGTGCCCCTTTCTTCTTCTTTGTGCCTCGTTTTGCCCTTCGTTGTTGCTCCTTGTGTCCTCCTCTGTGCCCCTTGGTTTGCTCACTGTTTACTTCGTTCTGTGCCCTTGATCCTATCAGCGTATTTTGCTTTTTGCCACGGTGTCCTCTCCCTCTCAGCCCCATCTTGCCTTCTGTATCACCTGTTTCCCGCCGCTCTCGCTCCCCGCAGCCCCGCCCCCCGCTTCCCATTGGCCGCCCCGCTCCCGCCTCCCAGCTGCTCCTCCCTCCTTCTCTCCCTCTTATGGAGGCCGCGAAGCGGACGCGTACAACGGGAGCGCAGCTGGCGCACCGAAGGCGCGCGAAAGGCAAGCCCGTCTGCGCCTGTCCGCGCCTGTATCGCGCCGAGCGCCATGACCCCGGCCCTCAACGAGGCCAGCTCACCCGACGGACTTTCGACGCCGCCACACTCCACGCACTCCACTCAACGCTGGCCAAACCCCGCCTGCTACCGAACCACCGAGAAACCAATCCACAGACCCTTCACCTGCCAAACCTGATAATTCACCTGCCTCTGACCCTGCCCGGTACCCGCCAAGCCTAGCACCAGCAACAATCATCTCAAGTGCATCCTGCTCAACACCTGCTCCATCCACAGGCACGCCGTTGAACTCTGGAACCTCCTCGATACAAGAGCACCAGACGTCGCCTTCCTCACAGAAACCTAGATGAACATATCCTCAGCCCCCGACATCGCCATAGCCGTCCCGGATGGCTACAAGATCACCCAGAGGGACAACGCCAACCAAACCGGAGGAGGCGTCGCCATTGTCCACAGAAACACCATCCGAATCACGACCAACTCCGACGACACCCTCACCGCCGCCGAGCACCTTTACTTCCAGATACACACCGACCCCAAGACCACCCTCAGAGGCACTCTCATCTACAGACCCCCGGGACCACGCACACAATTAAGTGAAGCCATCGCAGACTTCATCAGCCCGCATGCCCTCACCTCCTCAGACTACATCCTCCTAGGGGACCTCAACTTCCACCTGGAGAACAACAATTACAGCAACACCGCCACCCTGCAAGACAACCTCGCCAATCTCGGACTCAAGCAACTGGTGAACACCCCCACCCACTACGCCGGCCACACGCTTGACCCCATCTTCTCCTACAGCAAGCACATCTCCTTCAGCCACTCCACCGGACTACACTGGACAGATCACAGCTGCGTCCACTTCAACTTCAGGAGAACCACGACCTACCACCACCCACAACAGGTTCCCCGCAGAAGCTGGAGCAAGATCACCGCCGACCAGCTAACCACCTCCCTCAGCCAGAACCCTCCCACCAACATGATGGACCCCAATGAAGCAGCCCGCAACCTCACACAGTGGATCACCAACAGCGCCGATAACCTCGCACCACTGAAGAACCCTCCCAGCAGACCCAGCAGCAAGAAAGCCTCGTGGTTCACCAACGACCTCAAAAACTCCTAGAAAACCTGCCGCACCCTCGAGAAAGCCTGGCGCCACGACCAGTCAACAGAAAACATGACAGCCCTCAAGAACGCCACCTGCAAACACCACCAGCAGATCCGCACCACCAAAAGGACAACATTCAAAGAACGACTGGACAACAACACCCACAACTGCAAGGAATTCTTCAGCATTGTTAAAGAGCTCTCCAACCCCAGTGCCTCCAACAACGACATCGCACCCTCGCAAGACCTCTGCGACTCACTCGCCTCGTTCTTTCACCGCAAGATCGCCGACATACACAACAGCTTCGGTGCACAGACCACGCACCCAACCACCGAACAAGCGCCCCCCACTACCACCCTCTGCACCTGGACCTCGGTCAGCACTGAAGACACCACCCGCACGATGAACACCATCCACTCCGGCTCCTCAACCAACCCATGCCCACACCACATCTTTAACAAAGCCGATTCCATCATCGCACCCCAACTCTGGGACATCATTGACAGCTCCTTCGCATCCACCACCTTCCCGGAGAGCAGGAAACATGCCGAGCTCAGCGCCCTCCTGAAGAAACCCACTGGGGACCCCACGGACCTCAAGAACTTCCGCCCCATCTCACGCCTCCCTTTTCCTACCAAAGTTATTGAGAAGACCGTCAACAAACAACTCTCCGCCTTCCTCGAGAAAAACGGATCCCTCAACCCCTCGCAGTCCGGTTTCCAAGCAAACCACAGCACCGAGACCGCCCTCATCGCAGCTACCGACGACATCAAGTCCCTGCTCGACAACGGGGAAACAGATGCCCTCATCCTCCTGGACCTCTCAGCAGCCTTCGACACCGTATGCCACCACACCCTGATACAGCGCCTCAGCAACACCGGAATCCAAGGAATGGCCTTGGAGTGGATCATCTAGTTCCTCGCCTGAAGAGCCCAGAGAGTCCGCCTCCCCCGTTCCGATCCACGGCCACCGAAGTCATCTGCGGCGTACCACAAGGATCCTCGCTCAGTCCCACCCTCTTCAATGTCTACATGAGCCCCCTCGCAGCCATCGCACGCCAACACAACCTTAACATCATCTCCTATGCTGATGACACCAAACTGATCCTCTCCCTCACCAACTACCCCGCCACCGCCAGAGCCAGCCTCCAGGAATGAATGAAAGACGTCGCAGAATGGATGAAGCTCCGCCATCTGAAACTGAACTTAGACAAGACGGAAGTCCTCATCCTAGGACCATCCCCCTCTGCCTGGGATGACTCCTGGTGGCCCCCTGCCCTGGGCACCACCCCCAAGCCAAGGGATAATGCACGCAACCTGGGATTTATCCTGGACTCCTCCCTCGCGATGACCAAGCAAGTCAACGCCGTCTCATCATCCTGTTTCATCACCCTGCGCATGCTCCGAAAGATCTTCCGGTGGATCCCCACCGAAACCAGGAAGACCGTCACCCAGGCCCTCGTCACCAGCCGTCTGGACTACCGGAACACCCTCTACGCTGGAACCACAGCCAAACTCCAGAAAAGACTCCAGCGCATACAGAACGCTTCCGCACAACTCATCATGGACATCCCCTGTCACAGCCACATCTCTGCCCATCTGAAAGACCTGCACTGGCTCCCCGTCAGCAAGAGGATCACGTTCAGACTCCTCACCCACGCACACAAGGCTCTCCTCGACATGGGCACCAAATATCTCAACAGCCGCCTCACATTCTACACACCCACCCGCCAGCTCCGATCCACCAGCCTCGCCCTCGCCACCGTCCCACGAATTCGCAAAGCCACCGCCGGAGGAAGATCCTTCTCCTGCCTGGCGGCCAAGACATGGAACTCCCTCCCCACCCACCTACGGCTGACCCAGGACCATCTCTCCTTCAGGAAGCAAATCAAGACCTGGCAGTTCGAGCAGAAGTGCCCCCCCTCCTCCCAGCGCTTTAAGACCCTAGCGGGTGAGTAGCACGCTCTACAAATTTGTTTGATTGATAGTTTTCTGCAATAGGCCGCGTTAGGAAAACTGCAGCTAACTAACGCTAACACTAGTTAGTGACAGTTCTTGTACATATACCCCTCGGTTTTTTCTCTATTTATCCATTATCTTTTATCACTTCCCAATTTAGTGCTTGGTATTGTGGTAAGTGAAACTTTGTAAGTTGATTTGTGTGCATGTTTGAATGTTCCTGTGCATGAGGTTGCCCAAATGTTGTGTGCCTTTCTTTTCATACACTGTGAAAGGACCAAACCTATCCACTTTGTCAGTGCTTGTTGAAGAGACAGTTTAGGCAGGACAAAAAAAACCTGATGACAAGGTTCCACATTTTTTTAGTTGCAAGTTTGCATTCAAAAACGTTTTTGGGATTTTTGGGGTTTCATATAGCGCCGAGTCCGCCGACATGGCCTGGAGGCATCAGAGCGTTTTACAAAAAAACAGTTACATTGAACTTTACACCGAACTTTAATTCTTGTGAAAACTGTTATTGTGTTTTTAAAAGCCTAATTTGCACAATCCTGGCATTACCTTAGTCAGCGCTGGGAAGCAGACTACTTGCTGTCTCTGCCCTGATCTCGCGTCTTGCCGCCATTCTCCAGCTCGAGGGACACGCCCACCTCGGTTGGACACGCCCCCCTCCCAGGACTGTATATAACCCGCGCTGATCGCCAGCGCTTCATTTAGCACTTGTGAATACTCCTGAGGCGAACTAGCCGGGAGCAACCTTTTTAATCTTTGTAATTCTTGTGAAAACTGTTATTGTGTTTTTAAAAGCCTAATTTGCACAATCCTGGCATTACCTTAGTCAGCGCTGGGAAGCAGACTACTTGCTGTCTCTGCCCTGATCTCGCGTCTTGCCGCCATTCTCCAGCTCGAGGGACACGCCCACCTCGGTTGGACACGCCCCCCCTCCTCGCTACTTTCGCACACTATAAAACATGAGTACTAACCGGAAGCGCAGTGGACGAGCGCAGCGGGCGCGACGATTGCGCGCCGAAGGCGCGCTTAAGGCAAGCTCGTCTGCGCTCGTCCGCGCCTCGGACGCGCCCGTGGCACCCCCCCTGGCCTTGGATCCTCCGCTAGCTGCTGCCCCTCTTACACCACTAACCCGTGAGTCTCTCTTCCATCTCCGAGACTTTGCGCACGAGGGTAACCTGTCATTTCTCGATACCGCCTACCCCCTACATGACTTCACCAGCCAGGGTCTACTCACTTGTGGCCTACTTAATGTCAGGTCACTACCTAAACACGCCAATGAATTCAATTGCTCATTGACACCTATCACCTTGACGTACTGTTCCTCACCGAGACATGGACCACTGCCGACTGCAATATCGACCTCGATCTGGCGTGCCCTCAAGATTATAAAATACTACATCTCCCCAGGCCAAAGGGCCGTGGTGGAGGAGTGGGCGCCATTTTCCGAGCATCCTGGTCGGTTGGCACCCTAGACATAGACCCAGTTGCCGGGACGGAACTCCTTGGCCTCTCTATAAAATGTCATCATGGAGCCACCGTCACGGCCATTATCTGCTATCGCCCCCCGGGTGCCTTCAATACCCAACAGCAACACTCGCTGCTCACCACTTTTACCAACATGGCCACTTCCCACCACAAATTGATCATTTTAGGAGATTTTAATCTCTGGCCCAATGGAAGCCTGGACAGTGCACTAAACAACCTATTACTATCCTGTGATGGTGTAGGACTCTCACAATTGGTTAACAAACCCACCCACACAGCTGGGCACCAATTGGATTTAATCTTTGCCTCCCCTCAGCTAGTACATCTGTGCGACATCCTGCCCATGTGCTGGACCGACCATGCACTTATTAAATTTCACATTTTCTATGACAGAGCTAAAAGGCCTCCACACAGTACAACCTCCGACTTTCTGTATAGGGATTGGAAAGCCCTTGACAAACTCAGAGCGGCTGGCACTGTATTTAATGTGGATAACAGTTTCACCCCCACTGACTCGGTTGAAAACAATTTTAAAGCCTTCTGTTCAATAATTTCTTCTACCTCAGACTCCCTCGTCCCTCAGAAAAAATGTAAGGATAAGAGCAGAGCTCCAGCTCCTTGGTTTAACGACTCTCTGAAAACTCTCAAACTAGCCTGCAGACAATCAGAGAGAAAATGGAGACAAGGCTACTCCGACACTAATAAAGCACTCTGGAAACACCACCTTCAGGTATATAAAGCTGCAATTGCCCAGAGTAAAGCCAACCACTTCTGTACCACAATCACCAACGCTAACAACAGCTCAAAAAGTATCTTTCAGATTCTCAAAAACCTCACCCACCCTGAATGTGCCACAAAAACCACTCTTCCCACACAAGCCCTCTGTGATAACCTTGCGTCATTTTTCAAAAACAAAATTGAAACCATTATCCACAACCTGAACTCCTCCCCTCCATCTTGCGACCCTAACATAGCAAGGGCCTGTACCAGTGACCAGACCCTCGTACACTCAGGTCAGCCCCCCAAGGAAAAGCTATGGGAGTTCCCCCCCATTTCTGAAACTGAATTTGAAAGGCTGACGCTCGGGATCACCTCAGGCTCCCCTCTTGACCCGTTGCCCCCAAAAATCTGGAAGAGTTTTGGCTCTGACCTTTTTGTTACTCTCCGTAAGATCTGCAACCATTCCTTACATTGCGGATCAGTGCCATCTACTTGGAAGCAGGCTCTAATCTCCCCGCTATTAAAAAAACTGTCCTTGAACCCCGAGTGTTTATCCAATTATCGGCCTATCTCTCTCTTGCCATTCCCGGCAAAGATTGCCGAACGTTGGGTTAGCGCCTGTCTCTCCGCCCATCTGGAGCAAAATCAAATCTTGGACGATTTCCAATTTGGTTTTCGCCCTGCCCACGGGACTGAAACAGCTGTCCTGACAGCCATGGAGGACCTCCGTATGCGGGCAGACAGGGGCCAGGCAGTAGCCTTGATCCTACTGGACCTGTCTGCCGCATTTGATACGGTTAACCATGGGATCCTGTTGGAGAGACTCTGTGAGGCTGGGGTGGAAGGCACAGCCTTGCTATGGTTCCACTCCTATCTACGGGACAGGAGGCAGGCTGTGTCCCTCCCCCCTTTTCAATCCACCTTCTCCCATGTCCCCCACGGGGTCCCTCAGGGCTCCTCCATCAGCCCCATCCTTTTTAACGTGTACCTAAAACCCCTGATCACGTTAATAAAGGCCCATGGACTCAAAACAATTAATTATGCGGACGACACCCAGCTCATCTTCTCCTGGGAGGGAGAAGACTCTACCCCCCTTGCAGCCTTTCATGACTGCCTAAGGGAGACGGCTGGGTGGTTGCACAAGAACTCCTTGCAGTTCAACTCTTCTAAAACGGAGGTGCTGTATTGCGCGGGAAGTCGAATACCTCGCCAGTTCCCCTGCGATTTCTGGCCTCCGGAAACACCAGATAAACCTCTGCCAGTCACGTCAGTCCGCAACCTTGGGGCCACACTGAATAATAAACTGAGCACAGAAACACAAGTTGCAAAAACTGTGGGAACCTGCTCAGCTCTCCTGCGCTCCCTGCGCAAAATTATGCCACTCCTCCCAGTACAAGCCCGAGAGCAGATAGTCAGGTGCACCATTCTCAGCCGCCTGGACTACTGCAACGCGCTGCTACTCGAGTCCCCAGTTGCTCTACTGGACCGACTCCAAAGAGTTCAGTCGGCCGCAGCCAAGTTAGTTCTTGGTTGGACCAGAAGATCCTCAGCCACAGCGGCCTTAGCCGAGCTACATTGGCTCCCACTCAGGCAACGAGTGGCATTCAAGACTCTTTGCCTCGTCTTTAAAGCGCTCCACGGAGTTGGACCCAAACCTCTGCAGGCCATGTTTACTTGGTATACCCCCACCAGAACCCTACGCTCTGCCTCTGCCTGCCTGGCAACTGTTCCCAGATACAACAAGGTCAGGACGGGGGGCAGATCTTTCCGAGTCGCAGCGCCTAAGCTGTGGAACAGTATGCCTCTCGAAATCCGTCAAATCCCACAACTCCTCCCCTTTCGGAAACATATCAAAACCTGGTTATTCCCTTAAAATACCTAACCCTTAGTTGCTCTCTTTCTGCCAGTTCCCCTTAGTCTAGAGTATTTGCTAAGCGCCAGGAAACCTGCAAGGTGTCAGCCGCGCTATACAAATGTTTTAAATAATAATAATAATACACAAGAAACTGAGCCACAGACAAGTAACCTACTCACATGTGTGTGCTCGGATGAAGGTCAAGGAAATGCAGATATTCCTCCTTGCCAGGTGCAGTGATCCAATGAAAAAGGATGCTCTGTCAGGCTACTTCAAACAAAATCCACTTGCCAATTAGACACAGCATTTCAAATACAAAGAAATCGATCCAACAGAAAGAGATATCTTATTATTTCACACCTGGAGGCTTCACTGCTTGAAAACATCACTAATTCCTTTAAAAAATGTTTTTAGAACAAATGACAAATTTCAGAACATTTTCACACATCCTCGTCTGACAGCCTGCAAACAGACACCTAGTCTGACGCAGACCCTGTTTAGAAAGATGTTGAAAAATAGCCCTGGGCTCCTAATTAAAGCAAGTGTGACAGCACATCTGAACAGGGTGCATCATCCAAACATTTCAAAGCCAAATAATACACATTTAAGAACATTACAACAAGGAGTCAGGCAACTTTGAGAAACTAGTACAATACAAGTGATGCTCAAGAGGGCATCCTATGGGGAGGACAAATTCCCAGCAGCCAACAGGATGAATCTATAACCACACATCTTTTCAGATCATGAGATGTACACAAACTCTTGAAACAATTCACCAAGACGCAGCATCCCTGCTCATACCACTGACACACAACCTCCCTCAACAACCCTCCTCTGACAAATATGTCAGCTTGCCTCACCACATATATTTCTGCACACAGCCTTAGACACCACAGCCTTATTACCTATTATGCAAACACCTCAAGTACTTACCACTACCTTGCCTTCACCCAATTCCCCCAGCAAACCCAGTTACAAAATCATAACTCTCATCGCGACATAAAGTGCCCACTGCACACCAAACAACCACTTTAGGCGCTACTCTAGACTTTCCTAATCTGAACCCTCTGCTCGCTGATCAGTGCATGCTTATGTTGGGATACCGTTACATATAAGGGGGTCCCAGTTGAAACAAATCCTTGCGCACAGAAAAAGGAAAAATTTCAGGGAAAAAATACAATCTTTACAATTCTTTAGTTGAGTGATGTTTTAATTCACATACTCAATTGCAGGTTAGTTGCACATACATTCATCAAAATTAATCCATTATTCTTGATGCCCCCCCAAAAAAGGGGGAAGAAGGAAAGGGGAAGTGAGGGGGTTAAAGTAGTGAGGGTGGTGTGAATATAGAAAAGTTTCAAAAGAAATCACAGGTGGTCATTTATACATTTAAAAAATGATACCACAGGGGCGTATTCACATTGCCATTCAAGTATTTCTATTCAGATTATCATTCCTATCCCAATACATTGGACACAGCCAGAAATGAACTGTTTTAGATGGGTAGGGAAAAACAGGTGGTATTTCGACCCCAGCATTGTAGGCTGGTTCATGCCCTACCGCATGGTCTTCATCAGGACAGGTGGGGGTGAAAGTTCTGGGAAGGTGAGGGCGGGCACCTATATGGCCACAATGGATTGTGTGGCACCTTCTAGGATGAAGAGTGGGCCCGAAGGCTTCGGATGTCGAAGAGAGTATCAACCCGAGGGGACATAATCCTGTGACATCAATATTTTTAGGGTATTGCGTTGGACAATGAATCTCAAGTTCAATTCTGTGAGATTATCGCAAGCGTGGCAGTTTAGACTCCTGCCACATTCGAGCTCCAATCATGGATAAACGGTCTGTCTTATCTCACAGGCACCTCGTCGGATATTGAGTGGACTACAGACATTGACCCACTAGCTTATAATGTTTTTTATGTAAACTCTGCACCTTCTTCCACAAGATCAGGCAAATCTACAACAGCTTCGACAGCTTCGACACCCAAGACCTGGCCACAATGCCCGTCACCACCGCACGTGCCTCGCTTCACCCCAACAGACCCTCCTCAACTGGGCTCCACTTACCACAGATGACATACTCAAAACCATGAAGTGCATCCACTTTGGAGCGCCATTGGACCCATGCCTATTTTACATCTTCCACAGAGTAGCCACCTCCATCACCCCAGAGCTTTGCCACACCATCAACTGCTCTATGGGGACGCCACCTTCCCTGATGACTAGAAAGACGCCAAAATCAAACCCCTTCTAACGAAGTCACCTGCCGAACCGACAGACATCAAGAATGTCAGAACCATCTCCCTCCTCCCCTTACCTGCCAAGCTCATCGAGAAGGTCATCAATGTCCAACTCTACAAGTTTATCGAACAGAACCATGTCCTGAACATCTCTAAATCCGGTTGCCGAAGTACCTCAGCACCGAGAACACACTCCTCAACGAACGGGGTGAAACCGCAGCCCTTATCCAACTGGGCTTCTGGGCCGCCTACAATATTGTCTTCCACCGCACCCTAACCACGAGACTCCACGATGCCGGCATCCGCGACAAAGCCCCTAACTGGATCCACTCCTTCCTTACCGGCCAATCATAGTGAGTCAGACTACCGCCATTTCTTTCAGAATCTACAGAGATCAGCTGTGGAGCTCCCCAGGACTCCTCCCTGAGCCCCACCCCCTTCAACGTCAACATGGCTTCCCTCAAGACCATTGTCAGAAACCACAGACTCAGCATTATCTCCTACCCCAACGACACTTAGTTGACCCTCCACCACCCCAACAAACCCACACCCACCAAAATCAACTTTCACAGAGGGATGAAGGCCATTGCCACCTGGATGAAGGACAGCTCTCTCAACCTCAACTCAAACAAGACTGAAGTACTCGTCTTGGGACCCGCCCCCTCAGCCTGGAACAACTCTGCACTGGAAACCCCTTCGACCCGCACAGACCCTACACACAACTCGGCATCATACTGGACTCCTCGCTAACAATGAACTGCCAGATCAACCCCAGATCCTCATCCTGCTTCCAAACACTCCGCCTGCTCCGAAATACATTCAGGAAGATCCCCGCAGAATACAGGAAGACGGTCAATCACGCACTCATCACCAGCAGACGACTGCGGCAATGCACTCTACACCTGTATCACCTAGAAAATGCTCAGGAAACTAGAGAACATTCAAAATGCTGCAGCCAGACTGGTCCTCCACATCCCCCGGTACAGCCACATAGCACAACTTCTCCGACAACTCCACTGGCTCCCAGTCAACATGAGAATCACTTTCAGGATGCTCATGCATGTATACAAAGCTCTCCAAAATGCAGGACCAGCATATTGTGTTGTATTGTATTTATTATTTGTAACGCGCAACTGTCACCCTACCGGAAATCCTGGCGCCCAAACAGGAAATAATCAGATGGTACAACAATACACTAGCTGTCATGACATATCTGAAACACCGCCTCTCATTGCACGTACCCGCCATTTTTATGGCCAAAACACGCAGTGCACCGCAGAATGTTACCTTGCTGCACTACACTGGGTGACAGGGACGGGGCAGGAATACGCTGTATTTAAGTTCATAAGGCACATTCCTGCGGCACTCTTTTGGCTGCCTCGTGTAAACTCAGGGACCCTTGCACTATAGTGCAACGGTGCCTGCATTGTAAGGAGGATTGTTTTTGTGCAGGAAGGGACACCTTCCGACACAAAAACTATCTCCTGAGCCTGTTTTTCCTTCTTTCTGCAGAAAGCAACACACATAGAAGGAAAAAAAAGAGGAGAAATAAATTGATTTCTTTTCGCCTCACCTGGATAGGCATAGGTTTTTGGCGCATTGCCAGGACTACCACTTCAGATAAATCTGACAATGTGTCAAAATCCATGAATGTTCTGTAGGAACACCAATACAACGCCCATGGAAACAACTCCCTGGCACAGAGTAACGCAACACAGTGATTTGCACTGCACTACATTAGATTTATGAAGCCACTCAGGAACATGCAAGGTGGTCTGCATGGCTTCATAAATCTAATTTTGCATTTACATGGCTTTTGCAACAGGTTGCTTGGTACAAGAGCGACGCAAAGGGGCTCATAAATAGCCCAGAGTTTTATTTTATGTACTTGAGAGAAGCCACTGTAACTGCAAATTCTCGAGCAAAGCCTTTTATTGAAAAAGTGATTGTAAAATGGTCAAAGTTCTCTTCTAAAGTGACCACAACTGAAAAAGCATTAATCATTTCGAAACAAAATTGTAACAGAACACTGCCAACTTACAAGATTGGGAACATGAAACCTTTTAAAGAGGTGCCCCAATGTAATTTAGAAACCAAAGCACTGTCAACTCAAAAGAATGGAAAACATGAAAACATGAAACCTTCTGAAACAAGAGCACAAACACAGTTTAAAAACAGGAGCTCCAACAAATGAAATGAATGAAAAACATGATATCTTTTGAAACACTGTTGCTAGGATACAGTATGAAAACAGGAACACTGTCTGTTAAAAAGGAATGGCATTTATAAAGGTGGCTGAAACATTTTACACAAAAAGCAGTCAATGTAAATGTAAAAAAAAACAAGAACGTTGTCTCAGAACAAATATGAACACAGTCATTGCTAAGCATTAAAATGTTCTTATTCAGATGGAAAAGTCAACCTCTAAGTCAACAGCATGTGAATAAAATAAATGAAAACATGAGCACATTAACAATTCCACAATCGTAAAAAAGAACATAATACACTTATATTTCAATCAAAATTGTTGTAAATCATGCCAAAAAGAACATGGGGACATTTAAAAAAAATAAAAAAAAAAATATTTTGTAAAATTGAATAAAAGCATACAGAACCATGATGCAGATGTGAACGTTTCAGTTGGATTGAGCACACATAAGGTATTGACTGGTTCCATCACAAGGAATGTCCAGGAGAACCACCACAAACACTCTGCAGAGACACCCAGGTCACTCCCAGGAGTTCTTAGTGTGGTAAACCATAATTGCACTGCCAGTTGTTGGGGCTACGTGCTCTAACAGCAGATAGGCAGCAGGGCAGGTGGAGCCCTCAATCGTAAGCCAGTGGCACAAAAAACACACAAAGCAGAGAGTGAACTACTGCTCTGTGTTGCTGTGCTTCATTGTCATGTTGTCATGTGTCATTGTTTGTGCATGCCCAACATTGTTTGTATGTGTGCTGGCAACAGTTTTACTTGTTTTATTTGATACCTAGCTCCTCCTACACAACCAAATACAGAACCTACTGTATACAGTCTTGAATTAAAAATTGTAATTTCTGAAAAACACTGGCTCACAAATTGGGAAATGTAATTTTAGATGTACTAAAGTGGCATGCAGGGGCGGCTGCCAACTACAGAGAGTGGTGGGGCAGGCAAATGGGTGGTGGGTGCTTGCACCCTTTGAAAAATTGTATACACTAAATTGCCAACATGCATTACATTATTGTTTTAAAGTTAAAATGTTTAGCTTTAAAATGGTAATGTTGGCAATGTAGTGCACATTACTGCGTACACATGAAACACATTTAAAAAATGAATATAAAAGTCACTCGCCTTGCTGCACTTCCTTGCCCCAGTCCCAGTGTCCTACTCCCCTCCTGCGAGGGCCCCAGCCAACCCTCTAACCAATCCTTGCCCTGCTCTCATGCTGTAAACCAACATGAGAGATGCACCATGATTGGTTAGAGTGGACTCTCTCAGCGCGCCCAAGAGAACTGGTGGCCTCTGCTTGCTCTCAACCCAGCTGTCTAAGGCAGCTGTGTTGAGAGGTTTACAGTACTCACGTCTGTCTGGGGGTCGCAAGACAGCCGGCCAAAGAGACATGCACACTTTAAACTTAAGTGCCCAGCCCACACTCCTCCCAACTGCTGCCACTCAGAGGCAGCCCTCCCCCATCCTGCCCGTCAGCTCGTGACACAAGCTATTGAAAAATGATTCCAGTTTATTTTTTATCTCTGGGGAATGGGGGGCATTTTAATTAGTGGGACAACACTTCTCTGCCCTAATGGAGGAGCCACTCCTGGTAGCATGTGCTGTGATACCAAATCTTGTGATAGGAAAATACCAAATCACAGTTAGTGATTCAGCGTAATTGCAAATAGAGAATGTCGCACTGACAGGCACTGATGACATCAGAAACCAGGAAGTGAGCCAGATGCAGAGTTAAAGGAGTGATGTACTCAGTCCACGAGCTCTTCACTCACACAGCCAAAACTCTACAAAAGGCAAGTCTGGAGTCCACTGATGATGAGTCACAATAAAGGATGTGTGGTCAGTGATGCAGATTTAGAAATCTTGTTAGAGGAGCGTGTCGCTGAGCATGATAATCTCTTCTAATAGTCATCTCTGACTGTACCAGAATCAACACAAAAATGTAAGAAATGGCAGCTACAAAATTTCCTCAGTGGCAATCACAGGAGTTGGTAACTGTGAGAACATGGATTATTAGTTGAAGTAGGCGGTAGTGCTTTTCAAGTAGTAATGGTGCCCTGCCTTGCTAGGGCCAGTTAGGTTTCAATAATGTAACCATGAGTCCAACCCTTAATAGCTGTAGCAGAGAATAGACAAACCTAACTTAGGAGAAATATGTAAAGTATTAATTAGATCTAGGGAACTAGAGGTATGCATTTAAAAGTTTTTGCTGGTGCCAAAAAGCACAAAGCACCAACTATGGGTATGCAGTTGTACTGGTCTGGGTCAAAGTCAGAAGTTAAGCCTTTCGAGATGGAGCGCAGGTTGGATACATGGATCAAGTTTGGTCCAGTGGTAAGTTTTAACATTTTTGGAAATCAAAGATACTCAGCGGGGCAAATCAGCAGGCTGTTGTTGAGATGGGTTCCATGAGACTGGACAGCCATCAGACAAAGTCCAGGTGAAGCTGTTGACTTTTGCCAGAAAAGCTAAGAGTGGCAGAGATGCAAACTTCACGCACAGGGAAGGTCAGTCTCCAGTGAGGATTTCTACCTACAGACTTAGAAATTTTCTAAAAGTTAAATTTCTTTCAGTTGGGAAAGCCAGTAAGTTACTGTGACCAGCAATTTGCTGGGACTCACTCCAGGGAAAGCCACCAGCAGGGCCCAGTGCATGTCCAGTTGGAACTAGTCAGCTGGGCTCCTCAGGAAGATGGGCATCCTGCTTCATGTTGCTCCCCTGCAGCTTACCAGGAGACTAGCCAACCAGCTATTTGAGTCAACTCCTCTGTCAAGGGTACAAGCAGGAGCAGGTCCAGTCCATGCAGTTTCTCTCTACAGGTTACAACAGACGCACTCATCATTCTGAAAACAGAGTTTAGGAGGTGCAGCCCTACTTCTGTCTTCCTCCGGTCCTGCAGCGTTCTGAAGAAGGTAGCCAGTGATGTCCCTTCAATGCCCGGCATTAGCTTGTGGGTGGAGGTGACTTCCTACTCAATAGGGCACCCTGTTTCGAACCTGTGTTATTGTACCGGGAGCCCGTTATTCTTCATTTGGGGAGACTATTATGTCCAGTAGGTCATTGTCCTGATTTGTGACGCGGCCCAAGAGTACACATCGTACCAGCTATTTTAGGACCATCAAAGGTGTTGCTGAGCTACATCAAAGATAAAGATAATCACTAGTTATATCATAGAGATAAGATTCCTGTACCTATCAGTATTGATTTTTATCAACAACGGCAGGCAACTTTTTTCTTGATTTTGGAACCAGGCACATTGTAGCAGCGTCACCCAGCACATGATTTAGATTTTCTGTTACCTGCCACGGTACCCGCCACATACCACGCCTACTCTTTGTACTTCACTAGTCATTTACTATTCCAAATCAACATCTAAGACCTAGCCCTGACAAAGTTACAACACGTAACGAAACGCGTTGGCTGTGTATGTCCTTTTTGGTGTAATCACCTAAATAAAGAAAAGAAAATTCAAGATTACAAGTTCCTGCGTAATTCCTTTGAGTGCGCCTTCCATTCTGTCTTTATATCTGGTTGTCCTACTCAATAGGGGTAGGATTTCCAGGGCAACCCTAAACTCATTTTCATAATTTATTGTGGGGTTTTGCTATATACAATTCATACTGCCCTCCTCTGCCAAAATTCAACAAGGCAGACACATTATTTCTTTGGTCAGAGCAATGGGTACACCCCTGAGGTGTGTCTAGAGAAATTATGAACCCCCATGCTCAAACAGTTCTGGGACAGGTTCCCCCCCACTGGAACTCGTGCCACTCTAGCTACTGGGAAAATGGCAGGGGCAGGCCTAGGTGTGAGTAACATCAGACTGTGACATGGAATATCCCTTTGAAGATTGAGCAGTTGGTGGACACATACCCAAGGCCATCTTGTCAGTAGGAGGTCATACCTCCTCCCTGCCAAGGCCCTTCTGTTCCCTTTCCTGACATCAATTCCTGCCTCCCTGCAGGATGCCAAGTGACAGTTGGGGATTATCTCAGAAAGGGCTACTAGAGGCTTTAGACAGAAAAATGCTAGCTTTCCACATTTTCTAAATAGTAATTTAAAACTTTCCTTCACTATCAAAATAGATTTTAACTTCCCATTAACTTGAGTCCTTGAATCATGTTATTCCCAAAGTAGAGTGATGCTTTATGAGGGGTTATGATGTAACCAGTGGTGTTCTATGGGAGAGTCAGCCTTGCCACTTTGAAAAACAAAGTTAGAGATTTTAGACGGCCAGGACATGGGAAACTTAAGTATACACTTCCTACTTTTTAAATACCATGCATCCTGTCCTATTGACATTGAGGGGGTTATTAGGATGGCGGACGGACCTGCGTCCGTCCGCAACCCCAAGGTGGAGGGACCGTCCGCAAGGGCAGCGGCGGTCCCTGCATGCCAATTAGGATGTGACCGCCACCCTGGCGGTCACATCCAGAATCTTTAACATTGCGGCGGGTGCTGCTTCAAGCAGCACCCGCCGCAATGTTAAAAATGCATGCATTGCATTTGCATGCACAAAGCGGCAGGCACTGCATGGTGCCTGTCGCTTTGTGCATACAAATGCAGGGGGGTACCATAGGTACCCCCCCCCCCATGTGCACCCCCACACCCCCTTCACCCTGGGGGCCTGCAAAGCAAAGGTCCACATGCTTTTCCACGGCGGGAAAAACGCTGCGGAAAAGCATGTGTACACATGCTTCCTAATTTGGCTGGCGGTGTCTTGTAGACACAGCCACCAAATAGCAGGCTACACCCGCGGATAATCGGCGGACGGACCTGCCGTCCGCCGCTGATCCTACCGCCATCCTGATCTGGAGGGTGGCGTTCACAGGGCCAGCGGCGGTGAATCCGCATCCTCCGGGCCGGTGGTGGCTTCCACCGGCCCGGAGCATGCGGATTCACCGCCATCCTAACCGAGCCCTTAGTGCTTACTTTAGGGGTGACTTATACACATTGAAATGGAAGGTTTTGGCCTGGAAAAAGTTTACTTTGCCAGGTTTGATTATTCTATTTTAAAACTTCACATCCACACTAAATGGACAGGCTGGAAAACATGCTTTACTCTGTCATTTTAGTAGTGGCACAACATGTACTGTCGTTTACTAGTGGTATTTAACTTACAGGCCCTGGGTGCCCAGAGTACCACATACTAGGGTCTTATACATTCACGATATTAGCAGGACAACCTAAGTTCTTTCTTCGCATTGAACTTTCCAATTCGAATTGCATATATCTGTAATCATTCTTTTAAAAAAAAATACTTTTCATGTCTCATTTTTCAATTAATTTCCAGACGTTGGTATCTTTTTCCATAAAGTTCTTTTAATTAAGTATCCAATTCCATCACAATTAAAACTGAGCCAGCCAACGTGTCTCATCTCTTATAAGGACTTCATTGGATTGGATGACATGCTAGGACAGACATGCTGAAAGGCTGCTTGAGAGGCTCTGATGAAGTTCCTATAAGGGATGAAACACGTTTGGCTGCCATAGAATAATGGATTGGCAGTTAAGACTCAGACAGGGAACAGCTGAAACTGGTTACTGAAATTGGAGAAATATTTAAGAGGTGAGACAAGTGCACCTAAGACACATTGACTGAATAGGCCTAGGATACACACACCGACAGGCTGCTCGAAAGGTAAGAGACCTTGGGAGATAGGTGAGTTAACCCCATGGGGAGGGACAAAGTCCAAAAGGAGGAATATGGGGTCTGAAGGGACTTTATATGAAGATGTTGGGATCACTTAATGATATGTTGGAGAAATGATTCAAGATATGAAAGAAGTGCAATTCTAGTTCTGCCCGGAATCTAGGTTTACTCAAGGTAGGAGGTTGGAAGTTAATCAGGGGATGGTACGCTAACGCTGTGTCAAGCAGTTTAGAAACAAACAAGGAGAAACATAACTTCATAAAAAAGAGGAAGAGATGGAAAGGGCGTAGGCTTATGAAGATGACACTGATTGCTTGACAATAGGAGTCAAGACATTTAAATGGGGAATGGATAGAAAAGAAGAATTTTGAGAAGGAAAATAAATCAAATGGTAAGTAAAGTATTCATCTTCTTATATGTGCATTTGAGGAGTACTAGAGGTGTTAGCTCGGCAGTACACAGTTGGTAACTGCAATCACTCTTTAGAAAGTTGGTGTCTTTTGGTGTAAGAAATACATGGATCAATTTAATTTTTGGGGATGGTGTGTAAATATTAGTCTGTATACCTGACAGTAGGTGGTACCAAAATGTTGATCAATACATTACTTGAAATGGAGGTGGTTTAATGTTAGAATAAAAATGACACACAAAACATTAAACAATTTAGAAAAGTCAATATAACAATAAGAACCAGAGGGGGCGTGGCTTGGGCGCCGATGGCGATGGTCGCCTGAGAGCTCGGCTCCGGGACTGAGCCCGGGATTATCCTGTAAATCGGAGGCCGTGGGGCACCCTAACCCCCGCAAACTGTTGATCGGCCCGACTGGAACCTGCTGAGGCACCCGGCGCAACCCGGACGAGTGGTGATCTGCCGGAATATCGAAGTTTGTGGTCCCGAGGAGAGCGAACCAACATGGCGCCCGGACCCCATTGTCCCCTCGGACGGGACCATTAGACCGGAGGAACATCGCTGGTTACAGCGCGCCCTCCACCCTTTGGTCTTCCAGGGATGTACGGGTCTGGACTTTGAACTGATGGGACTCTGCCATTGGAGATTGCGCCTGGATGATCGGATGCCCCCACCATAGTGGACCTCGGCACACGGACGCCTGGAGGCCCTGACGGTGGCGCCGACCCACTACACAGCACTTGGCTACATCTCCCCGATCGACCCGATCCCATGGGAGGCACAACCCCCTGGCGCCACAAAGTTTCTGGCGGTGAGGGTGGCCCTCGCTCCCGGTCCTCGCTAACCAGACGGGCCTGCCCGGCCTGGCGCCGAGTGTCTCCGCCTCCTCCTCAGTGCTCTCCGACGACGCGGTGGTGGCGCGAGCCGAAACTGTGGAGGTCCAACAGGCCCTGGAGAAGAGGATTGCCAGCCCTCAGCCTGAGGGCCAGCAATCGGGAGAGTCATAGCCGACGCCCGCACTCGGTGGCACCTTTGCCTGGGTCCACACTGTGCGCTTCCCACGACATGGGGAAACCAAGGGGGGCCAAGGGGACTACCCCCGCCGCCTCTGACTCGGAGGCCCCGGACAAAGAGGACCGTAGAGACCCGGGGAGTGCTGATGGAGCACCATTGCAGCAACAGTTTGACCGCGTCCTGGAGGCGATCGCGACCACACGCTCGGCCCTTCAGCAGGACATTGCCCAGGTGGCGACGAGCCTGGGCCTCCTTAGAGCGGACCGCGGCAAGCTTTCGGACAGGGTCAAGGATGTGGAGGGCTCAGTGAAAACCTTGGTGCCGGCGCAGCGATCCCTGTCCGCGACAATGAAAGATGCCCTGTCCCGGATTTCTGCCCTGGAACAGCGAGCGGAAGATGCAGAAGGCCGTAACAGGCGCAACAACATCCGAGTGGTAGGCCTGCCGGAGAAGATCGAAGATGGCGACATGGTGGCCTACTTGGAAGCCTGGCTCCGAGACACGGTGGCCCCGGAGGGTTTATCCTCCTTCTACACCCTTGAACGAGCTCATAGAGTCCCAGCGAGGCCACCACAATAGGGCCGTGCACCGCGTCCGGTGGTGGCACGCCTATTGCATTTTCGCGACAGAGACCTCATCCTCAATGCCGCCAGACATAATGGCCCCTTTAAGGTGGAGAACAGCCAGGTGAACATCTTCCCGGATTACACCTACGAAACCCAACGCAGGCGGATTTCATTCTTGGCGGTCAAGCGCGAGCTCCGGAGCGAGGGCATCCAATACTCGCTCCTGTTTCCTGCAAAGCTCTGCATCATTGTCGATGACAAGACTCAATTTTTTGATACCCCGGAGGATGTCTGTAACTGGCTTGAACTCTATAGAGCTGGGAAAGATGGTTTCACCTCCGCGTCTCAGCTAGCGGTGGAGCCGGGACAGCGTCGGCGGTCTAAGAGGATACGGAGTCGCCGGGGTCGGTCGGGCGGCCCTTCAACTGCGGAGACTTCGACGGAGCGGAAGGGAGTGCTGGAGGTGTTATCTGCACTATCTGGCTCACGAGACAGTACCATTGAAGAAGAAGAGGACCCTGGTGATGAGGGAGTACCGACGGACTCGGAGGACTCGGTGACGGATAGCGTCCACACACCGGTGATCACACCGAAATCAGTTGAGGATCTTCTGGATGGACAGGGTTGACGGGGTGAGCTGCATCCTTTTGGGTGAGGGCCCGAAGCGGGGGTGGCGGGAGCCGATGGGTGATCATGATCTCCGGAGAACTGGGGGGCGGGGTGCCTTGCTCTTGCCCGAGGGTTACCGATATTGTTTTGGGCTTGCTTTAGTCCTGGTAGCCAGGGCATCGAGGGCCCACTGCCACCGCCCAGCCCGCACCTGGCCCTTAAGGCCTTCCTACGGTGGCGACCGCAGGATTAGTTGGGGACAAGGGGATTTCTGTGGGCATGGTTTGGATGGGAACTGGATGGTGCTATTTGGGTCCTGTTCTGGGGAGGGTGGGCAGGGATTTGGTTAGAATAAATGTTGTTGAGTTTTGGTTGGGGAAATTGCTGGGTTGTGGTTGATTGTTGTTCGTTCTTTGTTGATTGTTGTTCGTTCTTTGTTGGGACCCAGATGGGGAGACTTTGCACAAACAATATGGGACAATGGCTGTTGCTGCTAATGTGAAATGTATCACTTGGAACGTACGGGGGCTTCACACCATGTCTAGGAGGCACAAAGTCCACGCTTATTTAGTGCGTAGGGGAGTACAAATGGCGCTGCTGCAGGAGACCCATCTGAACAAGGCGGAAGGGGCGGCGCTACAGCGTAGGTGGAGGGGGCAGGTCTTTTACACATCATACTCCGCGTATGCCAGGGGGGCGCTAATTTGGATTAGAGCTGGGGTCCCCTTCCAGGTCACAAACTCAGTGGTAGATCCAGAGGGGCGCTACGTGGCCATATCGGGCACTCTGGGGGGGAGGGATCTAAACGTTTGCTGTGTGTACGCACCCAACATGGACCAGATTGCCTTCCTTTCCAGGTTATCGGCTCGTTGGCCCACTTTTTCACTGGGCCCCTCCTGCTCGGTGGGGATTTCAATTCAGTAGTGGATGTGGAGACCGACCGCTCGCATCCGCCCCTCCCTGACTCTCCGGTCCGCCGTGTGGCTAAAGGTCGTGGGGACTGGCAGTTGCGCTGGGGTCTGACGGATATTTGGAGGGCGCAACACCCCGACACTAGAGATTATTCCTACTTTTCGGGCCTCCACGAGCTACACGTTAGGTTGGACGGATTTCTTGGCTCGACTGAACTTGTTTCAGCGGCGGTCCGCTCCGAGTATTTGACTAGGACCATCTCGGACCATAACCCCCTCCTGCTGGCCCTTCGCTGGTTTCCTGGGGCGCCTGCGGTGCCCACCTGGAAGTCACGTCCCGTGATTCTCGAGGACACTGTATTCAAAGCGGACTTAGGAGACAAGATCGCGGAGTACTTCGCGTCCAACAGGGGCACCGAGAGCTCGAGAGCGCTGGAATGGGACGCTTTTAAGGTGGTAGTGAGGGGTTATTGCATCACCAAGAAGGTAGGTATGAGGCGGGTTATCCTCGATGACTTAGATATCGCTGATCGGAGGCTCCGTGAGTTGGAACTCCGCCGCCCCGGACACCCTGAACTCCAGGGACGCACAGCGGAGGCGAAGGAGGCGGTGGCGGCGGAGGTCGAGCGGCTGCGCTGCTTCGACTACAAGGCCTATACGGTTTGGTCCCTCGCAGAGGGGGATAGGTCGAGCGCATTGCTGGCGTGGCTGGCTAACCCTACGCGCCAGACCGCCCTGACGACGTCCATGCGCATGGCAGACGGGACCGTGGTGCACACTCAGCCTGAGATTCTGAGCTGCTACCGGCACTATTACGACCATCTATATCGCAGTCGTTCTGCCGGAGACCCTGACCTTCTCGAGGATTATCTACGGCCCCTGGAGCTCCCGACAGTGGAGCCTGACGTAGCGAAAGCCCTGGGGTCCGATATTGAACTGGGGGAGATCCGCAGCGCCATTAAAATGATGGCGCGGAACAAGACCCCGGGCCTAGACGGCCTTCCTGTGGAATTTTATGCAGCCTATGCTGATCTCCTAGCCCCAAGATTGGTGATCGTATATAGAGAGGCGTAGAGGCTTGGATGGCTCCCCGGCTCGATGCGCGAAGCCTTAGTGGTTCCCCTCCTCAAACCGGGGCGGGACTCGGCAGATCCGGCGTCCTATCGTCCCTTATCGATGCTGACAGTCGATTATAAAATTCTGAGCAGCATCTTGGCCTCGAGACTGCTGGGCCACATGAGCTCCCTGGTACATGAGGACCAGGCTGGGTTCATCCCCAAGCGAAACACGACCATGAATATCCGTAGGTTGTTCCGCTTGCTAGGGGAACCGCTCGTGGACGCTCCGTGCCCGGTGGTCCTATCGGTAGATTTAGAGAAGGCATTTGATAGCCTGGAGTGGGACTACCTGCACACTGTGTTACGGCGGTTCGGCCTCGGCGAGGGTTTTATCAGATGGACCACGGTCTTATATACCTCTGTATCGGCCAGGGTTCGGGCAGGCCCGCTAATTTCCTCACAATACCCGGTGGAGAGAGGCACGAGACAGGGCTGCTCGTTATCCCCACTTCTCTTCGCGCTGGCGGTGGAGCCTCTCGCGCTGCTACTCCGATCGGGGGCCCATTATAATGGCTTCTGGACACCGTCGGGCCCGCACTACATTTCGTTATACGCCGATGACCTGTTGCTCTTCCTTGAAGACCCGGTTGTTGCCCTGCATGGGGCAGCGACGGCGCTCACGGCGTTTGGGGAGGTCTCGGGCCTCCGGGTGAACTGGGCTAAGACATGCCTTTTCCCGGTTCGCAGAGGCACCCCCAGCCCTGTTCTCGATAGAGCGATTAGATGGGAACCCGACTGCTTTAAGTACCTGGGGGTGTATGTCTACCATGAACCGTCTGACCTCCTAGACGGGAACATTGCCAGATGCAGTCGAGCGCTGCGGGGTAGTATGGACTTCTGGGCTACGTTACCGCTTTCGATGGCGGGGCGGATCGCATTGCTCAAAATGGTGGCGCTTCCCCGGTTGCTATATTATTTCCGGGCACTACCGATCTGGATTCCGCCGGCCACGTTTAGACTTTTACGGTCGATGATAGTCGGATTCCTCTGGGGTTCGGGCCGCCGCAGAGTGGCCCTCAAGACCCTGATGAGGCCGAAAGCCGAGGGTGGGCTTGTGGTGCCGGATTTTGAGAAATACTATCTAGCGGCGCAGCTCCAGACCTTCACCCAGGAGATAGCCAGGGAATTCCGGGGCCCAGAGGACAGGAGAGGTACGGGGACAGCCAGGCATGTTCTCTCCTTCATAGCGCTACGACAACGCTTGGCCTTGCAAGACCTATCGCTGGAGGAAAAGACCGTCCGCCTGTGTTGGAACCGAGCCCACGCCCGGGGCCAATTGCGATTACCGTATGCGCCTGAAATACCTTTAGGGATGCTGACGGCCTTGCCCCATGGTGGTGATTGGTCACGGTTGGCGGACTGGGAGGACGCGGGACTGCAGTTGGTGGGGGACCTCTATGAGGATGGGGCGCTCTTGCCCTTTCAGGAGCTCATTGACAGATTTGAGGTTCCCCGCAGAGACTTCCTATTGCACTCGGCCCTGGTCCGAGCGATCCAGGCGCACTGGAAACGCGGGCAAGAGGAGCCCCCTACGTCTCCGGTGTGCCAATACGTCATGATGTCTGCGGGCACGGTGAAGGCGGTCACTTGCCTCTACGGCAGACTGATCAATGAGGGGCTGACCCCCCTCACGACCTTGAGAGCCCGTTGGGAAGCGGACATAGGCAAGGAGATTCCGGAGACGACCTGGGCCCAACTCGTGCGGCGGGCTTGGAAGGGCACGCGCCATGCCCGCTTTCAGTTGGTCCACTATTACGTACTCCATAGGGCATATCTGACTCCGGCAAAAATCCAACAGTATTTCGCCACGGGCTCGGCGAACTGCCCTAGGTGCCCGGCGCCGGAGGCGGACCTCCTCCATATGTTGTGGGCCTGCCCGGGATTGTCCTCCTACTGGGAGGAAGTGGGGAAGACCCTGGAGGAGGTGACAGGGAGATCCTTATCGGTTGATGCGGCAGTGGGACTCTTGCATTGGTTTCCACATACCCCCAAAAACAAAATTTCCAGTAAATTTATTGATTTGGGGCTTCTCCTAGCTAAACGAGAGGTGACCAGGAACTGGAAGGCACGGGCTGGTCCGACCGGGAGCAGGTGGCACAGCGAACTCTTGAAGTGGGCAGCGGGTGAAAGTATGTTGAGATACCAACTAGCTGGGAGACAGCATAACGAGAAGGCACAGGAGGCAGCGCTGGAATGGGAAACATTAGTGCAGGCCCTCAGGGATTATTGCACCCCCAGTGACTCTGACAGTGAGGGAGCAGCGCGCCCCGAGTCCCGTTAGGCGATTGCAATTTATGTCTCTGATACTCTCCTCATGGGTCCTCTCATGAATCCTACTGCGGCTGCTACCATACACTGATGGCGGGGTTGGGTTGGGTGGGGATTGCTTTGGGTCATAGTGTTTTATGGGAGGGGTTTTCTTTGGGGTTTTATAGGCTTGTTTAGAAAAGCAGATGACGGACAGTGAATTATCCAGACCAGCTTTACTTCCCTGCTGTACCCCCATTAGATTTTGCCGCCTGACCGTTGGGATGTGGGCTGAATGGCTGTATATGGGTACATGCTACTGGGGGATGGTGGGATGCATTTCATTGATTTTATTGGATTTATACCGCTGGTCGTATATGTAACAATTTGCTAATTCCTGCAATAAAAATATATTTAAAAAAAAAAAAAAAAAACAATAAGAACCAGAGTTGTTGATTTTAATAAGGGAAAAGTATTGATTACATATTTAAAAAAAGAAAAATTGGTTAGTTCCTGATCAAGTCTCTATAATGGATGAAATACGTTGTCTGGGTCTGTTTTATGTGTGATGGAATTGGATACTTCATAAAAAGAACTTTATGGAAAAAGACACCAATGTCTGGAAAATAATTGAAAAACTAGATAAGGAAAGTTAATGAAAACAAAAGAGTGATTGCAGATACATGCAATTTGCATTGGAAAGTTCAATGTGAACAAGGAAATTAGTTTCCCCTTCTAATACGGTGAAAGCATTTACCAAGGATTGAGGTTTGTGGGCAGTCAGGACTCCAGGAATGAGCAAAAGAGAACTATTAGAGTGGGATATTTGTCCGGCCCATTTAGAAACACCACTGCTGGCTGTCTTTTTGAAATTACTAGGGGCTCATTGATAAGGTAAATATGGCATTCAGGAATTAGACAATTGTACATGGTTTCAGGCGTGAGAACATATACAATGGGTGTTTGATGGGAGTGCTCTAGAGTTAAAAGGAATGAATAAACCAGCTGCATCTTATCAAAAATTGGGCGGGGGAGGGCTTTACAAGCAAATAAGTAACCTTTCCTTACTGCAACATTGACACTACAGCACCAGTAGCCATCAAAACTATTAAGGAACATTTGCAGCACGTTAGTGCATGAAGACTAATATTAACAGCATACAAAATCTAGTTTACTGAATGAATTGTACACTCATGCATACACACTTGTACCTACATTTACTTCACAAAGGTAATAAACATGAGGAAGAAAATCAATATGTGGTGTAAAGGTAGACAGTGGCAGTGTCTCCCGACCCCGCTTGGCGCCAGGTAAACATTTGCAGAGCAGAAGACTCTGCTCGCTTTGTTGATCTCTCCTGAATAGCTCTATGTCTTTGTTACGCTAATTTTAAAAATTGACTACGAATTTTTAAACTTCACTTATGTGTCACCTATTTGTTAGAATTGACTAATAATTTTATTACACGTATCCACTGCGCACTTACGATCATTTTCGGAGCTGCCAGGGTCATTAAGGCTCGTTTAGGAAGTCTCTGCTCAGTGTTGCAGCCTGCCCACCCCGGTCTGACTCGGTATCCAATACCGTTGAGCGGAGGGCGGGACAGGTAAGAGCCAGAGAGACACGCCCAGGCACTTCCTGAGAGTTTGAGTCGAGCGGTTAGCACTCTAGCCTTTTAGCACACAGGGCTATTTAGCCACTCGCGGCTCTAGCGCGCAGCGGTTGCGCGCAGGGGGGCACCTAAGCCAGCGCCTAAGACGAGCCAAAGACCAGCCCGTCTGCGCCCGTCCGCGACAGGACGGGACCAGGGGCCATGGGGGTAACCATGCACAATGTGCACAATCGTCTCTCCTCCAGGATAACTTACTCTGCACAGGCACTTCGGAATTTACATGTAAGTCCAATGTTAGCCTGTGTTAAAGATATAAATAACTCATTGGAAGGCCCTTTTGCATGTATTCATTGCAGAGCCCAGTTTACCACTCGATGCCAGGTAGCCTGCGCTGAGAGAAACGTTATAGCCTCTACTCCCTTCACTAAAGTCAGGGAAAATAGTACCAATACCCCTATTCTTACTGGAAGGAAAAACAACCTTTGCAATATAAGGTCATTACCCAAACACACATCTGAAGTTTGGGATCTTATTTCCTCCAACGAGCCAGATCTGTGCTTAATCACCGAAACCTGGCTGAAACCTCACTCGACCCCCGCTATCGCATTAGCAATTCCTATTGGCTATAAAATAATTCGGCTAGACCGCCCCACGAAAATAGGAGGAGGGATTGCGATTATTCATAAACAGGAAATTATCTGTACCATAGGAGCAGAACTAAGCACTCTTGACATTGAACTACTTATTTTCAAAATTGCCCTCTCCCCTAAACAAACCAGAATGGGTGCTCTAGTGTACCGCCCACCAGGACCCAGCACAAACTTCTCAAATATTTTTCTTGAGAATCTTGCACCCTATGTTTATAATGACAGAGATGTTTTACTAGTTGGAGATTTTAACATACACAGTGAACAGAAAGACTGTAAAGAAGCACAATCTATTCTAAACGACCTCTCTCCACTAGGGCTAACATAACGAAACGTGGGCCCAACACACCAGGCTGGGCACACCCTAGATCTAATATTAGCTAATTTCCCTACAGTCACCTGCTCTCCTCCCATTCAAAATCAACAAAGAGATGCCAGTACTGCACTCAAATTCAATACTTTGATAAATTGAGTAACAATCCTCAATTCAGAAAGACCAATGATTCAGTCTACAATCCTATGAATATTTCTTTTTATTTTTGAATTTCTTTTATATATTTTTTCTTTTGGTTGAGAGAATACTTTTAAACAAACATTTTTTTCACAAAAGAAGAGACTTGTAAGGTATATACAAAAACATCCAATATGTACAAGAAAAACACTTTATCACAACTCAGATCCAATATGTATCATTTTGCAAAACGTTTGGGGGACACATAAGACATTCAAAAAGGCTACACTTAGTACACTTAGGGACATAAACATATAAGACAAGACAAGTTGACAACAATATGCCGAAAATTCACTGTTCTAAAGTAAATGTAAACGCCCTGTTTTTAATAAAGTTCTTGTTGAACTACAGGTGCGGATACTAGTGCTTAGTCAAAGATTTGTTAAAGCATATTGTATGCAGTAGACCATCGAGTAGTTCAATTTTTTAGTTATTGGTCATGAGGAGATTGGTCTATTGAGAAAACGATGGTTCAAAAGAACAGGGGTCGACGCGTTTCGAATCCCTTATGTGGCAGGGATTCTCATCAGGACCGTGTGGGCTCAATCTACAAAAATAAATAAATAAACATTCTGTCAGTCATGCTAGGCAACACTCAACTTCAAGCAGTCACACACTCTCTCAGATCATACCTGTATTTTAAATTTCAGTAGTCGGTCTCCCACAAGATGGTTTGCTCATATAGCTGTAATGTATAAAATTGAATGAGCATGATTAAAGTTAGTTTGCCAAAGAAGCAGATCAAATTGATGGCATGCACCAATCTGAGTACTTACATGAATCGGCACTGTGACCGCGTGGTCAGATTATTCATTTTCTTCAAACGATTCTAAAAATAAAGAGAAAAGATGTCTTGTTGACTTTGGCACTGATATGCTCTGTGTTGATACACATGTGGGCATATTTAATTCATAGGCTTCAAAATCCGGGTGTTTTCCGTTTGCTATGTTAGTAGCGAGGGTCAAATGATAGGCGTGCAGTCGCGCCCGTCTTCGTTTTACGGAGGGAAAGGTGGTAACTGATTAAAATTAGCGCTTCGGTGAGGCGACAAAATTACAAAAACTAGGGACTTCATCAGTTATCAATCTCTCCAAAAGAGTTCTTTCCTCGTCGGAAGTAAGTGTATTGGAAAAGGGACTTACTTTCGTCCCTACAAAACCTCAAGACTTTGTTAGACTTAAGCTGGAATTTATCGAGTTCTGCAGGAAAATCCGTCTGATTGCATTTTTTTCAGGCAAAGAAACAATGTCGCAAACAGAAACCACGGGTTTAAAGAGGAAATCTACCTTTTGTCCACCAGCTTTTAAAACACCTAAAGAAGTGATATATTTTGAGAAAACTGTATTGTCAGCTATTGCAACAGAAGAAAAAAAGAATAAACCTTTCATCAAACATAATTTGTCTAAAAAAGAAAAAGACGCACTTTTTTCACTCAGAAATGATGAGAATATTATAGTCAAGCAAGCCGATAAAGGCGGCTCGATTGTTATTTGGGGCACCAATGAATATATAGCGGAAGTCAATCGACAGCTACTTGACATAGAATCCTATCGGAAAATACGATCAGACCCAACGACTGAATTCCAGAGAGAACTCGAGAAAATACTACAGAATGGTTTCGAACAAGGCTTTTTGGGTAAACAAGAATTCAACTATTTGGTTAATAAACACCCAAGAACTCCCTTGTTCTATGTACTTCCAAAGGTACACAAGAATGCCAAATCACCACCGGGACGCCCCATAATATCGGGGTGTGATTCACTTTTTTAACCCATCTCCAAGTTTATCGACTTCTTCCTCAAACCGTTCACATTGACAGTACAATCTTTTTTGAGAGATACCTCAGATTTTCTATGTAAATTGCAACAATTACCATTTACCGAAGGCCGGGATTTATTAGTCAGCATGGATATAGTTTCACTATATACTCAAATCCCCCAAGACCAGGCTCTGGAAGTGGTGGAAATTTTCTTGGACAAAAGAGATCGTCCAGCAAGAATTCCCACGGACTTCATTTTGAAACTGGCTAGAATGGCTTTGACTAAAAATTACTTTAAATTCCATGAGGACTTCTTTCTACAAATAAAGGGAGTAGCCATGGGCTGCCCCTTTGCCCCGGAGCTTGCCATACTTTTCATGAGTGAATATGAAGACAGACACGTACATAACAACAACCCCTTCTCACAATGGATAGGGGGTTGGGTTCGTTTCATTGACGACATTTTTTTCACATGGTCAGGCACAACGGAACAACTAGCTGATTTCCATGGATGGCTAAATAATCGCACAAGGGACATTAAATTCAGCATTCAATCATCACCCACAAGACTTTCCTTTCTAGACGTGGAAGTTTATTGTACAAACGGACAGTTGGTGACTACTCTCTTCAGAAAAGAGACTGACCGAAATAAATCCTTACACTTTTCAAGTAACCACCCGCGCAGTCTGAAAGAAAATTTACCAATAGGCCAATTTCTCCGTATACGTCGAAATTGTTCATTCAAAGACGAGTATATGTATCATGCTAACGTGCTCATGGAGAGACTTTTAGATCGAGGCTATCCATCTAAATTGATCAAACAAGCAATAAAACGTGCGTGGTGGACACCACGAGAAGAAGTTTTGAGAAAGAAAGAAAAGAAAAAACTTGAGCGCACAGTGTGTGTTACTACATTCGGGGCATCATCTAACTTTCTCAAAAAGGTCATTCACCAGAACTGGCATTTGATAAAGGATGTTGATACACAGTTAAACGCCAAACCACTTTTTGCCTTTAAAAAGGACAAGAGCATTGCGAACCAAGTCATCAGGGCAGCTGTCCCTGCCAAGAAGGTACCTACAATACGTGAGTTTGTCAATTTACCTCCAGTCACAGGACACAAAAAGTGTGGTACATGCCTGTGCTGCAACTCTACAATTGAAGGGAATGTATTCCAACATGAAGGAATCTCATGGAAGCACAACAAATCAAAGAACTTGATCTACGCCATCCTATGCCCATGTGCCAAATTGTACATAGGCAAAACAAATCAGGAAATCAGACAGAGAATATCTCAACATAAATCAAGAATAAAGAGAAAAATCACCACAGCACCTCTTGTACAACATTGGATCGATGAGTCACATGGGGACCTCGATTTCAGATGGACTGTCATCTCGAAGTTAGAGCACGACCAGAGGGGTGGAGATTTAGAGGCCAAACTCAAACAACGAGAAGCAATGTTGATCCTGAAATATAACTCAGCCACTCGAGGCTTGAATGAAATGTCGGAACTTTACAACTTATAAACAGAGTCGTTTTTCTCCCACAAATTTTAATGATTTCACAGACCCTTGGACACTTTTCTTCTAATATGCGATCTATAATAAACTATACGTGACTCTTATCAAAGATCTAATGCTCTTAATCAACCTGACCTATTCGAATTGGCGACTGCGCCACATAAAACAAGCATGACTGAAAGTATGTTTATTTATTTTTGTAGATCGATCGATCTATAATAAACTATACGAGACTCTTACCAACGATCTAATGCTCCTAATCTACCTGACTTATGGAACGCTGAATGCGCCACATAAAAGGACCAAACAAACATCTTTCATAATACTGCATTTACCTCAATGGGTCAACAAACTACAATTCCCACAAACCCAAGCAGCGGGTCCCAACCATTTCTACAACCGGGTCAACCGGGACTAACACAAACGCGCCTCAGTAATGGACGTGGATGCGTATGGAGGAGACTTGAACAATTAACACCGGGAAGATTACCCCCTGCGTAACTAGATTGCAAACCTTGGACGCACTCGGTAATCCGAATGCCCGATATTTTAGTTTCACGCGTTGCCATTTTTCGCGGAGCACCGAAGCGCTAATTTCAATCAGTTACCACCTTTCCCTCCGTAAAACGAAGACGGGCGCGACTGCACGCCTATCATTTGACCCTCGCTACTAACATAGCAAACGGAAAACACCCGGCTTTTGAAGCCTATGAATTAAATATGCCCACATGTGTATCAACACAGAGCATATCAGTGCCAAAGTCAACAAGACATCTTTTCTCTTTATTTTTAGAATCGTTTGAAGAAAGTGAATAATCTGACCGCGCGGTCACAGTGCCGATTCATGTAAGTACTCAGATTGGTGCATGCCATCAATTTGATCTGCTTCTTTGGCAAACTAACTTTAATCATGCTCATTCAATTTTATACATTACAGCTATATGAGCAAACCATCTTGTGGGAGACCGACTACTGAAATTTAAAATACAGGTATGATCTGAGAGAGTGTGTGACTGCTTGAAGTTGAGTGTTGCCTAGCATGACTGACAGAATGTTTATTTATTTATTTTTGTAGATTGAGCCCACACGGTCCTGATGAGAATCCCTGCCACATAAGGGATTCGAAACGCGTCGACCCCTGTTCTTTTGAAACATCGTTTTCTCAATAGACCAATCTCCTCATGACCAATAACTTAAAAATTGAACTACTGGATGGTCTACTGCATAAAATATGCTTTAACAAATCTTGTACTAAGCACTAGTATCCGCACCTGTAGTTCAACAAGAACTTTATTAAAAACAGGGCGTTTACATTTACTTTAGAACAGTGAATTTTCGGCATATTGTTGTCAACTTGTCTTGTCTTATATGTCTATGTCCCTAAGTGTACTAAGTGTAGCCTTTTTGAATGTCTTATGTGTCCCCCAAACGTTTTGCAAAATGATACATATTGGATCTGAGTTGTGATAAAGTGTTGTTCTTGTACATATTGGATGTTTTTGTATATACCTTACAAGTCTCTTCTTTTGTGAAAAAAATGTTTGTTTAAAAGTATTCTCTCAACCAAAAGAAAAAATATATAAAAGAAATTCAAAAATAAAAAGAAATATTCATAGGATTGTAGACTGAATCATTGGTCTTTCTGAATTGAGGATTGTTACTCAATTTATCAAAGTATTGAATTTGAGTGCAGTACTGGCATCTCTTTGTTGATTTTGATATTGGCGCAGCCTTACTGCTTTAGCCAGAACCCTCATTGTTGCCACAACTCCTCCCATTCAAGTCAGCTGGACTGACCGCTTTATCATTGAGTTTTACACCCCTTACCCCAAACCTACTCCTCATGGGCCGATTTCTCTTCCTAGCAAACGACGGCAATGGCATAAAGTCAATGAAACTATATTTTTAGATAAATTCATTGAACCCTCTTTTTCCACGTCGGAAAATATAGAAAATGCCCTTAATAAATTTGAAAGAGCCTCAAAGACTGTCATGGACATTATAGCCCCTCTAAAAAGATGTAGACCCCGGCCAGCTAATAAACAAGAAATATGGTTTTCTGACAACCTTAGGACATTAAAACAAACAGCTAGGAAGTTAGAGAAAAAATGGAGAATATCCCACCTAGCAACCGACAGAAGCCTTTATTGGGACTCACTAACCATTTATCACAAAGCTATCCGTACTGTGCGGAAAACCCACATAACATCCCTTATCACAGCCGCAGACAATTCCCCCAGGGTTCTGTAGCAAGTACTACAATCTTTTGTCAAACCGACAGCAAGTGAAAGTCCTGACACTTCATCACAAAAGCTTTGTGATGAGATATCCCAATTCTTCTCAAATAAAATAGACTCTATCTATGAGAAGATAAATTAACTCTAATAACACCATGGCCAGCGATGCAGGTCTTGCTTTTCACGATACAGAATATAATCAAAACTCCCACACTTTAGATATCTTTCCCCTTATCACCTCAAAGGAGTTGTCAGCACTCACCATGCAAATCAAAAGTGGCAGCCCTTACGATATTATTCCAGCCAGACTCATGCCCATTTTACTGGAAGCCCTATGTCCTACGATTGAAAAACTTGTCAATCTGTCACTTAGTACAGGCTCTGTCCCGAGACAATGGAAACAGGCGCTAGTTAGGCCTATTAGGAAAAACACTGCTACTCCGTGGACCGAATTAGCAAACCTCAGGCCCATCTCCCTGCTTCCATTTTTGGGTAAGCTTACAGAGAAATATGTAAATCAACACTTATCCAACTATGTTGAAATTACCGGCAGCCTAGACTATTCTCAATCTGGTTTTAGGCCGAAACACAGCACAGAGTCCACCCTCCTGTCTGTTACTGATGATTTACACATGTTTCAGGACAAAGGCTACTCTGTGATCCTAGTGTTACTAGATCTGTCGGCAGCGTTCAACACCGTGTCACATAACATCCTTATTGACCGGTTGTCGAACGTAGGAGTTAAAAACAAAGCCCTTGACTGGTTAAGGAGTTTTCTAACCGATCGAACCCAGACTGTCTCCATGGGTGCATATCGATCAGCGGAGGTAGAGATTTCTAAAGGGGTGCCACAGGGCTCTTGTCTGAGCCCAACACTCTTTAACATCTATGTGGCACCCCTGGCAAGAGTGATGCGCAAATTTGGTTTCATCCCGTGTCATACGCGGATGACACCCAGCTCCTCTTCCCCTTTAAAACTCTCACCGCTGAATTACGGAACTCCTTCTCTGCAGGCATGAAGGCCGTTGCACAGTGGATGTCTACCAACTATCTACAGTGCAACGTCAGCAAGACTGAAGTTATGCTATTCGGAGAGGCCAAACTTCTGTGGACCCCGGATTGGTGGCCTTCTGATCTTGGTATGGTCCCAGAACCCAAACAGGTTGTGAAAAACCTGGGGATCCGCCTCAATCAGGATCTGTCACTTAAACAACACAGCAACTTCGTTGCAGGCTCATGCTTTCATATCATTAGCATGTTGCGAAAAATTTCCCTTTATTGCCAGACGCTTTCAGGAAGACTCTAGTGCATACCCTTGTTTTGAGCCGTATTGATTACTGCAATGGCTTGCTTCTCTCTGCTAAGGAGGGAGTGTTGGCTAGACTCCAGGTAGTGCAAAACACGGTAACTCGCCTAGTCTTGAATGCCCCTCCAAGAACAGCATTTAAACCTCTTTTAAACCAGCTTCACTGGCAAAGCGCTATCTGTAGTAGGACCCACATTGTGGAACCGACTCCCTTTGACTCTCAGACTGTGTACTGTACATCTTAAATTCAGAAAACTCCTTAAAACTTTATTGTTTAAAAACGAGATCTAACTTCAGTTTCACTCACTCCCCTGTGTATGTAAACCGGCCCAAAAGCGCAGAGATACTCCAGTTGGAGTCGATTCCAGCGCTATATAAACTCGCAAATAAATAAATAAATCGCAAATAAACAAAAGACAATTACAATCAACCAAGGGAATTATAGTGCATATATGCTTATCAATTTCTTTGAAAATGAAAAAAACTAGTAGGTTATGATTAATAAGCATTAATTAGATCGCTTGGGCATGTTTCACACTGTCCTAAGGTTTTTTTAGTAATATTAATTTTGCCATAAAATATTCCTCCTATTACAAAGAATGGCACTTTGTCAAAACTGTAACACTAACCATTATTACTTCACGAAATCCCTCTACATAAAGTATCATCACAGAAGCACAAAAGGCGAAGAAAGGGGTCCTTGATGGCCCCTTCCTATTTGTGAATGGGTTACCAACAAATTCAAGTTGGTGGTAAAATACAGATGTTTTGTGACCACATTCACAGTCACAAAACATTCTTACATACCGCTGCATTTACGTATTTGGAAGGGACACCCTAAACACAACCCTTCCAAATATCGAATCCCAAATCCATTTTGTGATTCGGTAACAGGTTACCAAATCACACAATAGGGTTTGGAACATGAGAAAAGCCTTTTTTGCTTTCGCAAACGCTCTTTGCAAATGCAACATAGGTTCATACATGTGGCCCTTGATCTGGTAAACAGTCTCTTCTGGTTATGATCAATACAAACTAAAGGCAGGTAAGACAGGAGTCTGCCCTAGAAGGGGAACATGGGAAAACATGGAGGCCAAGGGGCCTTTGAAACCAGTACGGCATCACGTGTCCACTCACATCAGGTCATTCACTAGACAGCCTTGCTATGCGGGGTGGTGAAGCATTCTGACACCTATAGTTTCTCGCCTTGGGGACCTCCAAGCCACAGCTATGGCCAAGGGTCTATTGAGGGACCATTGTGGCTGCCGCTCTCCTCTAAGGAGAGAGATGATGATCTCAAGGGGCAGCACCGAACCAATGGGGATCTCTGTTTTGGTGAGGGATCTGCCCCTGATTAATTGTGTCAGCATTGGGTTGTGGGATAGACAGATATTGAGATAGCAGAATCTATTAAATTCTCATTAACTGGAAACGTCTTGGAGAGGATGGATTCCCTATGGAGTTCTATAAGATCACAACTCAGTACACGGGACACTACTAGGGAGGGTCTACAGAGAAATATGTGAAATTAAGAGATTACGGCAGGAATTCAATAAAACCTTGTTGTCAATGCAGCAGGTACTCGTTCTCCTCTTCTGCTACAGGATGGTATCACTGTTAAAGTATAATATTAAGATATTGGCAAAGTTCCTGGTGCAGAGGCTGAAGAAAGTAATCCTGAGCCTGGTTCACAGGTGGGCTTTTTTTCTTGGAAGAACACCCAGGAACCATTTTTGAACTCTCCTGCACTTACTCTGGATGTCCAAGACAAAAACAGATGACATGGTAATCCGCTCACTAGTCGCCAAGAAGGCTTTTGACACAGTAAAGGTGGGCTACCCTTTCTGTCTGCTGACGAGAATGGACACCGAAGACATCTTCCTCACAATGATTTTTTGTCTGTATGATGATCCATCTACAGGGGCAAATTCTCGTGGCTCCCTATCCGACGCGATTGTTATTAGGAGGGGTACTAAACAAAGATGTCCATCGTCCCTAGTTCAATTCCTACTGGCTTTTGAACATTTGGCAATAGCAATTAGAGACACTCTAATTATCTCAGGGATACAAACAAAGGCAGTAGCACTAAAGTTCATTCGCTTTACTGACCATACACCACTGCCTCTCCTCTCTAAACATGTTAGCACCGATCTAAATGTACACTAATGCAACATTCTCAGAGTACAAAATACATTGGACAAAGAGTGGGCCATGCCAATGACCAAATCGAGGCCTACCATATCAATGAATCCCCCTAAAAGCTCAAATAGCAGGGAATTCTTGTCATTAGGGATGTTAATTGCATGATTCAAGCCAATCTAAAAATTCTGATTGGTCAAATGAATTCAAATGTAATGCGATGGAAACAGTTACAGTTATCTAGGTGGGGTAGAGTTCAAACCATACAGATGGCTGTGGCCCCCAGTATGTTTTAGCCACTATTTCTGTCAATATTTCACTAAAGCAGCTTCAAAGCATTTATCAAGCAATCAAACGGAATGTCTGTGGAGGATTGAATCCAAGAACAGAGACATCCAAACTCTATATAGCAACAACATCAGGGGACCGGAGCATCCAGAAAGTAGAAATTTACTATGCAGCACATCATTTGTCGCAAATGGCATATCACTTTAATTCAGAGATGGAAGTACTGCCTGGCTCAGTAGAATACAATACACATCCTCAGGTACCGCAAATATTATACAGAAGACTGAAAGCTGTTAAAGGCTGGAACCACCCTATCACTCATGGCCCGATACATACCTGCGTCCTTAGTATGCGTAGGGCGCACTCAAACGCACGTTGCACTGAGAGCAGCGCATTCATGTGAAATACGGTGCAGCTGCTTCAAAGCCGCTATAGGTTTCACTGTGCAGGCGGCAACCTGCCTGCATTTTGTTTGATTAGGGATTAGAGCTCCCTTTGCAGACCGGTGCAATGAGTGACTTCACCCGCCTACAAGATGATGTCTGAAAGGTCCATTGGAGCCCCTTTTCCTCGCCAAAGGGCTGCCTTCAGGGGGGAGGGGTAGTGACAGTACACCACCTTTTTGTGGCACACTTTCAGTGCACCTCCTGACAGCTTCTTTCTCTTTGCACCTATGCATAATACAGAGCTGGCACAAAGGCAAAGAATGTCCCTCATTTGTAGTGGGGCCCTACCCCATGCAAATGAGGGAATGGTCCCTCGAGATAGCGTTGGCGCTACATGTGCACTAAAAAATTAAAATTTATTAATAAACTGCATGATTACTTAAAATCTTTACAGTATAAAAGTGAAAAAAAGAATAAAAAGCTTTATGAACGTCCCGACTCCCCCACTCTCAAGTCCCATCCAAACATAAAAGTGAGAGTCACTTTAAGTTAAAATACTAACATATTAGTCCTGATTAGCTGTCCTAAACATGGTTCTTTTAAAAGGAGTGATGAATAGATTGTACAAGTGTTTCCCAGCTGATAAAGGGGGGCACATGAAAGTTCGGTAGAGTCAATTCATGTACCAAGGGCTGTTGACGAAAGATGGATTCTTCGTGGATCTTTAAACCAGCCCAAGTTAGGTAACTGCGGCAGGAGGCTTCCAGTTACTTTGCAGACAATGCCGTTAAGTGGGAGTCGAGTGCCATTTTTACCTGGTGTATAAATTTCCCAACTCTGGCTATCAAACAGGTCGTGGAGACTGAGAGGCACCAGTCCGAGGCCTCTCTACAAGTTCTATAGGCCGTGTTACGTAAAATCGGAAGCAGCAAGCGATGGCGGTCATTGGCCAGCTTTGTGCAGCAGCACAGCAAGTGTAGCCAGGATTCTCTACGGTAATTGCATAGACGACAGGCCAAGGTGCCATCCGTACGGGCCCATTTGGGGTTGAAGTCCATGATTCTGAGGGCCAAAAGTCGAAAGTACAAAATTTTCTTTCTCGCGTGAGTGGATACTGGATCTTGCAGGTAAGGTTGGGGTTTACCTGGAATATATGATTTGTCCAGGGCCTGGGTTAGTGGATTTTGCCGAAGAGATGCAAGGTCAAGTCCAAAGGAGATGATCCGGACTTGGCGCTTAACAGCTTGGGCCCAGGCTGAGAAAGGAATTTCGTGCAGGGGCAAACTCCTTCTTTCGATTTTCAATGCTGCAATAGCTTGTCCTACCTTTGAGTACCAGGGGGAGCCCACCTCATCAAAGATTGATTTTAGGGAGTGCTTTAGCGAATGTTCTGGTGCTTTCAATACTCTAATATAGAGTTTTAAAAGGTCCCCCAATAATACCAGCTCCGGTCGCTTAAGGCCTATTTCTAGCCTTAGTCTAGTGTTCCTTGCATATCTAGGGGCCTGTAGCACCAACTTATAGGCTTTCGCCTGGGCTGCGTTGACCACTTTGTCAAATGCACCAGGGTAGGCTATGTGCCCATATGCAATGGCAGGGATCAGTTTTGCCCTGAGCACTGTCAACATTGGTTCTGCTGAGGGACTGTCCAAGCGGTGGCATAAGCGTCTTAGCGACAGAATGGTTTTGTCAATTTTAGGTTTAAGCTCCTTCAGATGTTTGGCTGCAGAGGCACTCTCAGAGACCCAGGTGCCCAGATAGTTGTAGGATGGGGCAGTGACGATACGGTGCTCCCCCAGGGACCATGAAGCTTCTTTTTTGTGGGGGTATTTGCCAAAAATGACAATTTTGGTCTTGCCCACATTGATCCGTAAGTCATTTGACTTATTGTATAATGCCAAACTGCTTAAGGCTCTTTGGAGCCCCACCCTAGTGTGGTCCATGATCACCGTGTCGTCTGCATACTGGAGTGTTCCCAAGACGAGCCTCCCCAGTTTTGGAGGTGCTAAGTTGGCATCTTTCAGAGCTGTCCCCATGTCCGCAGTATACAAGTTGAAAAGCATGGGGGCCAAGACGCACCCCTGCTTGAGGCCCGAGTTGGTTTCAATTCTTGCAGTTGTTATTGTAGGGCTTAGCTTCACCTTGACCCAGGTGCCCTCATAGAGCGCTTTTATAGCTTTTAGTAGAGCCTGTGGTAGCCCCCACGAGTCGAGTTTTGCCCAGAGCCGGCCCCTGTTCACTCGATCAAAGGCTGTGGAGTAGTCTATGAAACAGCAGAACAGGGGCGGTTTGTTCCTCATATTGGCCTTCTTCGCAAGGTAGGAAAGGGCTAAGATGTTGTCGAGGGTGGAGCTGTAAGCCCTAAAGCCGGTCTGTGTGGGCGGAAGAATGCCGTTCTTGTCCACCCAGTCCTCCAGATCCCTGAGAAGAAGGCGGGCGTATATCTTTGCTTCTACGTCGAGGAGAGCTATAAGCCTATAATTGGCCGGGTTCGTGTGGTCCCCCTTTTTATGGATGGGGAATAGAATAGAACCTTTCCAAGAGGATGGCAACATTGCCGTGGCAAAAGAATGGTTAAAAACATGTGCACTAACGCTATCTGTATTACAGATGCAGCAGTGCAAGCATCTGAGGCTCCTTTTGTAATACCAAAGTGCCCCAGGGGGCACAAAGCAGGCGCTCATGCCCATTGCGCCCCTGGGGCACTTTCTGTGATATGGTCCCTAGATGCGTATTCATCCGTTTTTTAAATGCAAGTACTAAGTCTAAGATGGCGCTTGCTGGCGAACTCTTAGTCCCCTCTCGCGCTCCAAACTTGCATTTAAAAAACGGATGAATTTTGTTTCCGTCTTGATCTCGATATTGACGGTCGTCCGGTTATGCTGCCACAACTCTCTGCCATGTACTAAGGTAACTAACTATGAGACATATATCAGCGTCTTGCTAACCGCTTTTGAATAACTTAGACCCGCTATTTATTACAATATTTGTTGCACATCTGTCTTTACAGACTTGCAACAGACCAGCATTCAAGTTGCCCTGTGTCCATACCACAACTTTTTACCTCAAATTAAGGTAAATGGACATAACGGAATCTCTCCCTGAAAGTTTCTATTATTTTTAAAATATATCTACAGGTCTAATTAAGGTTGCATATATGTCTTTTTAGACCGCAACTGTGTGATTAATTATATGAGAAGCTACTGAAGCACCTAACCACATGATTAACTATACCAACCAGTCGCCTTGACGCTTGTCGATCTACTTTGGCTACGCACTTTGTTAAAGACTGCGTTGGGACTGAGACAACATTTAGGTACTTAACCACATCAGTGTTAAGGGAATTCCCCTGCAGTGCTGTTACTCCAGCATTCCCATTGTTCATGACGAGCTCAGCTCGTCATGAGCAGCGAAGGGGTTAACTTTCATGCTGCCTTGTTTAACTATAGCCACCTAATTTAGACTCTATGTCCAACCCAGTCTTTTTATCTTCAGAACGACACTCCACTACATTCAATAAACACGGAGATCGAAACGCCTTTAAACACTCCAGTCGTCTCAAGGAAACTTATATTTTCTGGCCCATTGAGGTATGTCCCATATCCTCAGATGGATACCATGTGCCATATTGAAATCTTCTGAGCTACAAAATATGTTTATATCTTTCCCATTTAGAATGTACTTGCTTTTTACACTAAACCAATAGTTGTCTATACAGTCTCAGATTGAATGTTATTTTTTCTTTGACCAGTTGGAGCTCAACATATATATACATTGTTTTTGAAAAGTTCTTTAATTGGATGAACTATGAACCATAGAACTATTAAATATGATCAACTTTTCAACTAAACATTATATTGATTAAAACATATTAATCATTATTAATGTTTTTCAATACTAAGATGCACCTAGGTGAAGTTGTGACTTCAGGATTTGAAATGTAGTTCCTTTTTCCACCTAGATATTGTTCTATTCTTGTTTGAAACTATAGGAATGCGACATATTGACACAATTTGAAATGATATGTGATATATTGATTCATTTTGAAAATGTTTGAAAATTACTAATGTTATTGTTTGAACTGATACATTGTTGTGAAATTCTTTGTTGATAGGATGTATATACTGTATCAATAAGATGTATATAGACTATACATGTTTTTTCTGACTTCAGTCAACTATCGGGTGTTATATATATTGTTTGGAGATTCTTTTTGACATATTGGTAATTGTAAATATATTTTTCTGTTTCATGTTATCATAGGGCATCGCCTTTTCCCACTAATAATTTACTTATTACTTTGATTAAAAAGGAAAGTTGTCATCCGGATCTACAGTGTTATATACTGATGTATTGCTGATATTCCTGTGGTCCTGTTCTTATATTTGTACAGATAAAATTTTGCCTTTTCTATTTGACGATAAATTCAATTTTTTTCATACACACCCGTTTAGTCTTGTTTTGGTGGGTTTTTGACAAATTGCTTATTTTTGAAATTAATGGGATTAATCTATGATTGAAAGTTTAACCTTAGGACCTTAGGATTAATTTGTCCTTATAATTAATCTTAAATACTCTGAATACTCACTTGAAACAAATTCCCTTGAAGGCATCCTTTACCTTTTACTTCATACTTACCCAAGCCCTCAAGGGTAGTTTGGGTTGCTCGCTCTTTTATACTGCTCTCAGTGGGCCCGACGGTGAGAGCAACAGGGCTGCCATATGTGCCCCATTAGCGACAGCTGCAAAACTACATGGAGGCGGTTCGCTCTAGGCCATAATTCCTGCAGGTGGCTGAGTACCCTGCTGCCAGTGGTCCTGTCTGTGGGGACTTTGGGGGGTGAATTTGAGATTGACTGGAGGCACACCAGGTGCTCCATAAGCAGTGGGCCTGTGACTAGCTTGGTGAGGGTGAACCAGGGGATAAGACTGCCTGCAGGTCCCTGGGTTCCCTGCTGGGCTGGGCCTGTGGGTGTGAATGAGTGGTGGGGGTTTATTAGGGGCCTGTTGCATGTCCCATGGATGGCGGGCCAGAGGCTACCTGATTTGGGTGGATGAATACCCATTGGCCTCTGGTGCACTCCAGTCGGTGGGACTGAAGGTGGTGGAGGAGATGATTGGGGACTCTTTGCATGGCCCACGTCCTGAAGACCTGAGAGTGCTACCTTGAGGAGGGTGGGTCAGGGCATGAATGCCCATGGGCTCCTGGTGTCTTCTGTCAGAGGACCTATGAAGTCTAGACTTGAGTGGTGGAGTTATGGGGGGTCACTGAACCCTCTGCCAGCGCCTTGAGCGGCAGGCCCAAGGCTACCTGGAGAGGATGGGTGAAAGATGGTAAAATGTCTGCGTTCCCCTGGGTGCACTTCTGTAGGTTGGGCTGTGGAGGTCAATGAATGGTGGGAGTGCCAATAGGGGCCAGTAAAATCACTTTTGATTTTGGATGCATCAGCAGACAGGCCTCGTTCTCCCGCCAACCTCCTTCAAGGAGACTTATTCCCCTTCCATCCACTAGTCTCCCCAACCCATCCATCCATACCCACCCCACACAGAAGTCTCAGCTAACATTTATCATCAGTTTAAGATCCATATTCGTATAAAATAGAAGACCCAGGCAGACCCACAGTACAAGAGCGACCAAGCTCTTTCAGGCACAGGAAGACTGTCTCTGAGTTTCAATTATATCTGCTATTTTGTAAAGAATGTACTTTAACATTTCCATTTGCAGTATCATTTACATTGCTCAGCAATTATCTTTTAAACATTTGCCCTCCAGGTGTCTGCAAGGCACCAAAAGAATAAAGGATTGAGATTCGATTAATTGGGTTGAAACAGAGGAAAATGCTTTGCAATTACTTTCAAGTGAATAGTTTTCTGTAAATTAAATGGAATGCTTCAGTTAAGCATATTCTTATCAAGGCTATAAAATAGTCTTCAGAATATTGGTTACAAAAAAGCCTGCTCGCCTTTCCCAGGATTAGTGTGGAAAGGATGTTAGCAACCTGGCTTCCATCCTCTTGGGTCTCATAACTGTGCATAATCTATGGAAAGACCCACCCACTCTCTGGAGCCCTCAGGCCCTGTATTTGTTCAGCTCCCAGACCCACTGTGTACTACCACAAGCTGCTGGGGCTCCTAGAAGCCTATCTTCCAGCAGGCAGGCACATGAAGTAGACCTTCTCCACAGTATGTACTGCCCCGGGTGATCTGCCCATTATAGGGCGTGGGTAATGTACTCAGCTATATGAGCAGAGGAAAGAAACGTTTGAGAAGCTGTACAGATAAATTTGACCCACCAGCCCACCCGAAGCAACATCCAAACCCTCTGTCGTGTCAACATCACAGGTTTTTGCCCAAAACACACAATCAGGGTGAACGACTGTACGAGCTGAGCTCACTTCAGCTCCCTGCGGTGCTAGTGACCCTGTCAACACCGCAGGTCTCTGTGACCCCCTGGTCAAACTGGACAAGACCCTGTCAACACCACAAGTTTCTGTCATCAACCCAGACAAACCAGCTAAGACCCTGCCAACACCAGAGGTCACCAGCTGTGGTCAAACCAGCTAAGACCATACCAACACCACTCCCATCTCACAAGCCCTGGGCAAACCAGCTAAAACCTTGGCCAAACAACCTAAACCTCTGCCAACACTAAAGGTCACCTGTCCTGGCCAAACAACCTAAACCTCTGCCAACACTAAAGGTCACCTGTCCTGGCCAAACAACCTAAACCTCTGCCAACACTAAAGGTCACCTGTCCTGGCCAAACCAGCTAAGACCCTACCTGCACCACAGGTCACAAGCCATGGCAACCAGGTAGGACACTGCCAACACAACAGGTGTCCATCCCTGGCACAACCAGCTAAGGCCTTGCCAACAATACAGGTCTCTGTCATCAGCCCTGGCTAAGCTACTGCCTACAATAGAGGTATCAGTCACCAACCCTGGCCAACCAGCTAAGGCACAGCCCACTCCACAGGATACCAGCCTTGCCCAACTCTGCTAAGTCCCTGCCAGCACCACTGGTCTCAGTTCTGTCTTCACAATCTAAGACACAGAAAACACCGCAGGTCACCAGCTTTGGCCAAACCAGCTAAGACGCTGCCAATACCACAGGTCTCAGTCAAAAGCCCTGGCCAAACCAGCTAAGACCCTGCCAGCACCACATGTCTGTCACCACCCCTGTACAAACAACCTAGGACCCTACCAACACCAGAGTTCACAAGCCTTGCCAAACCATCTAAGCCCATGCCAACACCACAGATCTCAGTCTCTAATCCAGACCAAACCAGCTAAGGCATCCTAGTCATCAGCTCTGATATCAGTCATCAGCCCTGTCTAAACAACCTAAGACCCTGCCAACACCACAGGTCACCTGTCTTGGCCAAGCCAGCTAAGACACTGACCACACCACAGGACACCAGCCCTGCCCAAACTAGCTAAGCCCCTGCCAACACCACAGGTCTCAGTCCTCTTTACACAATCTAAGGCCCTTACAACACAATAGGCCATCAGCTTTGACTAAGCAAGCTAAGACACTGCCCACACCACAGGACACCAGCCCTCCTAGCCAAACCAGCTAAGCCCATGCCAACACCACAGGTCTCAGTCCTGTCAAGACAATCTAAGACCCTGCCAACACCACAGGTCACCAGCCCTATCCAAACCAGCTAAGACCAAACTACCAGAGGTTACCGGACATTTTCCGATTCTAAAATACAGAATCGGTAAAATTCGGTATTTTAGAATCGGTAAAATCGGATTACCTACATCTGGGCCCTAGTCATCAGCTCTGATATCAGTCATCAGCCCTGTCTAAACAACCTAGGACCCTGCCAACACCACAGGTCACCTGTCTTGGCCAAGCCAGCTAAGACACTGACCACACCACAGGACACCAGCCCTATCCAAACCAGCTAAGACCCAACTACCAGAGGTTACCGGCCCTGGCCAAACCTGCTAAGCCCCTGCCAATACCACAGGTCTTAGTCACAAGCCCTGGACAAGCCAGCTAAGCCATCTCAGTGATCAGCCCGTCTAAACAACCTAAGACCCTGCCAACACCACAGGTCACCTGTCCTGGCCAAACTAGCGAAGACCGTACCAACACTACAGGTCTCTGTTACAAGTCCAGGCCAAACCAGCTAAGACCCAACCTACACCATAGGTCTGTCACCAGACTTACCCAAACAAACTAAGACCCTACCACCATCACATGTCACCAACCCTGGCCAAACCAGCTAGGATCCCTGCTAGGACTACAGGTCACCAGCCCTAGCCAAACCAGCAATGACCATGACCAAAACAGCTCAGACCCCGTCAACACCACAGGTCACTAATACGTGTCAATGAGCTAAGACCCTGCCAACACCACTTCTGGCCAAACCAGCTAAGACCCTGCAATACCACAGGTCTCAGTCACAAGCCCTGGCCAAACCAGCTCAGACCCTGCCAGCACCACATGCCTGTCAACACCCATGTACAAACAACCTAAGACCCTACCAACACCAGAGTTCACAAGCCTTGCCAAACCATCTAAGCCCATGCCAACACCACAGATCTCAGTCTCTAGTCCAGACCAAACCAGCTAAGGCATCCTAGGGCCAGATGTAGGTGGCCAAATACCAGTCTGTAAAGGCCGGAATTACCGAATTTCAGCCGTTACCGACCGGTATTGGACATTTGGGATGTAGGGAACCAAAAAGCAGCCGAATCGGTAAATTTACCGAATCGGTAAAGTTTCCGAATCGGTAACTTTACCGAATCGGAAAATTTACCGATTCTGTAAAGTTTCCAAATCGGAAACTTTACCGAATCGGTAAATTTACCGATTAGGTAAAGTTACCGATTAGGTAAAGTTACCGATTCGGTAAATATACCGAATCGGTAATTAAGAAATGGAAAAAATTAATTTTGAGATGTAGGTACCCTGTTAAATACCGAATTGCGAATTTGCATGAAAATCGGTATTTAAGAGTCGGTACATTTACCATGGATTGAAATCAGGTGGTAACCAGGTGCAGGCTATAAAAAAGGCCCCAAAATGCACCACTTTCACCAGAATGGCGGCATTCTATGTCATTGCGAGGCGGCTACGGCTCCAGGCAGAAGGAGAGAGGGTCTGGAGGAGGGAGGAGCAGGTGTACAGGCAGAGGATCACTTTATTCCAGCTTACTGAACCTGAGATCCTACAGAGGTACAGGCTGGCCCCACAAACTATCCTGGACCTTATCAGGGATCTCCACCCACTGTTGGACCATCCAACCACAAGGGCAGACGCCATCCCACCCCATGTGCAGGTGCTGTGCAGCCTACACCTGCTTGCATCTAGGAGTTACCAGAGTGTGGTTGCTGCGGTAGGTGGGGTGTCCCAGAGCTGTCTGTCCTGTTTCTTTAAAAAATTCCTTGACGCCATGTTGCAGAGAATGCATTACTACATCTGCTTCCCTGCAATGCATGCAGAACTGCTCAGGACAAAGACAGACTTTTATCAGATGGCGCATTTCCCAAATGACATTGGCTGCATTGATGGTACCCACATACCAATATGCCCACCTGCTGCCACTGAGTACATTTATCGGAATAGGAAGTCCACCCACACCATAAACGTACAGGTGATATGCGATTCCAAGTACATGATCACTGACATAGTAGCCAAATTCCCAGGGAGTACCCACAACTCCTACATCTTCCAAAACAGTGGGATCTATGCATGCCTGACAGCGGGGGAATTTGTCGAAGGATACTTGCTAGGTAACACACTGTGTGAAACTCCCTTGATACGTATTGCAGGTGGATGTTTGTGTGTGTGCATGTGAGTAATGTTTTTTCTTCTTACAATTAGGGGACCTTCATCCTCACACCCTACCTCAACCCTACAACACCAAGTCAGAGGAGATTCAACAGGGCACACTAAACAACCCAAAACATTGTGGAGCGCACCTTTGGTATGTGGAAGAGCAGGTTTCACTGCCTCCATAGGAGTGGAGGGGCCCGCCAGTACACACCAATCACCTGCGGCAAGATGATTGCAGCCTGTGCAATGCTGTACAACCTTGCGGTCAAGAAGGGCACAGAAGTAGATATCTCTGATTATGAGGATCATGATGACGAGGAAGCAGTGCCTGAACCACACACATCTGGAGTAGCAACACCAACTGATGGCAGACACAGACGGGAAGAGGTCACACGCAACTTCTTTTAAGTAAGTAAAGAGACACAGACAGGTGGAGTATGCACCCAATGTAGTTTAATAGTGTAATGACGTAGGTTTCAAAAGCACAAATGTGCAACAAAAAGTATTTAACTTGAATGATGTCAGTCCTGGTTCACTTCACCATGAACTGTAATAGTCATTTCGTCCACACTTCCCAGTGCCACTTATATGCTGCTCACCGTGCTCACTGTCTTGCTGGCCTGTGCCCTCAGCGTGGTGCCTGCTCCTCCTCGTCTCTGGGACAAGGGAGCTTGCAATGCTGCTCCTGCTTGTGCTCTCCTCACTTACAGGCACATCCAGAGAAGCTGTTTGTGCAGTCTGGGCATTTAACAGCGCCTCAAGAGCACTGGTCATCCTGCCCATGCCCCTAGTGACCTCATGGTGTTTTGGGTCATAGCCTCTTGCATGTTCTTGCTTCTCCTGCATTGCAGGGATGTGGCAGTGGCCAGGAGGTTGATCGCTTTATTTTGGTCATGAGCACGCTGCCTTTCCTTGCGCCTTGCCGCAGATTCAGTGTGTAGTTTGGTGCATAGCTGCTGCACCGATTGGCTAATTTCACGCATCCCTGCTGCCATCTCTTTGTTCACTTGTACAAGCTCATTGATGCCCTTCCCTATTTCTCCTATGTTATTGTTCAGGGACCTCATTTAGCGTTGGCATGCCTGGATGGCTCATCCCTGCATCCTCTGTATTCTCACCATGCTCCCCTCAAGACCACGGAATATACTTGGACCCTCCACAGGAGCATCTGCTGGCCTTTCATGGACTCTGCTGCGTCTTGCACCACTATGGCCCACCCCTGCACTTGAGTGCGTTGTACCAGAGCTGACATCTACAGGCAAGTTGTGTGTTTCATCCCCCTCCATGTCAGCTGCTGATGACTACATTTCTAGAAGTGGGGCCACAACATGCCTCCTGCTTGGTTGTGATGCAGGTGTTGTATCATGCTGTGATGCTGGCATTTCAGGGGGTGACAGCAACAGTGGGGATTGAGATCTGCGAGGGGACGCATGCAACTCTGGAGCCATTTCTGATTTTTGTGCAGGAGGATGGGTACTTGGTGGACCTGTGTCCTGTGGTACATTATGGGTAGTTAGACCTGGCTCCTGACTCTCCTCCCTCTCTGGTGGTGTTCCTTCAGTCTCCTGTGAACGCCTGCGAGACGTTTCATCTGTGGACATATGAGCGTACATTAGCTAAGCATTACTTTCTCACAGTGACTACAATTAAATATTTCTCATATTAGCTTTATTCTCTATGCAATCATTTAGCTGACTTTGAGGTTGGTGTGCTGTATGACATGTTCTTACATTTCCTGACTACATATACCATGATGCATTACCCCTGTATAGTGCTAGCAGTACTGGACTGGGGTTCACTTGCCCACAAAGGGTACAGGTAAGGATGATGGTATGGGGGGAATGGTGTGCATTTGTCTTACCTTTTTGCCTTGCAGCTCTGGCTGAGCTGTCTACTTCTCCCAGTCTGCAGACGCTGTCTGGTTCAATGGTTGAGGCCACCATCTCCTCCAGGTCAGTAAGGGGGGGGGGTGCTGGGTTCTTGCTTCCACCAGTTTTTGATGCCTGCTTGTGGTGTTCAGCCAATTTCCTTTTGGTTTGTCTCCTGAGGTCGTGGAAGCGCTTTTTCAGGTCCTCTGTGTGTGTGGTAGTCATACAGAGGACACGTGGACACGCCGGTGTGCGTAACGCAGCGCTTTACAAATGTCCCAATAATAATAATAATAATAAATAATAACAACATTAACTTTGTCCAGTATATCCAGCCAGAGTTTCCTTTTGGCAGATTCTGCCACAGTGAGGGACTGCCTGCCAAAGAGTTTTTGGTGCACCTTCACCACCTCCCCAACAAGGACCTGCAGCTCCATGCTGCTGAATTTGAGTTTCGTCTTCCTTTCAGGCTGCTCTTTTTCTTTGCTGCTTGCCATTTTGCAGTTTTTAAAAGTGCACAAACCCCTTTCTGCTTCTCAGGGACTCAGCTCAGCTCCAACTGCTTTTCCAGTACCTTTTAATTAGTTGCAGCTGCCTGTGTAGCCACTTCCTGGTAGGGAGGGGGAGGGTGGTAGCACCTGCTTGTCTGCCTACTTCAGTTTCAGTTTTGTTTGCTTTCCGATTCAGTATTTACCGAATCGGTATTTACCGAATCGGTATTTCCTATTCATTCCTATGGGCCAAAAGGCCCATTGGAATAAATGAGGAATACCGATTCGGTAAATACCAATTCGGTAATTTCCGATTGTCTGATTCTGAATTTTACCGAATCGGAATTTTTTACCGATTTTTTAATCTACATACCATTTTCCGATTCTAAAATACAGAATCTGTAAAATTCGGTATTTTAGAATCGGTAAAATCGGATTACCTACATCTGGGCCCTGGTCATCAGCTCTGATATCAGTCATCAGCCCTGTCTAAACAACTTAAGACCCTGCCAACACCACAGGTCACCTGTCGTGGCCAAGCCAGCTAAGACACTGACCACACCACAGGACACCAGCCCTGCCCAAACTATCTAAGCCCATGCAAACACCACAGGTCTCAGTCCTGTCTAGACAACCTAAGACCCTGCTAACACCACAGGTCACCAGCCCTATCCAAACCAGTTAAGACCCAACTACCAGAGGTTACCGGCCCTGGCCAAACCTGCTAAGCCCCTGCCAATACCACAGGTCTCAGTCAAAAGCCCTGGCCAAACCAGCTAAGCCATCTCATTGATCAGCCGTCTAAACAACCTAAGACCCTGCCAACACCACTGGTCACCTGTCCTGGCCAAACCAGCTAAGACTGTACCAACACTACAGGTCTCTGTTACAAGTCCAGGCCAAACCAGCTAAGACCCAGCCAACACCACAGGTCTGTCACCAGCCCTATCCAAACAAACTATGACCCTACCACCATCACATGTCACCATCCCTGGCCAAACCAACTAAGACCCCCTGCTAGGACTACAGGTCACCAGCCCTGGCCACACCAGCAATGGCCATGACCAAAACAGCTAAGACCCACTCAACATCACAGGTCACTAGTACCTGTCAAATGAGCTAAGACCCTGCCAACACCACAGGTCTCAGGCACCAGATGTGGACTTAGCAGCTACGCCCCTGCCACCAATAGAAGTCTCAGTCATCAACCCTACCCAAATCCTCCAAGACCCTGCCAACACCACAGCTCCGTTGCCAAGCCAGCTGGCATCATTCATCTCGCTGATGCCCGAGCAGATGCAGAGAGCAGCGCAGTCTGTGTTTGTGTGTGCATGGCAAAGGCTTGGGTGGGGGGGGGCAGTTATTTGCAGTAGTATCTCAGTGGGAAGGTCCTACAGCATTAATATGACAGCTCCTTGTAAGTGCACCTAGAGATGTGCCATTGTACAGAGCGCTATAGAACTGCCCATAACTCAACTCACGCCACCTTGCTTGCTGCAGAGATGGTTTCTAGGGCACTGCCCAGCAGTGTGTGTGTGCCCTCTGTGCCTCCTGGCTCTAATATCTCCACCATGGATCAGCATTCCTGTGCCATCCATCTCACCCTGCCGCCCCACTACTTTCTCTTTGTATCTCTCTCCCATCTACACAGTCCTTCTCCTCCACTATTCTACCACTCCTACCCTCCCCTGCTCATCTACAGACACTGTACTGGAAGCCACTGTGTTTACCGGGGCAGGTATGAGAGAGCAGAATCCAATTACACAAAGCAAAGCTGCCAGGCTACATTAGAATTAATTTTTGACAACAGCAGCGAAAAACATATCAGGAAAATGATGCTTCCAGCGCTCGCGGGGGGTGATCGGTGGGGGCGCAGGGGCTGCTGATTTGATATGAGTCCGACGTGATTCCATTAACATATAAAGTACCTCCGTTTTTCAAAACCTATTATAATGTCATCAGTTACTTTCACAGAAAGGTAAACAGCCGAGGATTTGAACTTGAAGATAAGTCACCTTGTTGCCAAATTAACTTGCAAAAGAAATATTAAGGTTATTTAGAACAAGTGCTCTCTGAAGGTGGGGGGGTGCTCTGGGGGCTCATCAAATATTCGGATTCAGGGTCTCATTTGCAAACTTTTGGCACAGGGTAGCAACGCAGGCCTTCCTGCCGCGACGCCCAAGTCAAAAGAAAAGGGCAGGAATGCGCTGTATCTATGAGCAACCGCACATCCCTAGCTTCTGTTACAGTGCTGGCGCTCAAATGGCTGCCACGCGCGAACGCAGGTGCAACGGTGTCCACCTTGTAAGGATAATTGTCTTTGTTCTGGAAGGTACACATTCCTACACAAAAACAATCAATGGAGGTGTTTTGCTCTTTCTCCTTGTTACGCCTCCCCTATGCTGCCCCTGGGGGGGGGGGGGGGGGGGGTGTAGGCTTTTAATGCATTCTCAGGTTTATAGCTTGTTGTAAGTCTGGAAATGTGTCAATTGTCATGGGTGTTACATGGGAACACTCATCATAGCACCCATGGTATGCCTCCCCATTGTAGTGGGAGGCAACGGAGCAACTTGTGCTGCGTTGCCTCACTCCATATCTACAAGGCCATGAAAAGCCGAGCAGAGCGGCTTTACGTGGCCTTGTAGATACTGGCTAAGCCCTTTGCGCCATCAGAACATCACAAAAAAATAAGCCCCCTCAGCTCCATGTTTTGATTCAATCAAATGTATCCAATAAAGATTTTTTATTTCCCTTCCAACACCCTTAAAGATTCTTTGTTTAATTAGTAGCTCCAAAGGAAAATGTTTTGCTTCCCCAGGGAAAATAATGTTGTGCACAATTCCAAGAAATTCCATAAAAAGAAGCAAACTGCGAACCCAGAATTTGGAGCTTTTTATTACCGCTAAATGACCCGATGCGAGGACAATTTCTTACTAACAAAAATAGCATAAAAACAAGGGGTGGGCAGAATGTTCTGTCCCGCCTGTGGAATTGGCTGAATTTTGGCAACTGTGTGTTATTCCAGAACTTTCGCAAAGCCCTGAAAACGTGGCTTTTCTCCAAGGCGTATCCGTAGTGCTTGTTATCTGACTACCTTTTGATTTTGTTTTTTAGGCGCCTTGATGCCTCTGGGCTTAGTTGCGCTATATAAGACCTATACCATTCCATACCATTCCATTATTCTTTACCATGAAGTTCTGGCCAAATTCTGCCAATCGCAGTGTGGCGGAACTCTTTTCCCTTGAGGCTCAATAATATGCAAGCTGGGGAGCGTGAGCAAGAGCGAGATTTGGCATCCACTAGCATGACTTTCTAATGCAGGCGGTCGCAGATGTTCACGAAGTGTCAAGGTCAGGAGATGCCGTTCAAGTAGATTTGCTGCCCGTCAAGTAGATTTTCTACTCGAGCAGCAGCAAAATCAACTTGGCAGTCCGAGCACTCTTGTGCAATGCATAGTGCTGTGTGTGCCGGTTTTCAGCACTGGTCGTGCTGCCGGCGCTAAATTGCAGTGCGAGCTGCATATATTCCACCATTTGGCAGAATTCCATTAAATTTTGCAGTTTTTCTGTAACTTGACTGAGTTCTGTGGAGTGAAACTCCATGAGTTTCTCCCACTCTCAATAAATAAACAAGAGCCTCGAACGACAGCCAATCACCTGTTGGGCATTCCTGTTGTTCCTGCGCTCATGTGCTAAAATTTTGTCATGTCGTATTTTGTCATATTTCAAGACTTTTTAATAACAAGCGGCATGCAATGTTCAGGGAATTATGCAAGTTTCTGCCAAAGCAATGGAAATGTAACCCTGGCCTATTTTCATTACCCCTACAACACGGCCTGGTTAGATTCCATTTGTTTAATCTGGGGGCATCTTGTGGACTTTTTTTGCTACCGGTCGTTGCATTAATTTAGCCCAGGCATGCTTGTGAGCGAGGAAGAAACAAATTGATACTCCACAAATCCAAGAATCCCGCCAGAATCCTCACTTTTTCCCACCTCTTGTACTTGATTCACTGTGCAAAAGGTGTTAATACCTTTTCTAACTGCAAACGTGATATAATGTATATACTTTCTGGACAAAGAAATCCCTTTCTGTAATAACAATTCCAGTTAAGCTTGGTCTCTAATTAGGGGTGGGAGGTAAGCTACACTCCGCCGGCTTAGTTTGCAGATGTTTGTCACTCCACGCTCCACTTGGAACGTGGAGTTCGGCAAAAACTCTGTCAACCCATCGGCGGAGCAGAGTTTACCAGCGCGTTTACCCATAGTCTCAGCAGTCCCCTGTGGGGGTCTTACTTGTGGCAACAATTGGGGTTCTTTGCCCTCTACGACCCTCAGCAGCCAATAGGAATTCGTCCCCAACCAGTAGTGCACCAGGAGGCCCCTTTACAGACTGTTTGAGAAAGAGGGTGGGCCTCTAATGGCCTCTCAGCAATACTGTTGTGGGGACTTACTAGTGGCAGCAATAGGAGTTCTTGGCCCCCAACAACCCAAAACAGCCAAGGGGACTTTATCCCCTAATAAGTAGTGCGCCAAGAGCCCCCTTTGCAGAGTGGTTGAGTAAAGGGGTGGGACTTCCGATGACGTTTCAGCAATCCAGCTGTGGACCAACTCCTCTCCCCGTGGTCTTAAGTTTCACTTTTTGGTCTCAGTTAAACTTAAGACCAAAACTTAAGTTTAACTGAGACAAAAGTCTATCTTTCCTACACGTAAATGCCCTTTGTGAATACCGAAAGTCATAAAGATAGACTTTCATCTTAGTTTACCTTTGTGAATCGGGCCCTCCATAATCGGGGCAGAGAACTCTGCACATGATAAGATATACATGCGCTGTTTTTTTATGTGCGGAGTGCTCTACCACGAAACAAGCGTGTCCACGCTCTACTCCAGCAAAAAAAAAAAAATTAACATACGCAAAAACGTATGTTTACCTTTGTGAACCAGGCGTAAGGTGCTGAGGTAATGTGATGTCGATGGCCAGCAACCCTACTCGAAAATTTGTTCCAGCATCACTGCACAACCCTGGGCCCTCAGGCATACCTGTAGCGAAGGTGGCCCTGTGTTTACAATAACCAAGTCAGTTAATGTACTCGACTTAGATTGGTAGTGGAGGGGACCTTTACACCGACCCCTAAACACTAGGGGCCTCATTTATGAGGCTGTGTGTCACTTTTACGCCGCCGGTGCGTCACTTTTTGTGATGCACCAGTGGCGTAAAAAATGCGCCTTGTTGCGCCATATTTACAAAGTGACGCATCTAGGTAGATGTGTCACTTTGTAAACCCCTGCGCCACATTATACCTGCGCCAGGTATAATGTATGCAAGGGGGGGCGTATTGACGCAAGGAAGGGCCGTAGAAGTGACGCCGTGAAATCTATGAGATTTCACGGCGTCACTTTTAGGACGCCGTTGCATCCAAATCTTGTGCCTGCCTCACAGAAGGCGTAAGACTGGCGCAGGCCCTTTCACATGGGGCTTTCCCCATGTGAAAGGACGCATTGCTGGAGTTGCGTCACTTTTGTGACACACTTCAGCAAAGCGTCACTTTTGCGCTTGCAAATACTTCAGAAATACTGACGTATCTGTAACTCTTTGCGACATAATGCGTCATACATTAAATATGACGCATCAGGAATGTCGCAAGGAGTGCGCACTGAGAAGTGACGCATCGCTTCTTTCACGCAGCGATGCTTCATTTCTCATAAATGAGGCCCTAGAATTTAATACAGTGGAAGATTACATTATGTGGTAGGATTGGCTAAATTATGCAGCAACAGAAAGTCAGAGTATGTAAAAAAATCTAATTATACACTATTAAAGACGAATTGCAATGCACATTCTGTGGCATTATTAACTAGCTATATTGACATGTTTAACACAAATTTTAAGAAAGGGATTGCAGTGCTACTCAACATACAAATAAGAAGAAAATCACACGTCCAGCTGCTGCTTTTCAAGATTTTAGTCACCAAAGAATAATGTTTTTATCAAGCATTGAGTCGGTGTATTTTATTTGTATTTTATTGCCACCATCCTTTCTACTTCAAAGAGCAGAGCACTGTGTGCACACAGATGCAACATCGCACTCGGTAAACAACGAGTCCACTTTCGCTGTATCCCAGTAGTTGTTAAAGTGAATGTCTTGGCCTCCACTCTCCATGTAAACATTGTCCTGAAGAGCAATGTTGTCCATTTGTCATTTACCCTGTGTGTCTCTTACAACTTCAAGGCACAAAGCCAAGGAAACAGAACATTCTGAGGAGCACAGCTCTCTTTTCTGCTGAAGACAAAAGCCATCAATCTTCATTTAGGGGTATTAACCCCACCTGGGCTTAAATCTGGCATCTTCGTTGGATACAAAACCAACAGCAGAGGGGAGGCAGTTAATGTTCAGAAAGTCCCCACCACAGTGCTCTACTGGGAAACATCCTTTACAACGGAACCGTTACAACGCAGGATTTACAATGAAAGTCGTTACAACGACTTTCGCTGGAGGGCGCTCTAGGATAGGGGATAGTTTAATTTACTATCCAACACCTTCCCTACTATCCACGGGGACTGGAGTTGGAATAGTAAATTAAACTATTCACTATCCAGCACCCCCCAACGCAAGTCGTTGTAACGACTTGCGTTGAAAAACCTGCGTTGTAAAGGTACGCATTGTTATGGTACGCGTTGTACCGTCATGCATCCGCTCTACTCTTTGAAGTCTTGAAATGAATCAGCAGTTAAGGGGTTAAGTCAGAGATGTGACAAAAATAAATACCATGCACTAATGCCCGTGATTGCCGAATCCTGTAACTACTCTGCAAATTATCCGCCAAATGCCTAGTGCCTCGCGAAAGAAGCAGCCTTTTGTGCTTTTTAAGCACTTGGGGTTTGATCTGCTTTGTCTGCTCCTGAACATTACCTTCCTGGCGCACTGCACTCTGTCTGAGCTTCAAAAAGGGGTTGTAATTAAATTAAGCTGTAAGTTATAACGACAAAGGAACACGACTCCAATCAGACCTCGGCAGTGCCTCCGAAAGCAGAGATTGGAGCCGGTTTTAATTACCCCGCCATTGTATTTGTGATCGCGGTTTTATCGTGCGGTTTACTCCGACGGGTCATCAATTCGGGATTCGGCTTTGTATACATTATTCAGGGCTCTGATCAATGTTGGGTGAATTACAGGTCTGCGAGGAGGCGCTGAGCCGCACATATCGAGGCAGCACAGATGGAGATGGGTTTAATGAAGTTTTCGCAATAAATCGATACATTATTCTTGTTAAAGAGATGCCAGCTTTGATACTGCGCAGCGCTGCATGCCCCGCTCAGAGGGCACCGGTGCCACTACACCTGCTGCACCAGTGAAGGGCTCTTAAAAATCAAAAACACGAGGGAAAGAGGCAACGCCCAGGCCAGTGATAGAGAGTAACCAGGCCTTCAGAGCTTGATGCAGGGCTGGGACTTGGAACACGGGGGGGGGAAGCGAGGTGGGGGGGGGGGGGGGTTGATGGAGCCAGTATGGACATCACAGTGTGAGGAGGAGGCTGACCCTCCCTAAGAGCTGGGTACACATCCGTGCCCTGCTGGCTGCATATTCAGAATTTATCTTTACAGTTTTGGGATAAAATAGTTTCAAGTTCTAAAGTGCAGATTCTGAATAAGGGTTTACAGAATCACAGTTTTGGTACCAAGGGCCAGATGTACAACCCTATTTTGCATGCGCAAGTGGGTTTGCAACCCGTTTGTGCATGCAAATTACAATAGGGCCATGTACAAACTCTATTTAGCGAGGCAAAATTTGTTTGCGATTCGCTAAATAGGATTTGCGACTCGCTATTAGGGAGGGGTGTTCCAAAGGGTGCGCACACATACCTGAATGTAAGAAATATAATTTTTGTTAATATATCGAAGTAAGAAATATTGATAGCAAAAATATTGATATTAATAATATCAATGTTTATGTTAGTGTTTTGTATTTTAGTATGTATTTTATATGTATGTGTTTCACATTTTGTTATGTTTTGTATTTTTTTTTAATATATGTATTAAATATTTAGAAGTAGGTAATATTTTTTAAAGTAAATTTTGCTTTTCAGTACCATAGCGGGTTATGGGTTTATAGGGAAATAGGGTGGAAAGTAATTTAATTATAGTCAATTAAATCATACATTTTAAAAGTTATTAATTAAATTTTGCTTTTTAGTTCCGTAGCGGGTTGTGGGTTTATAGGGGAATAGGGTGGGAAGTAATTTAATCGTAATTAAGTAATGATTCATTTTTATTTATTGGGACTGATCATTAATTTATTCTTAATTAATTATTAATTGGTAATCCATTTTTAATAATTGATAATTATATTAATTGTGTTATTTTTTTATTGGAGGAGGTTGTGGGTTTATAGGGGATTAGGGTGGGAAGTTAATTCCTTATGATACATTAATTAATATTTTTTAATTTTGGTATTGATAATTAATTTATTGTTTATTAATTGTTAATTGGCAAATAATTTTTATTAATTAATTAATTGATAAATATAATAATTGTGTTAATTTAGTTTAGGAGCGGGTTGTGTTTTTATAGGGGAATAGGGTGGGAAGTAATTTATTATAATTAAGTAATTAATAATTAATATTAATTGGTATTGATGCTTAATTTATTTTTAATTAATTATTAATTGGTAAATAATGTTTAATAATTCGTTTTTATTGGTATTGGGAATTCATTTATTGTTATTTAAATATTAATTGGTAATTGATTTTTATTAATTTATTAATTGATAATTACATTAATTGTGTTAATTTGTATACAGAGCGGGTTAGGCGTTTATTGCGGAATAGTGTGGGAATTAATTTAATGTTATTAAAGTATTTAATATTTATAATATTGATATTTATAAATAATGTATTGTTAATTTATTATTAATTCATTATTTACTTAAAAAAAATAATTAATTGATAAGTATGGTAGTTTTAACATCTACGCTATCCAACATTTTCCCTACTGTTGCACTCTCTGGAGTGGCAATGGTAATTTTTACCCCTACGCTATCCAACACTTTCCCTACTGTTACACTCTCTGGAGTTGGAATAGCAATCATAACCCCTACGCTATCCAACACTTTCCCTACTATTGCACACTTTGGAGTGGAAATAGTAATTTTAACCCCCATGCTATCCAAAACTTTCCCTACTGTTGCAATATTTGGAGTGGGAATAATAATTTTAACCTCTTCACTTCCAACACTTTCCCTACTGTTCCACTCACTGGAGTGGGAATAGTGATTTTAAACCCTACGCCATTCAACACTTTCCCTACTGTTGCACTCACTGGAGTGGGAATAGTAATTTTTACCCCTTCGCTATCCAAAACGTTCCCTATTGTTGTACTCACTGGAGTGGGAATAGTAATTTTAACCCTTTCGCTATCCAACACTTTCCCTACTGTTGCACTCTCTGGTGTGGGAATAGTAATTTTTACCCCTACACTATCCAACACTTTCCCTACTGTTGCACTCTCTGGAGTGGGAATAGTGATTTTTATCTCTATGCTATCAAACACTTTCTCTACTGTTGCACTCACTGGAGTGGGAATAGCAATTTTTACCCCTAGGCTATCCAACACTTTCCCTACTGTTGCACTCTCTGGAGTAAGAATAGTAATTTATACCCATACGCTATCTAACACTTTCCCTACTGTTGCACTCTCTAGAGTTGGAATAGTAATTGTATTCCCTCGCTATCCAATATTTTTCTGTATTATTTTAGTTAATTTTGTGTATTATTTATTTTAAAAATATTAAAAATATTATAATTTTTTAATTTGTCATATATATTTTTATATTTTTATTTATATTATTTTTGTATGTGTATATATGTGTTTATAATTCATAAAATGTTTTTACCAATGTATAAGTTATTGAAATAATTATTTACAAACGTTAATAAGTAAGTATATTATATTTTATGTCTATTTGTTTAATTTATTTTAAAATTATATATATTAGCTACCATTTTTAAAAAAAATTAAATATTTTTAACTATGTTTCTTTTAATTGTATGTATTATTTACTTTATTTTACATTCTTTTCTTAACATAAAAAACTATATTTTTAACCACTATATTTTAGACATCAATATTTTTTCTCTTATTTTTGTACTTACCATGGTGATAGGATGTCGATATTCTTGACGTCGATATTTTTGTCACAATATTTTTGTACCTCGATATTGTGGTACTCGATTTTTTGTAAGTGATTAGTTCCAAGGGCATCCCTTCCTAATAGTGACTCGCTACCGTATATAAGAATGTTTTACGACCGCAATTGTGGTTGCAAAACACTGACACTTTACCTCCCTCTTCAAGAGGGTGGTCCCCTCTTGACCCCTTCTCCTTTGTGAATGCAGGGGAAAATATTTTTAAGAGCAGGCAGTGGCCCCAGGGACCACTAGCTGCCCTTAAAAAATGAAACAAAAAAGTTTAATTTTCATTTCTTTAAATGAATCACACTTTCCTTTAAGGAAAACGGGCTGCATTTAAAAAAAAAAACTGCTTTATTTAAAAGCCGTCCTAAATCTGGAGGTCTGCTGAGCACAGCAGGCCACCATACCTGGGAGCGCCAGCCATTCCGAATGGGGCCACAAATTGCAGTGCCTCATAAATATACATGAGGCATACAATTGGTGACCCCACTGGGAATCGCTAACAGTGTCTCTGACACTGTTGCACCTAGCATTTTGTGATTCGTAAATTGTGACTCGCAATTGAGCGCAATTTGTGACTCACAAAATGCTAGTCGTACATCTGGCCCTAACTTTCTCTCCTATGGACACTTCTAACAGATTCCTTACCTTATGAACATCCCCAGGCACCAGACTGAATCTGGAAATTCAAAAATCAGTGCTCCTGTGAGTGATAAGTGGCACTGCATGGCTCTGCCCTGACGTTGTTCCGCTCCAGAAGTGATTAACTAAGCCAGCTATAGGTGCCAGCGTGTAACGGAACATGTCACCCTTAAAACTATAGGGTATGAGCCTTGTATGGACTGTCACAAACAGATCTCTGTGACAGATCTTCACAAGGTGCGTCTCTGGTGTTTACATTTGGTGGATGACTGATTCCCACAATCACTGCACTCAGATGAATCTAAAGGTTATTCGTGAATATGAGGCGAAGCTTTATGTGGCAAAACACCACAAGTACTATGCAAGTCCTTCTCCAAAACAGAATGTGGACTCACACCTGAAGTCACCCTGCAAACAATGATCTTCAGGGTTGATGTCCTTGGGTGAGTCAAAGACAAACCATAAGAAGTCCACTGAGGACTTGGCCCCTTCCTGCCACTCTCGTTCTCGGAGAAGGCATGAGGTTGTCACCGTACCTCTAGGCCTTGCTCCCATTTTACCCAGGAGCTGATTCTGCCTTTGAACCCAATGCAGCCTGAGTTCCCGGGTCTGTCAGCGATATTGCAGCAAGTTAAAGTCTTTTGAGAAGCCATGCTGCCCTTCTTTGGCATGCTTCCAGCTCCCTCTGGCATGCCTTCAGGTCCCAAGGAAACCTAAGGGCCACAAGACAAAACCATGGATGGCCACACTGTGGATGTATGGCTTGTTGTTATATCTTTGGCCCAGCATGCTTGATCTGGGCGTTGTTAAAGGTTACTTCTCAGCCCCTTTGTCCTTTTTACATTAACCAGACCAGCCGTCCCTGTTCAGACCACCTGTTGTGATGCATTTTCTAAATGGTTTGGCAACATATGTTTCTGCCAAAGCCAGTTGCAATGCCACAATGGGATTTTAATTGTGTCCTCAGTTTCTTCATGTGTACCCCTTTGAACCAATACCCAGTTGTCTATTGTCCCTCTTCAGCTTGAAAATGGTCTTTCTTGTTGCAATAGCATCCGTGAGCCATGCGAGTGAGCTGCAACCACAGCGTTGGCACGTGGAGTGCCTGTTCTGAGTATGTCAGGCTCTTACATGGGCATCAGTGCAGAGTTTGTGCCCCGTGTTCGGTTGTGCAAATGTTGGTGTTTGTACCATATTGTGTTCGATGTTGGGGTGATCTGCTTCCTATGTGTGTGTCCTGCATTGTGTGTGTTCTGTCATTTCAGCTCTGATTTGACTCACCCTTCTCCCTTTCAGGCAGTGTGGTTTTCACTTCTGTCCTTGGTCAGTGATGTGACATTGCCAGGTTGTGAGACTTGTGCTCCTGGTTGGTGTTGTTACTCTTGGGCAGGGTTTGTCTGCAGTTGTGCTGTGCTTAATTGTGCATGTGTGCCATTGTGCCCATCTGCCCCCGTCCCCCAGTCCCTACTGGTTCCTCTCGCTGTTGTGTCTGTTGTTTTGGTCGGTTTCCAGTCCCCGAATCCTGCCACCATCTCCAGACTGATGTGGTGGACACCATTTCCTCCATGTCATCCAGCTCCGGGTGTGGTGCTGGACTCCCACATCTGGTGTGCATTGCTGCCTTTTTGTTGTTGGCGTGTTTCTGCTTGTTTGTGTCTTTCGCATCATTCCAGATGTTCTAGTTTTCTTCCATTATCCTCCTCCGCTCTGAGGCTGCATTTACCTTGTCCAAGATGGCCTGCCATGTACAATGTTTTGTTGCCAATGGGGCTTGTGGTGTTGTCTGGTAGCTTGGGTTGCATCCGTTGTGCTTGGCTGTTGTTTTCTGTTTGGTTTGTCTTTCTTTATCATGCTTTTGTTGTGCTTATTCCCGCCTGCAGTGTGTGTTGCGTGCCTGGCTATGCTTATCCCTGCTTTCCTCATTGTGAATGGGCTCATCGTAAGTTTTTTTGTGTTGTGGTTTGTGTTTTTATCTCCATCGAGGTGGTTGTATTGCGGACATTGGCCAGGTTTCGGCAGATCATCGCATGGTACCAACCGCCTTGTTGTGAATTCCACGTTGACACAGGGTTATTTTCCAGCGATAGTCTGCGGAGTGTAAAGTTGTGTTAGCATTTTTGGGTGATATTTAGCACACTTTCTTGTGAATATACCCCCAAGAGCCTCAAAAGCTGGCATGCTCCACCTTTTGTTTCCTAGATCAGATGACCAGTTGGCATTCATTGACCTGGCACACACACAGGGTAGCAGGCACACCCATTGATGAATTATTGTCAAACACAGTGGGAGTGAAGAAGCTGCCATTACGTGACCTGTACTCCTCTTATCTGGCTCTCAGATTTCTTATGACAGGGGTGTGTTTTGGATACCGGGGTAGTAGCCTCATTACTCCGCATTCATTTTGAATTTTTAAGTCACCATTTTGTTTTCTTATTGATCCATGAGACTTTGTCAAAGGTGAAGTTGGTTCACTGTGATGGGATCCCGTGTTCCGGCCGCTGATGGAGTATTTATATCGCTCGTGGACTGAAAGGTGGGCGGTGACAGCAGCAGAGGGGCTGTCAGAGTATCTGTGGCAGAATCGAGGGGGCGGGACACAGGTCCTGATGAGGCTCTCCTGAGCTTGTCCAATAATCCCAGGACACATGAAACAGTGCCACTAAGGCATGAGACAGCGCCATTAGGGCAAGAAACACTCACTAGAGCATGAAAGAGACACACAAGGCATAAAACAGCATCAAAAGGTCACGAAACAGAACCACAATGGCGAAAAACAGTACCACCAGTGCCTAAAACTGTGCCACCAGGGCAAGAAATCGATTTACAAAAGGGGGTGGTGATGAACAGAGTGTCTGAATTGAGCAGACCACTCTTACCCAGTCCAAAGATCAGGGCTTGATCCATCACCGTTATTTATCTCACTGCCCCATCCCAGCTCAGAACCTGGCTATATGCAAATCAGTCTGTCCCTGGCCCAGTGCATCATGGGAACAGGGCAGACTAAACTACCAAGCCAATTCTTTACTAGAAAGGAGCCAAGCTACCGGGGACCGGTTTCTGGCATTTCAGCCTCTTCGGCCCGGCTTGCTTGAATCCTGATGGAGCAGTGAGAAAGGGACTCATGTCTGAGTATACCCTGCCACACCTATAGTGGCCAAAATCGATTTACAAAAGGGGGTGGTGATGAACAGAGTGTCTGAATTGAGCAGACCACTCTTACCCAGTCCAAAGATCAGGGCTTGATCCATCACCGTTATTTATCTCACTGCCCCATCCCAGCTCAGAACCTGGCTATATGCAAATCAGTCTGTCCCTGGCCCAGTGCATCATGGGAACAGGGCAGACTAAACTACCAAGCCAATTCTTTACTAGAAAGGAGCCAAGCTACCGGGGACCGGTTTCTGGCATTTCAGCCTCTTCGGCCCGGCTTGCTTGAATCCTGATGGAGCAGTGAGAAAGGGACTCATGTCTGAGTATACCCTGCCACACCTATAGTGGCCAAAATCGATTTACAAAAGGGGGTGGTGATGAACAGAGTGTCTGAATTGAGCAGACCACTCTTACCCAGTCCAAAGATCAGGGCTTGATCCATCACCGTTATTTATCTCACTGCCCCATCCCAGCTCAGAACCTGGCTATATGCAAATCAGTCTGTCCCTGGCCCAGTGCATCATGGGAACAGGGCAGACTAAACTACCAAGCCAATTCTTTACTAGAAAGGAGCCAAGCTACCGGGGACCGGTTTCTGGCATTTCAGCCTCTTCGGCCCGGCTTGCTTGAATCCTGATGGAGCAGTGAGAAAGGGACTCATGTCTGAGTATACCCTGCCACACCTATAGTGGCCAAAATCGATTTACAAAAGGGGGTGGTGATGAACAGAGTGTCTGAATTGAGCAGACCACTCTTACCCAGTCCAAAGATCAGGGCTTGATCCATCACCGTTATTTATCTCACTGTCCCATCCCAGCTCAGAACCTGGCTATATGCAAATCAGTCTGTCCCTGGCCCAGTGCATCATGGGAACAGGGCAGACTAAACTACCAAGCCAATTCTTTACTAGAAAGGAGCCAAGCTACCGGGGACCGGTTTCTGGCATTTCAGCCTCTTCGGCCCGGCTTGCTTGAATCCTGATGGAGCAGTGAGAAAGGGACTCATGTCTGAGTATACCCTGCCACACCTATAGTGGCCAAAATCGATTTACAAAAGGGGGTGGTGATGAACAGAGTGTCTGAATTGAGCAGACCACTCTTACCCAGTCCAAAGATCAGGGCTTGATCCATCACCGTTATTTATCTCACTGCCCCATCCCAGCTCAGAACCTGGCTATATGCAAATCAGTCTGTCCCTGGCCCAGTGCATCATGGGAACAGGGCAGACTAAACTACCAAGCCAATTCTTTACTAGAAAGGAGCCAAGCTACCGGGGACCGGTTTCTGGCATTTCAGCCTCTTCGGCCCGGCTTGCTTGAATCCTGATGGAGCAGTGAGAAAGGGACTCATGTCTGAGTATACCCTGCCACACCTATAGTGGCCAAAATCGATTTACAAAAGGGGGTGGTGATGAACAGAGTGTCTGAATTGAGCAGACCACTCTTACCCAGTCCAAAGATCAGGGCTTGATCCATCACCGTTATTTATCTCACTGCCCCATCCCAGCTCAGAACCTGGCTATATGCAAATCAGTCTGTCCCTGGCCCAGTGCATCATGGGAACAGGGCAGACTAAACTACCAAGCCAATTCTTTACTAGAAAGGAGCCAAGCTACCGGGGACCGGTTTCTGGCATTTCAGCCTCTTCGGCCCGGCTTGCTTGAATCCTGATGGAGCAGTGAGAAAGGGACTCATGTCTGAGTATACCCTGCCACACCTATAGTGGCCAAAATCGATTTACAAAAGGGGGTGGTGATGAACAGAGTGTCTGAATTGAGCAGACCACTCTTACCCAGTCCAAAGATCAGGGCTTGATCCATCACCGTTATTTATCTCACTGCCCCATCCCAGCTCAGAACCTGGCTATATGCAAATCAGTCTGTCCCTGGCCCAGTGCATCATGGGAACAGGGCAGACTAAACTACCAAGCCAATTCTTTACTAGAAAGGAGCCAAGCTACCGGGGACCGGTTTCTGGCATTTCAGCCTCTTCGGCCCGGCTTGCTTGAATCCTGATGGAGCAGTGAGAAAGGGACTCATGTCTGAGTATACCCTGCCACACCTATAGTGGCCAAAATCGATTTACAAAAGGGGGTGGTGATGAACAGAGTGTCTGAATTGAGCAGACCACTCTTACCCAGTCCAAAGATCAGGGCTTGATCCATCACCGTTATTTATCTCACTGCCCCATCCCAGCTCAGAACCTGGCTATATGCAAATCAGTCTGTCCCTGGCCCAGTGCATCATGGGAACAGGGCAGACTAAACTACCAAGCCAATTCTTTACTAGAAAGGAGCCAAGCTACCGGGGACCGGTTTCTGGCATTTCAGCCTCTTCGGCCCGGCTTGCTTGAATCCTGATGGAGCAGTGAGAAAGGGACTCATGTCTGAGTATACCCTGCCACACCTATAGTGGCCAAAATCGATTTACAAAAGGGGGTGGTGATGAACAGAGTGTCTGAATTGAGCAGACCACTCTTACCCAGTCCAAAGATCAGGGCTTGATCCATCACCGTTATTTATCTCACTGCCCCATCCCAGCTCAGAACCTGGCTATATGCAAATCAGTCTGTCCCTGGCCCAGTGCATCATGGGAACAGGGCAGACTAAACTACCAAGCCAATTCTTTACTAGAAAGGAGCCAAGCTACCGGGGACCGGTTTCTGGCATTTCAGCCTCTTCGGCCCGGCTTGCTTGAATCCTGATGGAGCAGTGAGAAAGGGACTCATGTCTGAGTATACCCTGCCACACCTATAGTGGCCAAAATCGATTTACAAAAGGGGGTGGTGATGAACAGAGTGTCTGAATTGAGCAGACCACTCTTACCCAGTCCAAAGATCAGGGCTTGATCCATCACCGTTATTTATCTCATTGCACCATCAGGATTCAAGCAAGCCGGGCCGAAGAGGCTGAAATGCCAGAAACCGGTCCCCGGTAGCTTGTTTCCTTCCCAGTGTAAGAATTGGCTTTTGTAGTTTGGTTTGCCCTGTTCCCATCATGCACTGGGACAGGAACAGACTAATTTGCATACAGCCAGGTTCTGAAACTGGGATGGTGCAGTGAGCTAAAAAACGGTGTTGGATCTAGCCCTGATCTCTTGACTGGGTGAGAGTATTCTGTTTTATTCAGAGACTCTGTCCCTCACCACCCCTTGTTGTAAATATTTTTGTCCACCCTAAGCGTGGAAGGGTATACTCAGATGTGAGTCCCTTGCTCATTGCACCATCAGGATTCAAGCAAGCCGGGCCGAAGAGGCTGAAATGCCAGAAACCGGTCCCCGGTAGCTTGTTTCCTTCCCAGTGTAAGAATTGGCTTTTGTAGTTTGGTTTGCCCTGTTCCCATCATGCACTGGGACAGGAACAGACTAATTTGCATACAGCCAGGTTCTGAAACTGGGATGGTGCAGTGAGCTAAAAAACGGTGTTGGATCTAGCCCTGATCTCTTGACTGGGTGAGAGTATTCTGTTTTATTCAGAGACTCTGTCCCTCACCACCCCTTGTTGTAAATATTTTTGTCCACCCTAAGCGTGGAAGGGTATACTCAGATGTGAGTCCCTTGCTCATTGCACCATCAGGATTCAAGCAAGCTGGGCCGAAGAGGCTGAAATGCCAGAAACCGGTCCCCGGTAGCTTGTTTCCTTCCCAGTGTAAGAATTGGCTTTTGTAGTTTGGTTTGCCCTGTTCCCATCATGCACTGGGACAGGAACAGACTAATTTGCATACAGCCAGGTTCTGAAACTGGGATGGTGCAGTGAGCTAAAAAACGGTGTTGGATCTAGCCCTGATCTCTTGACTGGGTGAGAGTATTCTGTTTTATTCAGAGACTCTGTCCCTCACCACCCCTTGTTGTAAATATTTTTGTCCACCCTAAGCGTGGAAGGGTATACTCAGATGTGAGTCCCTTGCTCATTGCACCATCAGGATTCAAGCAAGCCGGGCCGAAGAGGCTGAAATGCCAGAAACCGGTCCCCGGTAGCTTGTTTCCTTCCCAGTGTAAGAATTGGCTTTTGTAGTTTGGTTTGCCCTGTTCCCATCATGCACTGGGACAGGAACAGACTAATTTGCATACAGCCAGGTTCTGAAACTGGGATGGTGCAGTGAGCTAAAAAACGGTGTTGGATCTAGCCCTGATCTCTTGACTGGGTGAGAGTATTCTGTTTTATTCAGAGACTCTGTCCCTCACCACCCCTTGTTGTAAACCAGGGCAAGAAATGGCACCTGTAGGGCATGAAACAGAACCTTTAGGGAATGAAACAGCATCGCTAGGGCATGAAACAGCACCACTAGGGCATGAAATAATGCCACTAGAGCATCAACGGTACAAAAGGGGGTGATGTTGGACGGAGCATCTGAATCAATCAAACACTCACACCCAGTCAAAAGATCTGGGTTTAATCCATCACCGTTATTTAGCCCACTCTGTCACCCCAGTTCAGACCTGGCTATATGCAAATCAGTCTGACCCTGTGCCTCATGGGAACAGTCCAGCCCGAACTGCCAAGCCATGTCTTCCCTGGACCGGAAAAAAGCTTCCGAGGACCGGTTTCTGGCATTCCAGCCGTCTTTAGCCCGGCTTGCTTGAATCCAGTTGCAAAGTGAGCAAGGGACTCACGTCTGATCATACCCTGCCACACTTATGGCGGCCAAAAGCGGTACAAAAGGGGGTGGTGATGGACCATCACCACCCCTTTTGTACCGACTAGGGCATCAACAGCACCACTTCAACCAGGATTATTTAAAACCCTGGCATTAGTCCCTCCAAATAATTCTAATGTTTCCTCCAAAACAGAGCGTGCACGTGGAGGGGGGTGCAGCCCGATTATTGTATGTGACTTTCTTGTGCAGCATTAGTAGAGTATACGAGATCTTAGGAGTAGGGTGCGTAAAATGCATGTAATTTCTCTTTGTATATATACATAATTTTTGTGAAAATTATGAGAAATTGTATATAATTGTTATGAAATGCAAATCCATCATTAAGCTCTATGGGCCACATTTTTGAGGCCCTACCAGCACAATTGCGCTGCTGGAATGTAACTTTTTTTACATTCCGGTGACGCAATATGCCATGTGCATATTTTGAAGGCCCCGTTTTCATAGCTTTCTAAATATATATCTAAATGAGTGCCCCTTTCACGAAAACTGTGTAAAACGGGGATTTCATAGGTATTGCTGGGGGCGTTCCCAACAACATCCATGGCTTTTTGACACTGCCCCAAATTTACGAGAAATCATAAGTCTGAGGCAGCGCCAAAAACCTACGCCTCCCTGGGGTGGCGTAAGGGAGGCACAACAGGGAGAAATATCTTTATTTCTTCTAAATTTTCCACTTTCTATGTGTGCTGCATTCTGCAGCCCACATTGAAAGGGGAAAACGCCTCTTGTGATTGCTTTTCTGCAGGAAGGTTTTCCTTCCTGCACAAAGATAATCATCCCCCCAATGCAGTTACCTTTGCACCATGGTGCAAAGGTGCCTGTGTTGGTGCAAAGCAGCCCATGGGGAGCGGGTGGAGGGGAAAAGCGCAGGAAGGCACTGTTGATGCGGCGCATTCCCGTCCTTTTCTTTTGCCGCAGGGCAGCGCAGCAGCAAGGCCATACATGAGGATCTATATTTTAGTGCAGAATTCATCCTCGCATCAAGTTTTCAGAAGAAGGAACATTTTGGGCTGAAAAATAGCTTGAAAAATACAATTCTCGCCCATGCATACCTTCGGGACGCAGAAAACTCAGGTGGACGTTCAGTGGGGACCATCAGTCCCCACTCCTAGCACAAGTTTCACATTCAGGGAGTGTTCTCTGAGGTACAAACACTTGTCCATCATGAGGCGTCTACTCTCAGCCCCAGTAATTATGCATAAATGGATTGATTGAGCAGTGGTCCTTTGTTTAATTAAAACACGTGTAAAGGCGGGGGAGGGGATTGGTAACTTCTCTAAAACAGATGACTGACAGCATTGTCAATACAGTCATAAAATAAAGTGCTTCTTTAGATTCAGCAATCTCATTTAAATTGGATGATGAGCTGGAAACATCCATCACTGAAGAAGAGCCTGCTGGGAGGTGTATTGACGCACATCTGGCCTCTTCAGGGCCAGGCTTGGTTGAGGCAGCAGTATTAAAGTTAGGGTGCACTATAAACAGGTGACATGATGCACATCTGGCATCTTCAGGGCCAGGCTTGGTTGAGGCAGCAGTATTAGAGTTAGGGTGATCTATAAACAGGTGACATGATGCACAGATACAAAGGAGCAGGCCTGACCCTCCCAGGCAGGTGAGACCTTTCTGTTCATCCTTCGTCAGTGCATATGTAATGTAATGTAATGTAATGATGTCTTGTAAAGCGCATGAATCACCCCACATGGGGTATCTCCACGCTGTAGACCGCTGTAGACCGCTGGGGAACCCGTCCTGGCTTTCCCTGTGAGATGGACCCTACTGGGTATCTCCAGGGTGAAACCAGGCATCCCCGGCGTTTGTGGGGGGGCGGTTGTGGAGATGAGGCAGCTAATGCCCAGAGTTGCCGAGTGTGATCCCTGGTTAGAGTAGGCACCGAGGTGAGAATTATCGAGTCCGCTGACCCTGGTCCACGACCCTGCCGCGTCGGGAATTGAACCCTGGTCCCGGGCCGTCCTCTGCTTCTGGGTCTGCCGCCTCTAACCAGTGAGGCACACCACTCCACTCCATAGGGTTTGCAACTGACAGATCTCAGAATTACTGGAGGGGGAGTGGTGTTCACAAAAGACACTGGGCAAGTAGATATAGCTGGAGCATGGAAAAGCTTGTTATAGGTTTGTATGAGAACAAAAAAATACTCATCTGGATGCTTTTGTTCACAGTCAAATACGATCCTCCCCCGCAGATTGGGGTGGACCGTCCTGCTTGGGGCGTGGCCAAGAGTCATGCACATGTGCTCGGTCCCTGTTTGTAATGGTGGGGAGGAGCTAGAAACAATGAAATGTGTGCAGGTAATGAAAGTTCATTTGTTAGAAAGCCACCCTTTTTGGCCTGCTCAGCCCCATTGTTTGGTGCTGAATGGAACTGGTGGTAGCTGACTCGGGGCCCAATTCATAAAGGTAAACAGACAAAAATCCAGCTTTACGACTTTCGGTATTCACAAAGGACATTTATGAGTCATAAAGTTAGACTTTTGTCTCATTTAAATTTAAGTTTTGGTCCTAAGTTTAACTGAGATTGAAAAGGTAAACTTAAGACCAAAACTTAAGTTTAACCGAGACAAACGTCTAACTAGTACTACTTGTAAATGTCCTTCGCGAATACTGAAAATTGTAAAGTTGGACTTTCATCTCAGTTTACCTTTGTGAATTGGGCCCTGTGACTGTATCCTGGCTTCTGCTAGTCAGGCCATGGGCCAGTGCTCTGTCAAACATAAACACATACATTGAGGTACACTTATAGTTGGCATGACCTACCATATAAGTCCCTAGTATATAATATGCATGTTACTTTAGAGGCCTGAAGCCCTTTGCTGCACTTGCATGTGTGCACTGCTGGAGCCTGGGATTTTTTTTAAAGCAGCCCGTGTTGCGGCACTGCTTTTAAAAGTAAAATTCAATGCAAACTCGACTTTGTTGGTAGGAGCACTTTAAAGTGATAATCTACCTTATGTTTACATTTTGGGTACCCAAAGATCTCCTCTAGGTGTTCCAGGGGTGAGGGGGGGTGGTCATGTAACTATAAGCAGGGTCCCTATAAAAGAGGTTTTACAAACCCTGGTGAGTGAAAGCTGCCCATTTTTTTTGTCCCCAGTGTAGGAAATTCACTACAAATTCGACTTTGGTGCTGTGGGCACTGTGAAATAATAAACAAAATTGTTTAGCATATTAGAAAAACCCCAGGTCTCCCCTTGGTGTTTAAGGGGTGGGAGTCTTAGAATTATGAACAGGGGATTTATAAAAGAGGTTTTTATAAACCCTGGTGAGGAAGAAACTGCGCATTTCATTTGTCCCCATTGAAGACAATTGTCCTTATAGGCTACATGGCAATATTTTATGGAAGCAAAGTCATTGCTAGGAGAGAGTAAAAATATTATTCAAAGACTGAAGGAATGGTATTGCCAAATCCAGCAATTTGGCATTGTTGAATTTATCATGACTTGTACGGAAAATAATTTATAAGACTTCCTTTTCCTAAATCAAAATCCAGCCTCTACTACGCTTCTCTGATTGGCCAGCCCTGAGGAGAGGACATTAGCCAGGCTGCCTTGATTAGCTGATAAGTGGCCTGGTAGATGCTTTCTGATGGAGAAAGCTCTGTGGGGTACAGGAATGCCAGAGCAGGGGGTTGGGCCACAAGGTATCAGCTTCAAGTCATTTTACACTGGATAAATATATGAGAGGTGCAGTGCTGAAACTACAAGAAGAAGAAGGATTGTCCTGCTACAGTCCTGATCTTCACCCAAAGACCTGCCTGGTGAAGACTGCACCTGCGGTAATATCTGGGACTACAGCTCTAAGGACTTTGGGGCCTATTAGGATGACGGGTGGACTTTGTCCGCCCGCCATCCTGTCGGACAACGGGACCGCCTGCCATAAGGGCGGGGGTCCCGTCCTTGGAATTAGGATGCACCCACCACGCTGGCGGGTGCACTTCCGCATTTTTAACATTGCGGCGGGCGGTGCTGAAAGCACCACCCGCCACAATGCTAAAAAAGCATGTTGTGCATTTCAAAGCACAACATGACAGGCACCACACGGTGTCTGCCATGTTGCACTTTGAAATGCGGGGGGGTACCATAGGTACCCCCCATGTGCACCCCACCTACCCCCAACCCATGGGGTCCCCGGGGGCCCGCAACGGGCCCCCGCAGGGAGTCTTCGTATGCCTTTCCGGAAAGGCATTCCCCAAAGAACATCCTAATATGGCTGGCGGTGTCTGATAGACACCGCCAACATATTAGACCTATTCTGCCCCAGTCGCAAGGCGACCGAGGCGGAAAAGTGACGGAAGGTCTTTCCGTCCGCCGCGGACCTCCCAGCCATCCTAATGTGGCGGGGGGTCATTTCTGTGTGGATGGCGGGCGGATTGCCCCCGCCAGGCCGACGGTGGCTACCGCCATTCTGGTGGGGGCAATCTGCCCACCATCCTAATGGGCCCCTTTGTTTTGTTTCAAGATGGAGTAAGGAGTGGACTCCCTGTAGCTACAGGTTAATAGAGTTTAACTGGCCCTTCTCCAGCCAAAATCCCCCTCCTGGAGTGCGTCCAGTGGACTTTTAAGGGGTTGACATAGTGCATTGCGGGAAATGAAGTCTCATACCTGCCAATGACCTATTAGGAGATTCCAGACCCATAGGTTTGTGTTCGGAAACTTAGAACCCACCAGGAGAGCTTCTGCAAGGACCTCCAGCAGTTTGGGAAAGTTTTGGGAAAAATCTCCATGAGATGACCAACCATGAGAGATAAGCTGGCCATCTTCAACCGTGACCTCGCCCAGATTCCAGGTTTGTCCCACTGAAGAGCTCCAGATGTCTGACTTCCAGAGTTTGACTGGGATCCCTGAAAGTGAGTCCAGCGAACCCTCACCAAATCTGGACTAGTGGAGAGCAGTGAGGGCAAATAGCGGAAACATTACCAGCAAAGTTTCTAAGTCCAAAGGTAACATTTTGACTGAGGCCTGCCGCGTGGGGGTATCGGGCAGGGCTCTATCGTGGTTGGCCCCAGTGCAGAACTGCTGCCATTGGTTTTTGAGCACTGAAAAGTGTTTATCCTTTATACATTCATATCTCTTGTTCTCTACATTTGCTTGGTATGGTTTTGTTGTCATTTTAAAGATACAAATATGTCCTATATTTATATATTGGTCTGAGATTTGTATTTTGTGTCGTTTCTTACTAATTCACTGTATTGGTGCTTTCAAATGCTTTACATGCCTGTCTTCTAAGTTAAGCCTTATTGCTCGGTGTCAGCTACCAAGAGTTGACCACTGGACTAATTTATAGAGACCCTATTTAGGACTAAGCCTGAGGGGAGTTTGCGGAGTTCTGAATTCCGCAAAGTGCTAAATAAACTGCGGAGCTCTGTAAGTGGTGGAGTGTGTTAGATAAATGCAGTTCGCTGTAATTTTCAGTGCCGGGTGTTTGTCCGCATTGTGAAATTATCATGAACTGTACCATGCACAACAAAAGCAGGCACAAGCGGGTGTTGCTTCATTTCTGATTTTCTACTCGAGCGGCAGCTTTCTCAATGCGAACGGACAGTTTCTTAATGCGAGCGGTTGTGAGTATACGCAGCCACCCGCATTGAGAAATCCGAACCGGGAGGTTGATTTCCCTCGCTCGCCAACTTCACATTGACGAACGTGAATGAGGAAACATCTCCCTGGGAGGTGGAATTTCCTTGCTCTGGCTCGCCAACTTGATGTTGACGGGCGCGAGTGAGAAAAAAACTTCCTATGCCAGTTTTTCAGGACTCCGCAAACTCATCTTAACAGAAAACTCTGCAAACTCCGCGAGCGGAGCAGAGTTTACCGCCCAAGCTTATTAAGGACTCAGTACTGTGCTGGTGGTCTTGTTGCTGGTGTTAGGTGCCTACCTTACACTCTCTATAACCCACCTTCCGACCGCGTTCGATCAATTTTAGCCTTACCATCAGCCCCCTTGTGCTGAGTAAAAACCACCTTCAAGGTGCTAGGATGTATTATTGAGAGAGGAGGTGACGTGAGTTGAATTTGCATCTCTTCTTCCTTCTGGATCAGAGTTCCAAGGTGGAGCTCATATAACGGGTGGTGCTGATGATGTGCCCATGATACATATTTCTATGTTAATGTTCACAGCCCATTGTTTAGCATCCCCTGTGTCTTGTATGTCCCCCTCTGTGGAACAGCTGGGCTCTCATACATGACTGGGCGTGACTCCATGGAAACTAGAAACTGTTCCTCTATTTGTGGTAAAAATTAAACAGCACCTCCTTTGGGTATCACCGCATTCCTGCAAGACCCTTCTTTTCAAAGACCACAGGATCGAAGACACATGGTGGGCAGAAGATATGCTTTCCTCCTAGCCCTCACGTCAGAGATCCATAAACTAGGAAATCGAAATGCCTTCAAGAAATATTTGAAGGTCAATGGATTCAATGCCAGCAGGACTGTTATGAGACCCGCTTCCCCAGTTGCAAAGTTTATAACAGAGAAAGTAATCCTACGGCCTTTGTACTATAAAGTGCCAAGAGGCTTATAGGTAAGCAGATGCTCAATAAATTCCACCAAAGTAAGGATAAGACAACTGGTAACAGGAAGCGGGATGAATACTGAGTTACTGATGGCTCGGTGCACGTGCACTAAGGTAGAACCAAACAGGATTTTTTACAGAGAGATGGTTGATTTGGGTTTAATAGAGCTCTCAACTGGGAGATATGCCTGTGCTTGCCATGCCACTGGATCCAGGCTTACCGAGGAAAGGGTCCCAGGATCTTTGTTTCCAGTCCAGGTTGGACCTGGCTTGGCAGTCCGGGCTGGACAGTTCCCGTTGGGCACAGGGTCAACACTGATTTGCACATGGCTGGGTCCAAACTGGAATGGCATGGTGAGCAAAAGAAGGATGGATTTAGGCCCAGATCTCTGAACAGGCAGAGAGTGTTTGACATTGTTCCGCATTCCGTCCACCAGTTGTTCTGTTTGCATTCCTGTTGTTTATCACAGGAGAGACATGACATGTGACTTAGCAATGATGGAGAAGGGACACACATTCTTAGTTAAATCCAAGCATGATATGTCACTGATGGAGGTTTAAAATACCTAGTAACAAGGAGACATTATAGGGTATGGGGGTGGAGTGGGTGTGGATGCTACCAGTAACAACAAGACATTATGGGAATTGCATGTGGTTTAATACACCTAATAACAAGGTCATATGGTGTTACTGAGGGGGGATGGCATGGGGTACAACACCAAGTAGTAAGGAGACATTATAGGGTACGGTTAGAGTCGGTTAATATACCCAGTAACACGGACACAAAATAGGGTACTCTGGAGTGGAGTGCAGTAGGAAACTGACAGTAACAAGAAGACATTATAGAGTACGGTTAGAGTGGGTTAGTATACACAGTAACAAGGACACAATATAGGGTACTTGGGGGTTGGAGTGGAGTAGGATACTACCAGCAACAAGAAGACATTATAGGGTACGGGGGAATGGGGTAATACACATAGTAACAAGGAGACAATATAGGGTACTTGGGGGTTGGAGTGGAGTAGGATACTACCAGCAACATGAAGACATTATAGGGTACGGGGGAATGGGGTAATACACATAGTAACAAGGAGACAATATAGGGTACTTGGGGGTTGGAGTGGAGTAGGATACTACCAGTAAGAAGAAGACATTATAGGGTACGGGGGAATGGGGTAATACACATAGTAACAAGGAGACAATATAGGGTACTTGGGGGTTGGAGTGGAGTAGGATACTACCAGTAACAAGAAGACATTATAGGGTACGGGGGAGTGGGGTAATACACATAGTAACAAGGAGACAATATAGGGTACTGGCTGGAGGGGGGTGGGGTGAGGTTTGATACAGCTAATAACAAGATGACATGGTGTAACTGAAGGGGGATGGCATGGGGTATAACATCAAGTAGTAAGGAGACATTATAGGGTACGGGGAGTGGGCTAGCATACCCAGTAACAAGGGCACAATATAGGGTACTTGCGGGGTGGAGTGGAGTAGGAAACTATCAATAACAAGAAGATATTATAGGGTACTGGCTGGAGGAGGGGGTGTAGTGGGCTTTGATACAGCTAATAACAAGGTGACATTATTGGTTATTGAGGGAGGATGGATGTGGTTTACAATACCTTATAACAAGGTGACATGGTGTTACTGAGGGGGGGGCGGTATAGGATTTAATACACCAAGTAGCAAGGAGACATTATAGATTCCTGAGGGAGGATGGCATGGGATTTAATTCATCTAGAAACATGGAGGCATAGTATATCTCTGCTGGAAGATGGCCTTAGGTAATTATTATATGCCTAGTAACAAGGTGACATAGTGTTACTGAGAGGGGGCGGCATAGGGTTTGATGCACCTAGTAAAAAAGAGTTTAATGTTACTGATGGGGGATGGAGTGGGGTTTAATACACCTAGTATCAAGGAGGCATGATATGTTGCTGATGGGGGGTAGAGTTTGGTTTAATACGCCTAGTAACCTTGAGCCATGCTACATAACTGATTAAGGATGGAGTGGTGTTTAATACACCTGGTATCAAGGAGGCATGATATGTTACCGTTTCGCAGGGATTCTGCTCCTACACAGAACTGTGCACAGAGACCCAGGACTTCAGTGAAATGTGGTATACCAAAAAACTCACCTCAGTGCCTAGAGACCCTAACCAGCTAGCATCAGTGTCACATTAGCTCTTTGTCCTATAGCAAAGGAACCAATGATTAGACAACCCAGAACATGCGACTTAGGTTATACTCAGGAATGGTGGGAAGCAAGAACACTCTTTTGTTACACTCTCATACCAGTCCACAACAGGAATAAAGAGAGACATGGGAAAGGTAAAAATATTTATTTTAACAACGTGCTCTAAGATGCAGTATCTTTGCTAACATAAGCAGACATATGATTAGAAATAATATGATCAGCATTGTTACAATTCCATAAAACACAAAAGGAGAAATCATATTACAATGATGGTGAAAAAATGACTTATAGTCCCAACCTAGGAACTATGTTTTATAAAATATAGAAGGTCTCTTAGGCTTGTGTGGGGAACCCCATACCTCCAAGATCAGCAGGAGTAAATCACATCAGGATCTGCAAAAGCTCTATGTCTCTCTGGAAAACGGAAATCTTCCAAGTGTCTGAAATCATGCTTACAGTGCATTATTAAAGGCGCCAGAATCAAGTTGGGTGTAGCTGCATGTATGTTATGGCTAAAACGTGACCCGATCAGCCCGAACAACAGCTACCTTGTAATGATCACCTTGGAGGCTTTAGTACTCAGTGTGCAGACTAGAGTCACAATGCAAAGTCTAGGGATGCTGAAAACAAGCAATTCTCATGTGAAGCATTTCACGCAGCCTAACTTACAATAACAGTTATATGCAGTGTTGTGTGCAAAAGCAGCAAAAAGGTAAAATGGCGTTTAAACTTCTAATAAGCCTATGCTAACCTAACAATGTGAGTAACAAGGCCCAGCCCTCACTACAATTGAAGGAGGATGGAGTTTGGTTTAATACACATAGTAACAGTGAGCCATGCTATAATACTAACTGTGGACGGAGTGGGGTTTAATACACCTAATATCAAGGAGGATGATATGTTGCTAACGTGGGATGGAGTGGGGTTTAATACATGTAATAGCAAGTAGACATGATATTACTCGTTGGGGGAGTGGAGTTTAATACACCTAGTAACAAGGAGGCTTTATTTGTTACTGATGGGTATGAAGTGGGGTTTACAACACCTAATAGCAAAGAGACTGACATTACTCGGGGGAGGGTATAGTGTGTTTTAATACACCTATTAACAAGGAGACATTTTAAGTTATTGAAGGAGAATAGAGATAGCGTAATACATTTAGTAACAAGGGAACATCATGTTTTACTGAGTTAGATTTAATTTGGGGGTAATTTGTGTAGTAACAAGGAGATTCAGTGAGATACTCCACAGATAGTGATTACTACACCTATTAGTAGGGTATAGTAATTAGGCAGAGCCAGTGCTATGGAAAATACCAGAACCGACAGCGCATGAGACTGAGCTAGGGTTATGTCTTGGTCTTAGTAAGAATATCTCTCCTGACATGAGAGATCTCACCTTTGAGAGGCTCAACTAGGTAGAGAGTTTCCTCATTTACACCGATTATAAAACTTTGTGCTAAGCTACTAACTATGTATTAGCACCTGCACACCTCTAGCTTTTTTTTATAGCGATGAACAAGGGCAAGGCAATGGTTGAAAGACCAGCTGATTTTCAGAAGTCCATATTCATGACAAAACTCCCCCCTGTCTTAAGATTAATGTTGCAGTGATGATTTTAATCACTCTGCAGTGATTCTTACAGTGACTGTTGTGCTTCTTTCTGAGATTCGAGCTATGATAACCTCTGCTCTTATTTTTCATATCCTGCCTATTTTCTAAAATTGATTTTTATGTTGTTATTAGTGGGGGTTGGAGATCTTCGAAAGTGGTGGGGTGTAATACTTGCCCTGAAATTGCCACATTTTAAAAAACATTTGGCTTGGGTGCTCTGTATATGTAAACATGCCTCTAGTGGCCAATGCTAGGATTTTGTCACAGCTTCCCTTTAATGTCAGGAAGTACGTGCAATACTCCAGAACCAAAATTGTGCCATTGATAGTAGAGACAAGCCACGGGTGACTCATATGTCACAAATGACCTCCAGTGTATGAGGGTCAGCATGCTAGCACGGCCTGCTTCCCTGAACCCCGCCTCCCTGTGCCATGGCACCATGATAGCCCTCTCTCCCTCATCCCTCCAGTGTAGGAGGGTCAGTGTGTTATCATGGCTTGCCTCCCTGAACCCCACGTCCCAGGACCATGACACCATGATAGCCCTCTCTCCCTCATACCTCCAGTGTAGGAGGGTCAGAGTGTTATCATGGGTTGCTTTCCTCAACCCCGCCTTCCGGTACCACAACACCATCATAGCCCTCTCTCCCTCACACCTCCAGTGTAGGAGGGTCTGCGTGTTATCATGGCTTGCCTCCCTAAACCCCGCCTTCTGGTACCACGACACCATCATAGCCCTCTCTCCCTCACATCTCCAGTGTTGGAGGGTCAGCGTGTTATCATGGCTTGCTTCCCTCAACCCCGCTTCCCGTGACAATGACACCATGATAGCCCTTTCTCCCTCACACCTCCAGTGTAGGAGGCTCAGCGTGTTATCACGGCTTGCTTCCCTCAACTCCACCTCCCGGTACCAGGACACCATTGTAGTGTAGTTCCTATATTCCCAATAGGCCCTGCACATTGGAATAATATATCCTATAGATTAGACATAGGACCGAGGTCTACTAGGTCTCTATCGTTTATATTAGACTTAATTGTGAGTGTCAGCTAGCTCAGAGGTCACTAGAATCTTTCTTGAGTAAACAAGAAGGGATTAGTTTCTGACAACCGCATGAACATGACAACTTTGTTTCCTCAAGATAAAACTGATCTTCAGAGTTTTGGTAACAATAGATCGTTATTTTACTCAGTCAATTGTGCAAGCTTCGATTCACCAGAGGTGCAGAGTAATAGATAGACGGGTGTTTTCAATAAAAGGATTTATTGAACCGTCTTCTTTCTCAAACATAAGAAATTAACTGCTACAATTGTAAAACTGGTAGTAAAATATAATGCATACATTAGAAAGAGTAGAATAAAATATTACTGTAAGAGCATTGTAAGGTTCCTAAACCATAGATAAATACAAACATAAATAACAGAGGCTGAAAGTACTCAACTGGTGCTTCTAAAATACGCCTACCCCGATGTTTTCATGGCTTGCTTCCCTCAACCCTGCCTCCCAGTACCATGACACCATGAGAGCCCTCTCTCTCTCACACCTCCAGTGTGTGAGGGTGAGCATGTTATCATGGCTTGCTTCCCTGAACCCCGCCTCCTAGTACCATGACACCATGACAGCCCTCTCTCCCTCACATCTCTAGTGTATTAGGGTCAGTGTGTTATCATGGCCTCCTTCCCTCACCCCCGCATCCTGTGACAATGACACCATGATAGCCCTCTCTCCCTCACATCTCTAGTGTATTAGGGTCAGTGTGTTATCATGGCTTGCTTCCCTCAACCTCGCTTCCCGTGACAATGACTCCATGATTACCCTCTCTCCCTCACACCTCCAGTGTGGGAGGGTCAGCGTGTTATCGTGGCTTGCTTCCCTCAACCCCGCCTCCCAGTACCATGACACCATGACAGCCCTCTCTCCCTCACACCTCCAGTGTATGAGGGTCAGCATGTTATCACTGTTTGCTTCCCTGGACCGCGTCTCCCAGTACCATGACACAATGACAGCCCTCTCTCCCTCACACCTCCAGTGTAGGAGGGTCAGCGTGTTATCACAGCTTGCTTCCCTCAACCTCACCTCCCGGTACCAGGACACCATGAAAGCCCTCTCTCCCTCACAACTCCAGTGTAGGAGGGTCAGCGTGTTATGATGGCTTGCTTCCCTGAACCCCGCCTCCCGGTACCATGACACTATGACAGCCCTCTCTCCCTCACACCTCCAGTGTGTGAGGGTCAGCGTGTTATCACAGCTTGCTTCCCTGAACCCCGTGTCCCAGTAGCATGACACCATGATAGCCCTCTCTCCCTCATCCCTCCAGTGTAGGAGGGTCAGTGTGTTATCATGGCTTGCCTCCCTGAACCCCGCCTCCCAGGACCATGACACCATGATAGCCCTCTCTCCCTCACACCTCCAGTGAAGGAGGATCAGCGTGTTATCATGGTTTGCTTCCCTCAACCCCGCCTTCCGGTACCACGACACCATCATAGCCCTCTCTCCCTCACACCTCCAGTGTAGGAGGGTCAGCGTGTTATCATGGCTTGCCTCCCTAAACCCCGCCTTCTGGTACCACGACACCATCATAGCCCTCTCTCCCTCACATCTCCAGTGTTGGAGGGTCAGCGTGTTATCATGGCTTGCTTCCCTCAACCCCGCTTCCCGTGACAATGACACCATGATAGCCCTTTCTCCCTCACACCTCCAGTGTAGGAGGCTCAGCGTGTTATCACGGCTTGCTTCCCTCAACTCCACCTCCCGGTACCAGGACACCATTGTAGTGTAGTTCCTATATTCCCAATAGGCCCTGCACATTGGAATAATATATCCTATAGATTAGACATAGGACCGAGGTCTACTAGGTCTCTATCGATTATATTAGACTTAATTGTGAGTGTCAGCTAGCTCAGAGGTCACTAGAATCTTTCTTGAGTAAACAAGAAGGGATTAGTTTCTGACAACCGCATGAACATGACAACTTTGTTTCCTCAAGATAAAACTGATCTTCAGAGTTTTGGTAACAATAGATCGTTATTTTACTCAGTCAATTGTGCAAGCTTCGATTCACCAGAGGTGCAGAGTAATAGATAGACGGGTGTTTTCAATAAAAGGATTTATTGAACCGTCTTCTTTCTCAAACATAAGAAATTAACTGCTACAATTGTAAAACTGGTAGTAAAATATAATGCATACATTAGAAAGAGTAGAATAAAATATTACTGTAAGAGCATTGTAAGGTTCCTAAACCATAGATAAATACAAACATAAATAACAGAGGCTGAAAGTACTCAACTGGTGCTTCTAAAATACGCCTACCCCGATGTTTTCATGGCTTGCTTCCCTCAACCCTGCCTCCCAGTACCATGACACCATGAGAGCCCTCTCTCTCTCACACCTCCAGTGTGTGAGGGTGAGCATGTTATCATGGCTTGCTTCCCTGAACCCCGCCTCCTAGTACCATGACACCATGACAGCCCTCTCTCCCTCACATCTCTAGTGTATTAGGGTCAGTGTGTTATCATGGCCTCCTTCCCTCACCCCCGCATCCTGTGACAATGACACCATGATAGCCCTCTCTCCCTCACATCTCTAGTGTATTAGGGTCAGTGTGTTATCATGGCTTGCTTCCCTCAACCTCGCTTCCCGTGACAATGACTCCATGATTACCCTCTCTCCCTCACACCTCCAGTGTGGGAGGGTCAGCGTGTTATCGTGGCTTGCTTCCCTCAACCCCGCCTCCCAGTACCATGACACCATGACAGCCCTCTCTCCCTCACACCTCCAGTGTATGAGGGTCAGCATGTTATCACTGTTTGCTTCCCTGGACCGCGTCTCCCAGTACCATGACACAATGACAGCCCTCTCTCCCTCACACCTCCAGTGTAGGAGGGTCAGCGTGTTATCACAGCTTGCTTCCCTCAACCTCACCTCCCGGTACCAGGACACCATGAAAGCCCTCTCTCCCTCACAACTCCAGTGTAGGAGGGTCAGCGTGTTATGATGGCTTGCTTCCCTGAACCCCGCCTCCCGGTACCATGACACTATGACAGCCCTCTCTCCCTCACACCTCCAGTGTATGAGGGTCAGCATGTTATCACGGTTTGCTTCCCTGAACCGCGTCTCCTAGTTCCATGACACAATGACAGCCCTCTCTCCCTCACACCTCCAGTGTAGGAGGGTCAGCGTGTTATCACAGCTTGCTTCCCTCAACCTCACCTCCCGGTACCAGGACACCATGAAAGCCCTCTCTCCCTCACAACTCCAGTGTAGGAGGGTCAGCGTGTTATGATGGCTTGCTTCCCTGAACCCCGCCTCCCGGTACCATGACACTATGACAGCCCTCTCTCCCTCACACCTCCAGTGTGTGAGGGTCAGCGTGTTATCACAGCTTGCTTCCCTGAACCCCGTGTCCCAGTAGCATGACACCATGATAGCCCTCTCTCCCTCATCCCTCCAGTGTAGGAGGGTCAGTGTGTTATCATGGCTTGCCTCCCTGAACCCCGCCTCCCAGGACCATGACACCATGATAGCCCTCTCTCCCTCACACCTCCAGTGAAGGAGGATCAGCGTGTTATCATGGTTTGCTTCCCTCAACCCCGCCTTCCGGTACCACGACACCATCATAGCCCTCTCTCCCTCACACCTCCAGTGTAGGAGGGTCAGCGTGTTATCATGGCTTGCCTCCCTAAACCCCGCCTTCTGGTACCACGACACCATCATAGCCCTCTCTCCCTCACATCTCCAGTGTTGGAGGGTCAGCGTGTTATCATGGCTTGCTTCCCTCAACCCCGCTTCCCGTGACAATGACACCATGATAGCCCTTTCTCCCTCACACCTCCAGTGTAGGAGGCTCAGCGTGTTATCACGGCTTGCTTCCCTCAACTCCACCTCCCGGTACCAGGACACCATTGTAGTGTAGTTCCTATATTCCCAATAGGCCCTGCACATTGGAATAATATATCCTATAGATTAGACATAGGACCGAGGTCTACTAGGTCTCTATCGATTATATTAGACTTAATTGTGAGTGTCAGCTAGCTCAGAGGTCACTAGAATCTTTCTTGAGTAAACAAGAAGGGATTAGTTTCTGACAACCGCATGAACATGACAACTTTGTTTCCTCAAAATAAAACTGATCTTCAGAGTTTTGGTAACAATAGATCGTTATTTTACTCAGTCAATTGTGCAAGCTTCGATTCACCAGAGGTGCAGAGTAATAGATAGACGGGTGTTTTCAATAAAAGGATTTATTGAACCGTCTTCTTTCTCAAACATAAGAAATTAACTGCTACAATTGTAAAACTGGTAGTAAAATATAATGCATACATTAGAAAGAGTAGAATAAAATATTACTGTAAGAGCATTGTAAGGTTCCTAAACCATAGATAAATACAAACATAAATAACAGAGGCTGAAAGTACTCAACTGGTGCTTCTAAAATACGCCTACCCCGATGTTTTCATGGCTTGCTTCCCTCAACCCTGCCTCCCAGTACCATGACACCATGAGAGCCCTCTCTCTCTCACACCTCCAGTGTGTGAGGGTGAGCATGTTATCATGGCTTGCTTCCCTGAACCCCGCCTCCTAGTACCATGACACCATGACAGCCCTCTCTCCCTCACATCTCTAGTGTATTAGGGTCAGTGTGTTATCATGGCTTGCTTCCCTCAACCTTGCTTCCCGTGACAATGACTCCATGATTACCCTCTCTCCCTCACACCTCCAGTGTGGGAGGGTCAGCGTGTTATCGTGGCTTGCTTCCCTCAACCCCGCCTCCCAGTACCATGACACCATGACAGCCCTCTCTCCCTCACACCTCCAGTGTATGAGGGTCAGCATGTTATCACTGTTTGCTTCCCTGGACCGCGTCTCCCAGTACCATGACACAATGACAGCCCTCTCTCCCTCACACCTCCAGTGTAGGAGGGTCAGCGTGTTATCACAGCTTGCTTCCCTCAACCTCACCTCCCGGTACCAGGACACCATGAAAGCCCTCTCTCCCTCACAACTCCAGTGTAGGAGGGTCAGCGTGTTATGATGGCTTGCTTCCCTGAACCCCGCCTCCCGGTACCATGACACTATGACAGCCCTCTCTCCCTCACACCTCCAGTGTATGAGGGTCAGCATGTTATCACGGTTTGCTTCCCTGAACCGCGTCTCCCAGTTCCATGACACAATGACAGCCCTCTCTCCCTCACACCTCCAGTGTAGGAGGGTCAGCGTGTTATCACAGCTTGCTTCCCTCAACCTCACCTCCCGGTACCAGGACACCATGAAAGCCCTCTCTCCCTCACAACTCCAGTGTAGGAGGGTCAGCGTGTTATGATGGCTTGCTTCCCTGAACCCCGCCTCCCGGTACCATGACACTATGACAGCCCTCTCTCCCTCACACCTCCAGTGTATGAGGGTCAGCATGTTATCACGGTTTGCTTCCCTGAACCGCGTCTCCCAGTTCCATGACACAATGACAGCCCTCTCTCCCTCACACCTCCAGTGTAGGAGGGTCAGCGTGTTATCACAGCTTGCTTCCCTCAACCTCACCTCCCGGTACCAGGACACCATGAAAGCCCTCTCTCCCTCACAACTCCAGTGTAGGAGGGTCAGCGTGTTATGATGGCTTGCTTCCCTGAACCCCGCCTCCCGGTACCATGACACTATGACAGCCCTCTCTCCCTCACACCTCCAGTGTGTGAGGGTCAGCGTGTTATCACAGCTTGCTTCCCTGAACCCCGTGTCCCAGTAGCATGACACCATGATAGCCCTCTCTCCCTCACACCTCCAGTGTATGAGGGTCAGCATGTTATCATGGCTTGCTTCCTTCAACCCCGCCTCCCTGTACCTTGACACCATGATAGCCCTCTCTCCCTCACACCTCCAGTGTAGGGGGTTCAGCATGTTATCATGGCTTGCTTCCCTCAGCCTTGCCTCCTAGTACCAATACACCATGACAGCCCTCTCTCCTTCACACTTCCAGTGTAGGAGGTTCAGCATGTTATCATGGCTTGCTTCCCTCAACCTTGCCTCCCAGTACCAATCAATCAATCAATCTGCCATGGCACCCTAATAACCCGCCTCTACAACACTGGGATCCAAGGAAAGGCCCTGGACTGGATCACATTGTTCGCCTCCGACAGAAGCCAGAGAGTCCTTTCACATATTCATAATCACTCATACTTCTCACTCTCACTGATTCTCACTCACTTTCACCCTGATTGACGCTCTCAAGCACACTCGCTAATTCTGCAACTGGACCTGCCTGAGCCCTGCTGTCCTCTTCAAGAGTGAGCTCCTGATCCCCGAGAGGCGCCTCCCCAGATCCTGGGCCCTGGATTGGAATTAGAGTGCATTCCTCCTCACAAAGGAAAAATCTTAATGTTTTGGGCCATTCGTGACTCTCATGTCAAGATCTTGCCACATGTAAGGACCGCCAAACCAAAGCTCCGGTGAATTCCGCACTTCAGCGTCTTCCTGGGACAATTGACCGGCAATGCGAGATCTGCACTTTGTGCTACAGAATGAATAACTTGTGGTGACTGGGAATGCAAAGCTACAGCAAAGAACATCTGCAGTAACCTACACAATAATTCGTGCTACAGCTGCATCAGCCGTGACGCCCGGCATGCTCTTTGGGCTACAGCGATGTCCATCCATGATGCTTTGTATGCTCCTCGCAGCCTCCTTCACCGCAAACTGGACTCTTGGCGCTGGACTCTGACAAGATAATTGTTTCCACTGGGCCATTCCGATCCCTGTATCCAGCTTGCCCCACATTGGAGTCTGCCAGAACTTGCACAACCAGATAACTACGAGTGGCGCTTTGTGCTGTTTGGTGCTATACTTACCTTAAATCTTTGAAATAGCATATCTCCGGTTCTACTGATTGGATGTTTGGAGTTTTGGTCTCAAACAACTTATTACATTATAGTCTATGTTTCTAAATTGGTGTGGTATTTTTCTTGTGTTGTGTTTTCATTTTATTACTGTTTGAGTATTGCAAAAATACTTTATACATTGCCTTTAAGTTAAATCTGACTGCTTTCTGCCAAGTTACCAGAGGATTAAGCACAGGTTAATTTATTGACTTTTTGGGGTTCACCCTGACAAGCATTGTGGATGTTGCTTGAGTAGGGTTAACTCCCACCTCAGCCACTAATTCTGTTTCCCACAGGGGCCTCCTGACCTGACGATGACAGAGACCCTAGTCTATGCTATCATGTCTCAAACTGTTACTGTAGTGTAGTTCCTATTTTCCCTATAGGCCCTGCACATTGGAATAACATAAACAGTAGTTTAGACGTAGGACTGAAGTCTTCTAGGTCTCTACTGACTATGTTAGACTTAATTTAGGTTTGCGTCAGCTAGCTCAGAGGTCACTGGAAACTTTCTTGACTGAATAGGAAGGGATCAGCTTCCCTGGCTCAGACAAGAAGGGATTCAGCTTCCGACAACAGCATAAACATGACAACTTTGCTCCCTCAGAATAAGAGTCAATTTCTAGAGTTGTGTAAATCAATAGACAGCTATTTCACTCAGTCAGTTGTGCATATTTAATTTCACCAGGGTGCAGAGAATAGAGAGATGGGCGTTTTCAATAAAAGGTATTATTTATTGAGCAGTCTTCCTTCTCATGCAAGAGAAATGAATTGCCACAATTGCAATACTTGTTATAAAGTAAAGTACGTACAGTAAAAGGAGTATTATGAAATAATACTGTAAAAGCATTGATATGGTTTCTTAGCCATAAGACACTTTAAAATGGATAAAACATATATACATATATACAAAGGCTAACGTGCTCAACTGGTGCATCTAAAATACGCCTACCCCGGTGTACCTGACCTAAGCCTAATACGTGGGAAGGAGTAAGTAAGTAGCAGTTTAAGTTAAGTAGGTTTGTTGCCAAGGAGCTGTTCAAGAATTCTCTCTAAGGGTTTAGTCAGCACTGTACCTTGGGAATAGAATGTAGGAGGTCTGGTATCTCCCTCTCAGGACCCGATATCCCAGTCACCCGCAAGGGTAGACTGGAAACGCCGGAGCTGGATTTTCTCGGCAGGAGAAAAGACAGCGTCTTTCTCAGCGCGTCAAAGAGGAGGGGCAGCGTCCGTGGGCTTCTCGCTTCTGCTGGGCTCTCGTAAAGTAGATTAGCTGCTCTGCTCCAGAATCACCACTGTGTGTTTGCTTAAGGCAACGTTGGTATATTTATACCTGAAAGGTGCCGTGTTTGACGTAAGGTTTGGACATAAGACGTCAATAAAGATGTCACTAAGAACTGGCCGTTCTTACAGTGCTCGCAGGAGTTCTATTACAAATCAAAACAAAGCAAGCGGGGCTTTCCCAGGTTGCTGGAGGTTTGGTGTGTCGAAAGAACTCGGTGTGCTCTCTAGGAATCTAAGGAAGTAGCTTCTGCTGTGTCTTGGACTGCAGGGAAGATTTACTAAAATATGGCTCTGATTATTATGCCATTATAGGGATATTATTGATTATAGCCGTATAGGGGCACAAAGTGACAATATTGAATCGGGTTCCTAGATAAAACACATCACCCACTCCACGGTTTTATGTCCATCAATTACTAAAAACTAAGCAAAAAGATGCATGTGTATTCCAACCCACCCCAAAATACATTTTGCATTCGAAATGGTGTATGCGAAATACACGGAACGTTATAGGTACTGTACGTTTTTTAACACCTTAGCTGCGTGTAAACATTTCTCCCCAGTGCTGCGCTGTCCATTAGAACTAGTGCTGAATGGACGTTCAATGGTCGTGCGCAGCACTGGGGAGGTAGCGCTGCTGACGACCATTGGCCGTCAGCAGCACTTAAGGGGTTAACAGTGTAATCATTCAAAAATTGAATATATATTCAGTTGAACGATTTGCGAAAATTACACATGAAATGTCTCTTAATTACAGAAAAGAAGGTCGAGACTATTTCATCACATATAAATGAAATTGCTTGTGAGTGTGCTAGAGGCTGTGGTAACATATTGTCTCTAGATTAGCTAAAAATAGAAGCTCCGTTCTTTATGAATAGTTCTACTGTAAGCAGAGTACACGTGCCAAAAAAAGGTAAATATTTTGGAATTTTGGAAAAAAATAATTTTGTTTCAGGGAAAAAAAGTTCCAAATGTTTTCAGTAGCTTTTGTTTTTCAAAGCTGAAGGCCGAATTCAGAGTTCAGCTTAAAAGTTATTCTTTTGGTTCAGGGGAGAACATGACTTTAGATAGATGTGCAAAAAAACAGTCTACAGCTTCAGGTGAAAGTTCGACCAAGAATGATAATGCTGTAATCGGGCAGTCGTGAGAATGATTGCTGTCATCGATTTCGGGATCAGCAATGCTCACAGAAGGTCGTACCTGGCTGGGTCTAAACTGGAATGGCATGGTGAGCAAAAGAACGATGGATTTAGGCCCAGATCTCTGAACAGGCAGTGAGTGTTTGACATTGTTCCGTATTCCGTCCACCAGTTGTTCTGTTTGCATTCCTGTTGTTTATCACAGGAGAGACATGACATGTGACTTAGCAATGATGGAGAAAGGATACACATTCTTAGTTAAATCCAAGCATGATATGTCACTGATGGAGGTTTAAAATACCTAGTAACAAGGAGACATTATAGGGTATGGGGGTGGAGTGGGTGTGGATACTATCAGTAACAACGAGACATTATGGGAATTGCATGTGGTTTAATACACCTAATAACAATGTGACATGGTGTTACTGAGGGGGGATGGCATGGGGTACAACACCAAGTAGTAAGGAGACATTATAGGGTACGGTTAGAGTGGGTTAATATACCCAGTAACAAGGACACAATATAGGGTACTCGGGGGTGGAGTGCAGTAGGAAACTACCAGTAACAAGAAGACATTATAGGGTACGGTTAGAGTGGGTTAATATACCCAGTAACAAGGACACAATATAGGGTACTCGGGGGTGGAGTGCAGTAGGAAACTACCAGTAACAAGAAGACATTATAGGGTACTTGGGGGTTGGAGTGGAGTAGGATACTACCAGTAACAAGAAGACATTATAGGGTACGGGGGAGTGGGTAATACAAATAGTAACAAGGAGACAATATAGGGTACTGGCTGGAGAGGGGGTGGAGTGGGTTTTGATAGAGCTAATAACAAGATGACATGGTGTAACTGAAGGGGGATGGCATGGGGTATAACATCAAGTAGTAAGGAGACATTATAGGGTACGGGGAGGGGCCTAACATACCCAGTATTAAGGGCACAATATGGGGCACTTGCGGGGTGGAGTGGAGTAGGAAACTATCAGTAATAAGAAGATATTATAGGGTTCTGGCTGGAGGGTGTGGAGTGAGGTTTGATACAGCTAATAACAAGGTGACATTATTGGTTATTGAGGGAGGATGGGTGTGGTTTACAATACCTTATAACAAGGTGACATGGCGTTACTGAGGGGGGGCGGTATAGGATTTAATACACCAAGTAGCAAGGAGACATTATAGATTCCTGAGGGAGGATGGCATGGGATTTAATTCATCTAGAAACATAGAGGCATAGTATATTTCTGCTGGAAGATGGCCTTAGGTAATTAATATATGCCTAGTAACAAGGTGACATAGTGTTACTGAGAGGGGGCGGCATAGGGTTTGATACACCTAGTAAAAAGGAGTTTTATGTTACTGATGGGGAAGGGAGTGGGGTTTAATACATCTAGTATCAAGGAGGCATGATATGTTGCTGATGGGGGGTAGAGTTTGGTTTAATACGCCTAGTAACCTTGAGCCATGCTACATAACTGATTAAGGATGGAGTGGTGTTTAATACACCTGGTATCAAGGAGGCATGATATGTTACCGTGTTGCAGGGATTCTGCTCCTACACAGAACTGTGCACAGAGAGCCAGGACTTCAGTGAAATGTGGTATACCAAAAAACTCACCTCAGTGCCTAGAAACCCTAACCAGTTAGCATCAGTGTCACATTAGCTATTCGTCCTATAGCAAAGGAACCATGCTTACAGTGCATTATTAAAGGCGCCAGAATCACGTTGGGTGCAGCTGCATGTATGTTATGGCTAAAACGTGACCCGATCAGCCCGAACAACAGCTACCTTGTACTCATGTGAAGCATTTCACGCAGCCTAACTTACAATAACAGTTATATGCAGTGTTGTGTGCAAAAGCAGCAAAAAGGTAAAATGGCGTTTAAACTTCTAATAAGCCTATGCTAACCTAACAATGTGAGTAACAATGCCCAGCCCTCACTACAAATGAAGGAGGATAGAGTTTGGTTTAATACTCATAGTAACAGTGAGCCATGCTATAATACTGACTGGGGACGGAGTGGGGTTTAATACACCTAGTATCAAGGAGGATGATATGTTGCCGACAGGGGATGGAGTGGGGTTTAATACAAGTAATAGCAAGTAGACATGATACTACTCGGTGGAGGAGTAGAGTTTAACACACCTAGTAACAAGGAGGCTTAATTTGTTACTGATGGGTATGAAGTGGGGTTTACTACACCTAAGGGTATAGTGTGTTTTAATACACCTAGTAACAAGGAGACATTTTAAGTTACTGAAGGAGAATAGAGATAGTGTAATACATTTAGTAACAAGGGAACATCATGTTTTACTGAGTTAGATTTAAATTGGGGGTAATTCGTGTAGTAACAAGGAGATTCAGTGAGATACTCCACAGATAGTGATTACTACACCTATTAGTAGGGTATAGTAATTAGGCAGAGCCAGTGCTATGGAAAATACCAGAACCGACAGCGCATGAGACTGAGCTGGGGTGATGTCTTGGTCTTAGTAAGAATATCTCTCCTGACATGAGAGATCTCACCTTTGAGAGGCTCAACTAGGTAGAGAGTTTCCTCATTTACACTGATTATACAACTTTGTGCTAAGCTACTAACTATGTATTAGCACCTGCACACCTCTAGATTTTTTTATAGAGATGAACAAGGGCAAGGCAATGGTTGAAAGACCAGCTGACTTTCTGAAGTCCATGTTCATGACAAAACTCCCCCCTGTCTTCAAGATTAATGTTGCAGTGATGCTTTTAATCACTCTGCAGTGATTCTTAGAGTGACTGTTGTGCTTCTTTCTGAGATTCGAGCTCTGATAACCTCTGCTTTCATTTTTCATATCCTGCCTATTTTCTAAAATTGATTTTTATGTTGTTATTAGTGGGGGTTGGAGATCTTCGAAAGTGGTGGGGTGTAATACTTTCCCTGAAATTGCCACATTTAAAAAAAACATTTGGCTTGGGTGCTCTGTATATGTAAACATGCCTCTAGTGGCCAATGCTAGGATTTTGTCACAGCTTCCCTTTAATGTCAGGAAGTACGTGCAATACTCCAGAACCAAAATTGTGCCATTGATAGTAGAGACAAGCCACGGGTGACTCATATGTCACAAATGACCTCCAGTGTATGAGGGTCAGCATGCTAGCACTGCTTGCTTCCCTGAACCCCGCCTCCCTGTACCATGGCACCATGATAGCCCTCTCTCCCTCATCCCTCCAGTGTAGGAGGGTCAGCGTGTTATCATGGCTTGCCTCCCTGAACCCCACGTCCCAGGACCATGACACCATGATAGCCCTCTCTCCCTCATACCTCCAGTGTAGGAGGGTCAGAGTGTTATCATGGGTTGCTTTCCTCAACCCCGCCTTCCGGTACCACAACACCATCATAGCCCTCTCTCCCTCACACCTCCAGTGTAGGAGGGTCAGCGTGTTATCACGGCTTGCCTCCCTAAACCCCACTTTCCGGTACCACGACACCATCCTAGCCCTCTCTCCCTCACACCTCCAGTGTTGGAGGGTCAGCATGTTATCATGGCTTGTTTCCCTCAACCCCGCTTCCCGTGACAATGACACCATGATAGCCCTCTCTCCCTCATACCTCCAGTGTAGGAGGGTCAGAGTGTTATCATGGGTTGCTTTCCTCAACCCGCCTTCCGGTACCACAACACCATCATAGCCCTCTCTCCCTCACACCTCCAGTGTAGGAGGGTCAGCGTGTTATCACGGCTTGCCTCCCTAAACCCCACTTTCCGGTACCACGACACCATCCTAGCCCTTTCTCCCTCACACCTCCAGTGTAGGAGGCTCAGCGTGTTATCACGGCTTGCTTCCCTCAACTCCGCCTCCTGGTACCAGGACACCCTGGACGCCCTGCACATTGGAATAATATATCCTATAGATTAGACATAGGAAAGAGGTCTACTAGGTCTCTGTCGATTATATTAAACTTAATAGTGAGTGCCAGCTAGCTCCGAGGTCACTAGAAACTTTCTTGAGTAAACAAGAAGGGATTCGTTTCTGACAACCGCATCAACATGACGACTTTGCTTCCTCAAGATAAAACTGATCTTCAGAGTTGTGGAAACAATAGATCGTTATTTTACCCCAGTCAATTGTGCAGGCTTCGATTCACCAGAGGTGCAGAGTAATAGATAGACGGGTGTTTTCAATAAAAGGATTTATTGAACAGTCTTCTTTCTCAAACATAAGAAATGAACTGCTACAATCGTAAAACTGGTTGTAAAATATAATGCATACATTAGAAAGAGTAGAATAAAATATTACTGTAAGAGTATTGTAACGTTCCTAAACCATAGATAAATACAAACATAAATAACAGAGGCTGAAAGTACTTAACTGATGCTTCTAAAATACGCTTACCCGATGTTATTATGGCTTGCTTCCCTCAACCCGCCTCCCAGTACCATGACACCATAACAGCCCTCTCTCCCTCACACCTCCAGAGTGTGAGTGTGAGCATGTTATCATGGCTTGCATCCCTGAACCCCGCCTCCTAGTACCATGATACCATGACAGCCCTCTCTCCCTCACACCTCCAGTGTATGAGGGTGAGCGTGTTATCATGGCTTGCATCCCTGAACCCCGCCTCCTAGTACCATGACACCATGACAGCCCTCTCTCTCTCACACCTCCAGTGTATGAGGGTCAGCGTGTTATCATGGCTTGCTTCCCTCAACCCCGCTTCCCGTGACAATGACACCATGATAGCCCTCTCTCCCTCACACCTCCAGTGTGGGAGGGTCAGCGTGTTAATGTGGCTTGCTTCCCTCAACCCCGCCTCCCAGTACCATGACACCATGACAGCCCTCTCTCCCTCAAACCTCCAGTGTATGAGGGTCAGCGTGTTATCATGGCTTGCTTCCCTCAACCCCGCTTTCCGTGACAATGACACCATGATAGCCCTCTCTCCCTCACATCTCTAGTGTATGAGGGTCAGCATGCTAGCACGGCTTGCTTCCCTGAACCGCGTCTCCCAGTACCATGACACAATGACGGCCCTCTCTCCCTCACACCTCCAGTGTATGAGGGTCAGCATGTTATCAAGGTTTGCTTCCCTGAACCGCGTCTCCCAGTACCATGACACCATGACAGCCCTCTCTCCCTCACACCTCCAGTGTATGAGGGTCAGCATACTAGCACGGCTTGCTTCCCTCAACCCCACCTCCCGGTACCATTACACAATGACAGCCCTCTCTCCCTCACACCTCCAGTGTAGGAGGCTCAGCGTGTTATCACTGCTTGCTTCCCTCAACTCCGCCTCGCGGTACCAGGACACCCTGGACGCCCTGCACATTGGAATAATATATCCTATAGATTAGACATAGGAAAGAGGTCTACTAGGTCTCTGTCGATTATATTAGACTTAATTGTGAGTGCCAGCTAGCTCCGAGGTCACTAGAAACTTTCTTGAGTAAACAAGAAGGGATTCGTTTCTGACAACCGCATCAACATGACGACTTTGCTTCCTCAAGATAAAACTGATCTTCAGAGTTGTGGAAACAATAGATCGTTATTTTACCCCAGTCAATTGTGCATGCTTCGTTTCACCAGAGGTGCAGAGTAATAGATAGACGGGTGTTTTCAATAAAAGGATTTATTGAACAGTCTTCTTTCTCAAACATAAGAAATGAACTGCTACAATCGTAAAACTGGTTGTAAAATATAATGCATACATTAGAAAGAGTAGAATAAAATATTACTGTAAGAGTATTGTAATGTTCCTAAACCATAGATAAATACAAACATAAATAACAGAGGCTGAAAGTACTCAACTGATGCTTCTAAAATACGCCTACCCCGATGTTATTATGGCTTGCTTCCCTCAACCCGCCTCCCAGTACCATGACACCATGAGAGCCCTCTCTCCCTCACACCTCCAGAGTGTGAGGGTGAGCATGTTATCATGGCTTGCTTCCCTGAACCCCGCCTTCTAGTTTCATGACACCATGACAGCCCTCCCTCCCTCACACCTCCAGTGTATGAGGGTCAGCGTGTTATCATGGCTTGCTTCCCTCAACCCCGCTTCCCGTGACAATGACACCATGATAGCCCTCTCTCCCTCACATCTCTAGTGTATGAGGGTCAGCGTGTTATCATGGCTTGCTTCCCTCAACCCCGCTTCCCGTGACAATGACACCATGATAGCCCTCTCTCCCTCACACCTCCAGTGTGGGAGGGTCAGCGTGTTAATGTGGCTTGCTTCCCTCAACCCCGCCTCCCAGTACCATGACACCATGACAGCCCTCTCTCCCTCAAACCTCCAGTGTATGAGGGTCAGCGTGTTATCATGGCTTGCTTCCCTCAACCCCGCTCTCCATTACAATGACACCATGATAGCCCTCTCTCCCTCACATCTCTAGTGTATGAGGGTCAGCATGTTATCACGGTTTGCTTCCCTGAACCGCGTCTCCCAGTACAATGACACCATGACAGCCCTCTCTCCCTCACACCTCCAGTGTATGAGGGTCAGCATGCTAGCACGGCTTGCTTCCCTCAACCCCACCTCCCGGTACCATTACACAATGACAGCCCTCTCTCCCTCACACCTCCAGTGTAGGAGGGTCAGCGTGTTATCACAGCTTAGTTCCCTCAACCTCACCTCCCAGTGCCAGGACACCATGAAAGCCCTCTATCCCTCACACCTCCAGTGTAGGAGGGTCAGCATGTTATGATGGCTTGCTTCCCTGAACCCGCCTCCCGGTACCATGTCACTATGACAGCCGTCTCTCCCTCACACCTCCAGTGTGTGAGGGTCAGCGTGTTAATGTGGCTTGCTTCCCTCAACCCCGCCTCCCAGTACCATGACACCATGACAGCCCTCTCTCCCTCAAACCTCCAGTGTATGAGGGTCAGCGTGTTATCATGGCTTGCTTCCCTCAACCCCGCTCTCCGTGACAGTGACACCATGATAGCCCTCTCTCCCTCACATCTCTAGTGTATGAGGGTCAGCATGTTCTCATGGCTTGCTTCCCTGAACCGCGTCTCCCAGTACCATGACACCATGACAGCCCTCTCTCCCTCAAACCTCCAGTGTATGAGGGTCAGCGTGTTATCATGGCTTGCTTCCCTCAACCCCGCTCTCCGTGACAATGACACCATGATAGCCCTCTCTCCCTCACATCTCTAGTGTATGAGGGTCAGCATGTTATCACGGTTTGCTTCCCTGGACCGCGTCTCCCAGTACCATGACACCATGACAGCCCTCTCTCCCTCACACCTCCAGTGTATGACGGTCAGCATGCTAGCACGGCTTGCTTCCCTCAACCCCACCTCCCGGTACCATTACACAATGACAGCCCTCTCTCCTTCACACCTCCAGTGTAGGAGGGTCAGCGTGTTATCACAGCTTAGTTCCCTCAACCTCACCTCCCAGTGCCAGGACACCATGAAAGCCCTCTATCCCTCACACCTCCAGTGTAGGAGGGTCAGCATGTTATGATGGCTTGCTTCCCTGAACCCGCCTCCCGGTACCATGTCACTATGACAGCCGTCTCTCCCTCACACCTCCAGTGTGTGAGGGTCAGTGTGTTATCACGGCCTTCTTCCATGAACCCCGCGTCCCAGTAGCATGACACCATGATAGCCTTCTCTCCCTCACACCTCCAGTGTATGAGGGTCAGCATGTTACCATGGCTTGCTTCCTTCAACCCCGCCTCCCTGTACCATGACACCATGATAGCCCTCTCTCCCTCACACCTCCAGTGTAGGGGGTTCAGCATGTTATCATGGCTTGCTTCCCTCAGCCTTGCCTCCCAGTACCAATACACCATGACAGCCCTCTCTCCCTCACACTTCCAGTGTAGGAGGTTCAGCATGTTATCATGGCTTGCTTCCCTCAACCTTGCCTCCCAGTACTAATCAATCAATCAATCTGCCACTGCACCCTAATAACCCGCCTCTACAACACTGGGATCCAAGGAAAGTCCATGGATCACATCGTTCGTCTCCGACAGAACCCAGAGAGTCCGCCTCCCTCCCTTCCACCAAGATCATCTGCGGCATACCCCAAGGCTCCTCACTCAGCCCAACCCTCTTCAATATCTACATGAGCCCCCTCGCCACCATCGCACGCAAACACAACATCAACATCATTTCCTACGCCGACGACACCCAACTGATACTCTCCCTCACCAAAGACCCATCCACTGCCAAAACCAACCTCCAGGACGGAATGACAGATGTCGCAGAATGGATGAAGCACAGCCATCTGAAGCTTAACTTGGACAAGACGGAGGTCCTCATCCTCGGACAATCCCCATCCGTCTGGGACGACTCCTGGTGGCCCACGGCGCTGGGCACCGCACCGACACCCACAGACCATGCACGCAAACTGGTATTCATCCTGGACTCCTCCCTCACGATGACCAAGCAAGTCAACGCAGTCTCGTCCTCATGCTTCAACACCCTGCGCATGCTCCGAAAGGTCTTCCGGTGGATCCCCACCGAAACCAGAAAGACGGTCACCCAGGCCCTCGTCACCAGCCGACTGGACTACGGGAACGCCCTATACGCAGGAACCACAGCCAAACTTCAGAAACATCTTCAGCGCATACAGAACGCCTCCGCACGACTCATCCTGGACATCCCTCGCCACAGCCACATATCCGCCGACCTGCACTGGCTTCCCCTCAACAAGAGGATCACGCTAAGGCTGCTCACCCACGCACACAAAGTGCTCCACCACATGGGCCCTGAATACCTCAACCACCGCCTCTCGTTCTACACCCCCCACCCACCAGCTCCGCTCCACCAGCCTTGCCCTCGCCACCGTCCCACGGATTCGCAGAACCACCACCGGAGGAAGATCGTTCTCCTACCTGGCAGCCAAGACATGGAACTCCCTCCCCGCACACCTACGACTGACCCAGGTCCATCTCACCATCAGGAAACACCTCAAGACCTGGCTATTCGAGTAGGAGCAGCACCCACCCCCCTTCAGCGCCTTGAGACCCTCACGGGTGAGTAGCGCGCTCTATAAATGTCACTGATTGATTGATTGATTGACACTCTCACTTACTAATTTTCACTCCCACACATTGAAACACACAAACATATTCACACACTCACACTCAGGGATTCTCACTCTCAGACGCAAACACCCTTACCCTTTCACATTCACTGACTGTCACAATTGCTGATGTACAAGGGGCTCTGATTTATTTTTTTATTTATTTTTTTTTTTTTGAAAACCTTTATTTACAAGAGCACGATACACAGCGTCTGCCTACAACCCGACCGGGCCGGCCGCTATGACAAAAACTGATTGAGCAAAAACTGTAATACGAGGCAGTACGTTGCTGGAGCAATCTATCACATCAACATTATCGGCAAGAGCGTAGTATCATACAAAGAGGATAAGAGAGGTTTAATTTTATGTTTTTGTTGAAATGAACACAAACACACAAACACATGGTATCATGGTGGCAAGGGTTGCTGGAGGTGGGAGGAGGGGAATGGATATAGGAGAAAAAACAAGTGTAAGGGGGGGTGGCGCGCATAAGAGAGCAAAGCATGTGGTGAGTGGAGGAGAGCAACAGAAATCACGGAGAGGAGGGGAGAGGGATTTCGTAGTCAAGTGGAGGGGAACAGATGTCTCCACGATAAGTATTCCAGGGAGCCCAAACTCTGGACCACTTCCCTGGGCGCCCCCGGGCCTCATATACCGTCTTCTCTCGAAACATGGACCAGTCCATGTTTTCTTTCCAGGCACTGAGCACTGGCGGTCTAGGGGAGCCCCAGAGCTGTGCGATATCCCTCTTCGCGATCATATTGCCCAGGGTGACCCAAAGTGTCTGGGCAGCAGTGCAGTCAGACGGTTCCCACACATTCAACAGACAACGACGCGCCTCAGGAAGCAATGGGACCCCCGTGACACGACTCATAACTTCATGCACCCTCGACCAGTACGCTACAATCACTGGACATTCCCACAGAACATGAAGAAAAGTACCATCCATCCCACACCCGCGCTTACAGCGTCCGTCAGCAACCAGACCCATTCGCACCAGACGCATTCCAGTAAGATACACGCGATGAAGGATTTTCAATTGGACAAAATGAAGTCGTGCCGGAATAGCCACCTCCTTAGGGGAGGACACGGCGGACTGCCAGTCCTCGTCGTCCAATTCAAGTCCGTCAGCAGTCCAGGCAGCCCGGAGCTTCTCGAGCTGGTCAGCTCTGTTATGAATGAGCTTCTTATAAATTAAGGAGATGGTACTGTCTGGGACATGGCCGTCTAGAACTCGATCCTCCAGAGGGGAGGACTGCGGAACGTCAGTACCGGAGGGGAAAACGGAAGACAAGGCATGTCTAACCTGCATATAACGGAAGTGCTCCCTATCGTCGAGCCGGTATTCCAGCTTTAGTGATTCAAAGGACTTAACCGCGCCACGTGTCCAAAGGTCCCCCACAGTACTAATCCCAATCATGTCCCATTTCTCAAACCCTTTCGTCTTCCACAGGTTGCCTAGTCGCTCCGAGTCGTACAGTGGCGTCATACGTGTCAGTCTACCACCCCAGCCCGTGGCCACCGTAGCATCCCGCCATGCCCGCACTGCACATTTCGTGGGGCCCGTAAGGAGTCGAAAGGGGGCTTTAGAGTATAGCGCCCTATTAAAGTTGCCGCCGGGCAACAACAGTTTATCCAAAGCAAAGGCAGGGGCTGGCTCCGGAGAATATGTCGCATGGTTGATGGCGCTCAGGTGCGAGGCCCAGTAGTACCGTCTAATATCCGGTAGCGCGATACCTCCATCGTACCAGGAGAGCGTGAGCTTGGATAAGGCAATTCGGGCACGGCCATCCCAGATAAGTTGCCGCTGTAAACTTTCGACTTCATGGAAATAGCGGGCCGGAACGGGGTCGAAGAAATTTTGCAGGGCATAGAGGAAGCGGGGAAGCGACATCATCTTAAAGAGCGCCGCCCGGCCCAATGGAGATAAGGGCAGATCGCGCCATCGCCGAACATCCTGCTTCAGCCTGCGGAGCGGAGCGTACAAGTTCCGCTCATAGCGGACCGAAGAGATCATGGATACATGGACCCCCAGATACTTAAAACCGTCAGTCGCAACCAGGATGGGAAATCTACGGGGGAGAGGCGGTAGAGTACCAGCTATGGCGTAGACACAGGACTTGGTCCAGTTAATGACCAGGCCCGAGTTCTTACCGAAGGACGTGAGGACGTCGAAAAGGACATTGAGTGACTTCTGAGGGGAAGTAAGATAAAGGAGGATGTCATCTGCATACAAGGAAACACGATCCTCGAGGTCAGGGGACCATCGGATCCCTTTGATCGAGGGTTCCCACCGGAGCCACGCGGCAAGAGGTTCGAGTGCCAAGGCGAACAAAAGCGGAGAAAGGGGACATCCTTGACGTGTGCCACGGCCCAAAGGAAAGGGGTCCGAGCATCTGCCGTTCACTGCGACCTGAGCTAGCGGCTGTTCATAAAGAAGCTTGACCCATGCGATGAAGTTGGGGCCGAAGCCAAATTTGGCGAGGACTGCCCATAGATAAGGCCATTCAATGGTGTCAAATGCCATCGTGGCGTCAAGGGAGGCGATCACTGCTGGCTCGGTGAGAGTAGAAGCTCTCGCGAGGACACTGTGGAGCCTACGTAAATTTAGAGCAGTGTTCCTGTGAGGGATGAACCCGGATTGATCCGGATGGATCAAGTCGCAGATGACAGCAAGCATCCGATTGGCCAGCACCTTAGCAAGGATTTTGGGTTCCACATTAAGGAGGGAGATGGGGCGGTACGAGGCACAACGGTCACGAGGTTTGCCATCCTTATAAATGACCACTATGGTAGCAAGGCGCTGCTCAAGGGGGAGGCATCCAGCCTCAACCGCCTCAAGAAACATGTGACGCACATGGGCGGCCATCTTGTCAGGGCAAAGTTTGTAGAGTTCAATGGGGAGTCCGTTAGGGCCCATTGCCTTACCCGAGCGAAGGGAACGGATTGCGAGGGCAATCTCGTCGACAGTAAAGGGGGCCTCCAAAGCGAGGCAGTCCTCATCAGACACGGTGGGCAGAGCAATGTCACGCAGGAGGAACCTGGAGTCGGCCTCATCTCGATCACTAACAGGCGTATAAACCATACGAAAGTGGTCAACAAAACACTCAACAACCTCACCCGGATCCGAGACAGTAACTCCAGAATCACGCACAATGGAGGGGACAACACGACTCGCACGCTCAGTCTTATCCAGCCATGCAAGAAGCTTGCTAGCCTTGTCACCCACATCATACAGTCGACCAAGTTGATTTGACCGCATCAATTTAGCAGCATCCGTGACACAGGCCTTATAGTCTGCCTGTTTCAATTCCAATTCATGCAACAGTGCAGGCGTGTCATTCCCACCCAACTCACTTTCAAGCGCAGTGATTTCAGTTTCAAGAGCCACAACTGCCTCCCTCTTCACCCTGCGCTCAGTAGCTATGAGTGACAGGGCGGAACCCCGAATAACCGTCTTGAAGGCCTCCCAGAGGACAGTGGGGGAAGTGACAGAGCCCAGATTCTCAGAAAAATAGCAATCTATTGCCTTCATCAAGTCCGAGCGGAGCCGGGGGTTTTTAAAATGCCAGGGGGGAATCGGGGGAACTCTGTTACCATGCAGACCGCCCACAGAAATCGTGATCAACAGGGGGGAGTGGTCCGAGATACCCCGGGGGAGGTGCCGAATCTCACGAACAGTGGACAAAGTGGAGGCTAACATAAGAAAATAGTCAATACGGGAGAGGCTGCCGTGCGCGCCAGAATGAAAAGTGTATTGTTGGAGCGTGGGATGTAATGAGCGCCAGACATCTACTAAGCCAAAAGTGTCAGCCATTTCACTGAGCCACATCTGGGACTGTGGTAATACTCTAGGGGGTAGTCGGTCACAGTCGCCGGACATAACAGAATTGAAGTCCCCGCCCAGGACCAACAAGCCGTCTGGCAGCCCTAGGAGAGTCCTACCTAAATCGGCATAAGTGGTAGCCTGTAGTCCCGGGGGGATATAGACAACAACAAACACGACCTGTTTACCCTCCCACCTCCCCGAAACAGCAGCATACCGCCCACGCTCATCAAGGATAACATCATCAATAGCAAGAGCAAGGGAAGACTTTACCATAATACCCACACCCCGGGAACCCGAAGTGAAACCCGCATGTGCAACCAGTCGATAGCCCCGGCGGTCTAAGGCCTTGCAAGCGTTACCAATCAAGTGGGTCTCTTGGAGGAACACAACATCAGGGGCGTGACGCCTCAAAAATTGCAGTACAATGCCCCGCTTAATTCTGTCACCCAGACCATTCACGTTCCAGGAAAGAATCCGCAGTTCACCCCCCCCCATTACGGCAGAAACATTCCACACCCACCTCCCAGCAGGACCCACTATGAACAATCATTGCAAGATATGAAATACCATGAAACAAAGAACAGAACAAATTAAACAAAACACAAACCAGTCCCCAAACACCGACCCCAGAACCCAAACCTGTTACAACACCCCCCTCCCTGCACCCCTGCTGACTAAAAAGCCACCCCCAACTGCAGTGTGCCTGTCGCCCCATACTTCTACACAAAGAACCCCCCGAGGAGGAAGGGAGAAATCACCCGTTACCGCACCGCCACGGGCAGAGTCATTAGAGAATTAGTCAATATGTACAGTACGTTGCATAGTCCCAATCGGAACCTCCAGGTCATCTGTTACTCCTGGGCCTCTGCACCACCTTCCGCACCACCAGGGCCTCCGCTCCCAAAGTCATCTGCCGGCAACGAGTCCAACCAGTCGGCAGCACGTTCAGGTTGATCAAAGAAATAGGCACGTTCCCGATATTCAATCCGGAGCCGGGCCGGAAACAGCATGGCGTATTTCAGTCCCCGGTCCCTTAGGCGACGCTTCACTCCGAGGAAACCAGATCTTTGCCGCTGCACTTGAGGAGTGAAGTCGGGGTATATGGAGACAGAGTTATTGTCATACTTCAGGGGACCATGCTTACGGGCGGCCTGGAGGATAGCATCCCTGTCCAGGTAATGAAAGAGCTTGGCAATGATAGGCCTCGGCGGGTTCCCCAGCTTCACTTGACCTCCGGGGAAACGATAGGCGCGCTCAACGGCAAAGAACTTACTAAGTCCTGCCGGAGCCAGGTGGGCGACTATTAGTTCCTCGACGAGAAGATCCGTAGCTACCGAACCATCGCCCTCCGGAACTCCGACAAGGCGTATGTTGTTCCGCCTGGCCCGGTTATCATAGTCCTCCATCCGCTTGAGCAGCAAGTCGTGCGATGCACGCAGATTGCCAATTTCGGACTGCGCCTCAGCCATGTCGTTCACCAGGCTCGACGTTTTGAGATCCAGTGCCTTCACCCGCTCATTAGTTTTGGCCAGGTCGGCTCGGATCAGAGTCACATCCACCGCCACCGTGTCAATTTTGGTCACTACGGCCTCAAATTGTTGGCCCATGTCGGCCTTGAGTCCAGTGATGGCCGCCATAAGGTCTTGGAGCGATACTTCCGACGTAGACGATGTGTCCGTTTGAAGTCCTTCAGCACCCATGCATACGGCCCCGGGGGAGCCTCTCGGCTGGGTATAGCGTTCGATCATGTTCGTCTGGATCGATCCCCCCCGGGTCGCAGCCTTCCGCCGTCTTTCAGCCTCCACTTTCGTCGCCATCTCGCCTTCAGAGTTGGGCGGTTAGCCAAAGGAGGTGACGAGCAGGTAGAAAAGTCTCGAAACTCCGATGCGCCAGTGAGGCAGAGGTGTAGCGGCCTCCTTGCCAGTCCAACGGAGGATCGTTCAGATCGAGTGGGCAGCAGTCGAGGCAGAGTAGGAGGAGACAGGAACAAAGGGAAGGAAACCGAAAGTGAAAGCAATACACCTCCGGCGGGCCAGATGCCAGGCAGCCGTTGTTGTTCAATTACATGTCGGCCACAGTGGGCAGCCGAGTCCCCGGTCGCGCCAGCGGGCAGGCCAGAAAGTTCCAAGTTGCAGAAAAATGGTCCCCAAGGTCCGATTTCGACCGGAAAAGGATCAGTAGCATCAGCGATGATAGTGCTGCAAAAGCCCGTCAAAATGACCAGGATAGGTGAAGGATAGATAAAGGAGGACGGCGCGGGTCTCGGGAGCTCTCTGCTCACGCGACCATCTTGGATGCCCGCGTAGCTCCTCCTCAAGGGGCTCTGATTTGATCTCCTAGGGTACAGGTGTTTTGCTTGAATAAGCTGACTCCTCAGGCCTCTGGGTGGTGCAAATTCACCTGCAAAAATGTCAATAGCTCTCCCCTATACTCACTCCCCTTCCTCTCATAATCTACCCTCTCTTACTCCTTCTAACATACACACACTCTTTTAATCACTCTCACGCTGTGCAAACCCTGGGATAAACCTTGCCAAAAATTATAAACTGGACTCCTGACCCTGCAAGAGCCTACCTCGCCAACGCTGCTCCTCGTGGACCTTGGTGCCTGCTGGTCTTAGTCCCCCTCCCGCCGCCGCAACCGTCATCTAGAAGCGGCCGCCGAGCGGAGGGGGGCACAGGACTACGTTTCCCGCCCTGCTTAGCGGCGGGAGACGAAGCTGACATTGGGCCAGGCGGCGCATAAAGAGCGCGTCACCCCCGCGTCGAGGGAGCGTGCGGGAGCGCGCGGGGCTAAGCCAGGGCAAAGGGCGGGCCCTCTGTGGCCCTCAGGGGACAGAAGGAGACTGGACGGGCCATCCCCCTTTCATCGCCACTACCCTGGGATACAGCACAAGGTGACAGTGTTTTATCTGGTCTAATTATCGCATGTGTGGCCTGTTATAGCTGCTAAGCTTAGCTCTTTATAAGCGTCCAGTACTTCATTTGTCCTCTTGGATACCTCCTACATGATGACTAAAGTCAGAAAGACCCCTGTGGCTACAAGATCGTCGACTAGAAATAAGACTGTTCCATCTACACCTCTGCCGTCTCTTACAGCCATTGACTTAATGCTACAAAAGACTATAGGTGTAGTAGCAGATGCTATACAAAATACGGAGAGGCGTCTTTCAATGACCCCAAATATGTGTTTTCCCAATCTTTCATTGCATACTACTGCCAATACCAATACTGCGGATTCCTCTATTAATTTGGAGGAATCACTCTTATTGCAATCCTTTACAGGGTTACCTAGTGGCCAAAGTAGTAGGAAAAATGCATCATCAGCCTCACCTATACTACTAAATAGCATAGAAGGAAGCCCTTTGTTTATTTCCAATTCTGGGGAAAATCTGTGCTTGTCTCAAACAGGAATTATGTCATTAAACTCCCCAAGGTCAGGGGATGTACTCGCTGAAAGTTCACCTCTTGCAAATATAACAGTAGCAGATAAACCACCTTCCCCAAAAAAGACGAAACGGCGATATGGGAAAAAAACTAAATCTATAGTGAGGAAAACATACCGACCATTAGGAAATCACAAGCCCTCAGCAAAGGATGTTTGGTCAAACTTTAGACTGGCCAAACCAATTAATAAAACACCTAATTTGATTGCAACGTCTTCTAACCAGGGCGTATTATTATTGCCTAATGAAACACAGCCAGAGTACATTAAAACTTCCATAGACCAGACAAGCCAGACTGAAAGGGCAAGTACGCCAGATAAACTATACCTGCCGGAACTGGAACACCTAGTTAGATCCCTTTTGCAGCCTATAAGCCAAAGAATCACTAGTATAGAGCAAACCTTAGTGAAGTTTGAAAAGTCTCAAAAAGAGGACACTACAAGCATGTTAAAAATTCTTAGTGCACCCACACCGAAGGTCAGCCTTTTACCGGCCAACAGCACCCATAAGCAAACTAACACTAAAAAGACACGAGCTAAGAAAAACACTCAAAGTGATAGTTCTAACTCGTCATCTACTCCTTCCCCGGGTGCTATAGACCATAACATTTCAAACTCGCCTGTATGTGTAAACATCCAAACGGCAGTAGCCCCGACTCTGCCCACTATCCCAGATGGTTCCACAATTGGTAGCGACGAGAGTGAATGGGCCGCGGAAGGTTTATCCCCTGATTCACTTGATGATCAGGTTGAGCCTCAAAGGCCAATACCAACACAAAATACAGCCATAAATACACGATTAGCGCAAACACCAAAGCTGACACAACCTAAAAAACCCATTCACATTAATCTCCCTCCTGAATCCCACTTATACACCATAGTAATGATTGGTGTACCGCAATTAGAAGTTGGTAAGGTAGAGAGCTATGGGGATCTGAAAAACAAAGTGAGTCACTGGCTAACCGCCCACAGACCGATCCCTCCCCACATAAGTGGCAAAATAACAAATGTCAGGAGGGTCGACTGGGTGGGGCACAGATTTAAGTCTACTGAGGGTGACTGCATTTTTGTCAACTTCAAGGACAATCGTGTGGCAAGGCACATTACTAGCTGGAAGGACGGCCCGATTAGCAGTTTGATCCGTACTATGGATCTTAGTTATTTTTATCCCTCAAGTGATCATCACAGTCTAAGTAAAGTGTACCCATATCCCACACTAGAGCAGGAGAAAACTTATGATAACTTTAATCTATATCATGATGGAGTAACTCCAAGGAACCGTGGACACTACACTGCAGGAGATCAAAGACAGTATAGGAGAGATATATCTTGGGAGACCAGACAGGTTAACCACCCAGCAACTTATCACGAGAGATGGGAGGCCTCACACGGGTCGTATCACCATCGTGACCACTCTCAATTAACATACCCTAACATCCATTACAATGTACCTATTTCAAATAGGTTTGACGCTCTCTATAATCAGAGTGGTTTGGAGGGGGTCGACTGACTACATGCTGCCCCAACCACACCAATGCATACTGGTCACATGCAAAGTAATCCAGTACATGGGGAAATTAGGGCTATACAAGCAGTAACTGTTCCCTCTCCAGCCGTTGAATTAGATACCAATAGTCAGGTAGAGCTAGATATAGATCTCCTAATGGATAGCCCCGTATCACATGAGTACATTAGTACATCGTATGATTTGCTCGAGGCTTTTAACCTTCTTCCAATCCATGTAGAACCAAACCCTTCCACAATAGAAACTCAGGGAGACACACACGTAGAACAACTTAATTGGTCGTTATTAGAACCTATAACCACAGAGCTTGTCGTTGGAACAGAGCCTGTTGATGTTTGTAATGCGAGTTTAGTCTCCTGGAATATAGCGGGTTTGGTTGATAAAATATGTGATCCTGCCTGGTTGGCATTTGTTAAGAAATACGCAGTCATATGCCTCCAAGAGACATGGATGGAAGATAATAATGCCTTTATCGAGGGTTACCAAAGCTTCCTTAGGCCAGCATCTCCCTCAATCAGTGGGAGAGCAAAGGGGGGCCTGGCCATCTTTATTAATCTGGCACTTACCTGCCAAGTAAGTAATCGGTACCATGCAAATCGGAATATTCAAGTGCTGGAATTGAAGAGAGGCAAACATGCCTTGACTTTAATTAATTTTCACAATGCTATAAATAGTCAAGGGGAATGTACTATACTGCTTTTGAATGAGATGTTGAGAGAGGGAGCAGGTATTCTGTCACGTAATTTATTGATCGCAGGTGATTTTAATGTACACCCGTGTGGTAACCCAGGAGTTACCCCCATGGGATCTTTGGGGTGTAATAGTGTGAACGGTTTTCATTTTGACCACTCCAGGCGTGGAATTGGTCTCAACGATTTGTTGAATGAAAATAACCTAACTGTAGCCATGTCCATGGTGCCTGAGTCCAAGGTCTTTGATGCCTCCACATTTAAAGGCCCAGGCCAGGGGTCCTTTATAGATCACATATTATTATCCACTGATCTTGCTAATCAGGCCTCCAGTTTCACTATTCAAACGAACATCTATAGCGATCATAATCCCATAACCATTAGACTGGGTGGTAGAGTATTTGAACAGCGAATGAACTGTGAAGGCCGGGGAACCTTAAAATGCATAAATGGTAAACGTCGATTGAAATGGTCAATGGTAAACTATGAAAACCTGTACACTGAAATTAATAGGTCATGTGGTGAGGAACTTGCGGTTTGTGTGTCACCAGCCACATCCCCAGAGCAAACTCTATCTGTTTTTGAGGTTGTGGTGTCATCAGTAGGATCTATGTTAACAGTCCCAGTGAAGGGACAAACTAGAAGTAATCCTAAATGGTTTGACCACTCTTGCTCTAAGGCAAGCAGAGATCTGAGAAAGGCGCTAAAAACTAAACCCAGAGACTCAGGCCAAATCAAAATTCTGCAATTGATTTACAAGAAATCTCTTGCTAAACGAAAAAAAGAAATTAAGGCGTGTACCTGGGAGTCTCTGCTTGATCCATCAGTCCTGGGTAACAGTAGCAAATTCTGGGAAATTATTAATAAACCTTTGTTTGACAATCTCAGTGATACTGCACTTGGCACTAACATCCCAGAGGAGGACTGGGTCACTCATTTTAGTGCAATTTTTAAAATCAATGAGCAACAGGCAGAACACGGCTTTTCAACTCCTATGGAGAATTTTTTGTGCTTTTCAGTTGATGAAGTAGAGAAGGGCATTCAAGGGTTAACTAGTAATAAGGCCCCTGGCCCGGATGGCTTGCCTCCGGACCTTTTTAAATCTTGTATCTCATTATGGGCCCCTGTCCTTACTGCTGTAGTAAATGCAGCTGCGGCCTCTGGATGCCCAAAGTCGTGGGGGTTATCGACTAAAAAAAAGGGTGATCGTAGTAGCCCGTTATGCTACAGGCCAATATCTCTAATCAACTCATTAGCCAAAGTGGTAGGGGGCGTAATCCTGAATAGATTAACTGCATGGGCAAATGAGAACAATGTTATATCCCCAATACAATATGGTTTCAGACCTGGTCACTCGACAGTTACCCAGTATCTGAACCTGTATTTGATTATAGGTAAATACACCATGGCCCGGCAGGGAACAGTCCACATGGCTTTTATGGACTTATCGTCCGCATTTGATTGTGTGGACAGAGGTAAATTATGGGACACCATGCTAAAGATGGGTGTAGAGCAGAATTTAATTAATTTACTGGCTGACCTGCACTCCGATACAAGAGCTAACGTTCGATATACCCAAGATCTGAAAGTGACGGGGGATATCAGAATTAATTGGGGTGTTCGACGGGGGTGCATTCTAGCTCCATTCCTCTTTAACTTGTATATTAACGAGTTAGAGGAATACTTGTTCAAAACTGGAGCGGATTACCCCTATGTAGGCCGGAAAGGCGTTCCAGTTCTGCTCTATGCGGACGATGCTGTCCTTATTTCAAGGACAGCAATCGGCCTCCAGACACTTTTAAATTCCTTCTTTGATTTCATGGAGTCTCGAGGCTTAAGTATTAACAATTCTAAGTCTTATGTTATGAAGACAGGCCTGGGGTCACGAAAATCCAATCTTTTTAACATAAATGGGGAAAAAATTCCAACCACCAAAACCTTTTCATACCTCGGGGTCCTTTTTGATCACCAACTATCTTGGGGGCCCGCTTTCCTTAAGAAGAAGGGCGAGGTAACCCGCGTTAACGCGGCCATACTTGATTTCGCGAGAAAAATGGGCAATAGTCCGGTGGCGGCCTTGCTTAAATTATACCAGGCAAAGAGCATTGCCGTTGCTTGCTACGGAAGCGAGCTCCGGGGCTATAGCCAGACGCGGGACCTGGAGGTTGTAGAAAATAATTTCTTGAAGAAGATACTGAGGCTGCCAAGGGGAACCGGAAACTTCTCTGTACATGAGGAGCTAGGTGTGCCCTATTTAAGTGATAGAATAGCAGCTAATCCCCTACTGTGTCGGTTGAATTGCTGGCTAAATAACGACATACCTCTTACCCATGATATATTAAAAGAAGCCTTAACATGGGATGGTAGGTTTAAGGTTCCGTGGCTGAAGTATATTAATGATCGCATCACTGAAATAGGACGGCCTGATTTGTTTTTAACCCCAAACTCTATCACTAAATTAGATGTCACCTTTGTGAAAAACACATTCATGACAACCAGGTATTTAGCCCGGGAGGAGGCCGAGCTACAGAAAGACAGTGTTAGGAAACACGCTTTACTTAAAACCTGTCTACAAATGGAACCATATCTATCATGGCCCATGACTGGCTATGAACGTTATCTATTAACAAGGTTCCGTTTTGACTTGTTTCATCTCTTACTGGCGGTACCGAGTGGGGCCCATCGAGGTCAAGTGTTGCCAGCTTGCGGCTGCGACGGAAAGTCTCCGCAAGATCTGGCACACTTTTTATTTATTTGTCCTTATTACACAGTACCCCGGAGGCTATATCTAAGACCATGCCTCAAAGAACTGAAATTTGCACAGATTAAACCTGCACTTTATTACCTTCAACTTCTGAATTGTGACTGCACCTTTTTTGTATGCAGTTTTCTGAAATTAGCAATTACTTTCAGGAAGAGTATGGAGGGATAATTATGCTGTTGCTGTTAGGTATTTTTAACTTTTTTATCTTGCTGTAACTATTTATATTCTTAAAGTGTTTATTCTGCCTGTTACTCTTGTTTTATATTGTTTATGTAAACTCTCGTCGCACAAATGAAATGGATTACCTGTTTTTAACTGTATGCTTATGAATTGTGCTTTTATGATTGTAATGTTAACAATCGAATAAAGTCATTTGAACTTGAACTTGAACACTCTCTCACATTGACTTTCACATATTCATAATCACTCATACTTCTCACTCTCACTGATTCTCACTCACTTTCACCCTGATTGACGCTCTCAAGCACACTCACTAATTCTGCAACTGGATCTGCCTGAGCCCTGCTGTCCTCTTCAAGACTGAGCTCCTGATCCCCGAGAGGCGCCTCCCCAGATCCTGGGCCCTGGATTGTAATCAGAGTGCATTCCTCCTCACAAAGGAAAAATCTTAATGTTTTGGGCCATTCGTGACTCTCATGTCAAGATCTTGCCACATGTAAGGACCGCCAAACCAAAGCTCCGGTGAATTTCGCACTTCAGCGGCTTCCAGGGACAATTGACCGGCAATGCGAGATCTGCACTTTGTGCTACAGAATGAATAACCTGTGGTGACTGGGAATGCAAAGCTACAGCAAAGAACATCTGCAGTACCCTACACAATAATTCGTGCTACAGCTGCATCAGCCGTGACGCCCGATATGCTCTTTGGGCTACAGCGATGTCCATCCCTGATGCATTGTATGCTCCTCGCAGCCAAGTACAGCACCCTCCAGCGCAAGTCAACTGTGATGTAATGTACCACGATGGAAATCATCAAGTTGTGACATCACATATTCTTCTGCACCTACTCTTAAAGAAGCCAAACTAATATGTAATACACTTGTGCATGTGGTGAGTTGAGTATGCTAACTTAGAAAGACTAGCCCTGAGATTGGAACAGAGGAAATATAAACAACTGAACATATGTGAAAAAAAATCTTCATAACGCTAAAATACTGACAGCACTCAATTCTGCCATGGAAATGTTAGAGATCGTGAAAGATTTTTTTGCAGGTAAGTGGGTAATTAATACTATGTCACACACAAGAGCTCACGGATAAGCTGTGAAACTTTTTTGAGACACGATAAGGTCAACAGGGGTTTCACTTCAAGGGGGGGGGGTGTTTAGGGTGTGAGAGCCCCTCCAAAAATACATTCTTGGCTTGGTAGTTGGGTAAGTCGGCCTAGAATCGGTTCTGATGTAGCTGTGTTGGGTTTTCGTTATGGGTCAAGAATGAAACGACAAACAGTGGGCCATATTATCAAGAAAGGGCGATACATTATCGCTGTTTTTATTGGAAGGAAACTGCCGCTAAAGCGGCGATAATGGGGTTGATACTATGACCTTGTAAATTCCCATTGAAGCCAAGGTTAACACCAGAACCTGGGCTTCTATGGGAATTCACAAGGGCATATTCTGGCAGTGGTCCCCCGAGTAAAGAAAGCCAGAGCCGGTGGTAGGATGTTCTCGGTGAACACCGCCAAACTTTGGAACACCCTCCCCCTCTCACTCCGTTCCAACCCGGACCTGCTGTCATTCCGTAAAAACCTGAAGACCTTACTATTCACCAAAGTCTCCGAGCTATAATGTGTCACTTCACCGGTCCCTTCAATTCCTACCTCCCAGCGCTTGGACGCCCCCGGGCAGCAATCGCGCTCTATAAATCTATTTCCATTCCATTCCATTCCATATTATTAAGCCCATTATCGCTGCTTTAGCGGCAGTTTCCTGCCGATAAAAGCAGCGATGATGTATCGCTCTTTTTTGATAATATGGCCCAGTGATTGTGACTGTGAAAAGGAGAGAAAGACAGGGTAGGAGACATGCAACATGTTCTGTTCGAGCTTCCAAAGTTATACTAAATTACAAAATCAAAGCGGGGATGGTGTTGCACCTAATATATTTGCGTTAAGTTGGAATATTAGTATGTGAGATAGTATGGTTGCATGTTAGTAGTGATAAGTGTTACAATGAATGCAAAAGTACAAAGTCAACTATTTTTAATTCTGAGCATACAACGTAAGTTGGCGACATTATGAGAAACAAGCAGAGTTGGTCAGGATGGTATCTTTGGACAGAGTGTTAGTCGTCCACCATTCAGCATTGACAAGATACTGTCCAGCCACATAGATGCAGCAATGAGACTAGCAGCTCAATAGAAAAAGCAGTCCAGCACTGACATACCCTGACCTCCATTCTGTACCCCACCCAGCCATTGATGAAGATCAGGGTCAAGTTCGGTATTTAAGTCCTACTGTACTGTGATGTTGTGCAACACACAAAAGGCTCCAACAATCTTGCACACAAGTTCTGAATAGTTCACCAGCACTCCTGCACAGACAAAACATCTGAATTTCAACTTACAGATCACAAAAAGGCATTAAATAAAGGCTTGTATGTGTGGGCCCTATTGTACCTCTGCTAAGACACTGTCATTTAGATGGCTGCAGGATGTGAGGAGATGGGAAGGGAGAACATAAATGTAAACACCTGCAAAAAAGAATTGTGGGGAGAGGATGTGGCCTAACGCTCGGGCGATCAACCTCAAAGTTGGGGATCCGAGTTTGAGTCTCGGCAGGGACGCTCAACATCCTACGATTCTGGGCAAATCACTTAATCTACCCATGCCTAACAAAAAAAATTAATGTTATGTTACATTATGTTAGACAATTTAGAGAGTGCGGCGTTTACCAGATAGAGAGTAGTTTTAAGGCAAGATTTAAATGCCAATATCTCCCAGATGGCTGATCAGGATGAAATGATCCACTGTATCGAAGGCAGCGGATAGATCCAGTAGAATCGAATCCGCTGAGCCACCACCATCCAGAGTGAACTTGAGTTCATCTGAGGCCTTGATCAGAGCCGTCTAATTACTATGCTCCAATCTGAATCCAAACTGAGTGGGATCCAAGCAGTTTCTGTCTTTAATAAATTGATTCAATTGAGTGTTCATGATCTTTTCTGCTATTTTAGCGGGAAATGGGAGTCTCAAGATCGTTTGATAGTTGGCTGGGTTCTCTTGGTCTAGATGTGATTTCTTAAGTAAGGGCAGGATGGTAGCTTTTTTGCAACAAGAAGGAAAAATGCCCGTTCTGAACATGTGATTAAAAATGTCAGAAAGATTTAATGCGATAATATCAGGGACCTGTTTAAGACACCAATTGTCCAGTGAACCATATTTAGTGGTGATAATAAGCTCTTTAGCTTTCCATTCCTCCTTCTTTCCATTCATTCACTCCCCTTCTCTACACCCCCCTCTCTCCCTAATTTCAACTCCCGTGTATCCCTCTTTTTATCCCGTTGCTTCTCTGCCCCCTCACGCATTCAACTCAACGTTTTCACCTTTCTGTGAATCTTCCTGCACATTGTAAATTGTTTATTATTTCTTAATAATTCTACCTACCTTGTAAAGCGCTCCGATACTCTTGGGTCAAGCTGTGCTATATAAAACCTCATAAATAAATAAAAGGCTCCACCATGTTGTCACAGATAGATTGATCTGATCTGATAATGAGATGGCCTGAGTGGTTGAATGAGTTAAAAATTAAGTCGATTTGTTCTGGAAATTTGCTGCAATCTTATCAGAGAAGGACTGGGTAATCCAGTCACTCTAATACTCAGATTGTTTGGTTAGTGTACTGATCACCTTATAAAGTTCTTACACCAAAGTCTTGGCCGATTTAGTTTGTGATGAAAAATAATGATTTTGTTAATGTGTCTGTCTGTAACACAACTGAAGCTCATGAAAAGCCCGCTGATATCTTCAGCTGCTATAAAACTAAAAAAAAAAATGCTGCTTTCTAACAAAAGGACCTCTATTATAATTGTACCTTCATGCATTGGGTTCCATGACAATGTCTGTGTATTTTCTGGAGTGTTTATTGACTGCTTGAGAGGCCACCCTCAGAGGCAAATGTAGGCCCAGTGTGAGGTGTTCTTACTTACCAATTTATGACACTAGAACAGGGTATAGGGTGAGACACTTAACTGCACTCAATCTAATGAATCTTGGTCACGTTATATCTGGGGGTGCCAAGAACCTGAGGCCATATACCCCTAGGCCTCCAAAATCAGTGCCGAGGCACTGTACACAATTCAAAGAAATAGTTCGGCACACCATAAAATGTTCAATGAGCAATATCAGAGAGGTCAAAAAATATATCAGTAAGCCATTATGTATTCTTTTCTTTCTTTATTTTCAATCTTCACAAAGTAGCCAACGCGTTTCGTCCAAAGGACTTCTTCAGGGCGAATTGATGAGATGTAGTATAATATTCAGGATTTTATCAGTTGGAACAAATTTCTCCAGCTATTGCGTGTTGTCTCCTCGGGTGTCGTCTCGTAAAGTGGCCCGAACCACTTTACGAGACGACACCCGAGGAGACAACACGCAAGACCAACCTGGCGAAGGTGAACACTTTCATCACCTGTGCGGATGCATATTTGATATCCCTTTGCGCTGGAACATATTCATCTTTCAAAAACCCGATCAATCTACCACAAAAATAAAAGGATAGCTGCCATCCCAGCATCTGGAGACAGGTGCCATCATAATAGCTGGAGAAATTTGTTCCAACTGATAAAATCCTGAATATTATACTACATCTCATCAATTCGCCCTGAAGAAGTCCTTTGGACGAAACGCGTTGGCTACTTTGTGAAGATTGAAAATAAAGAAAGAAAAGAATACATAATGGCTTACTGATATGTTCTTACTTACCAATAAGCAACCAAAAATCCCAGCAACCAATCAAAGTGCAAGAGGTGGCTGTCGAAAAATGCAGTTGTTGTGTGTGCTTCCAGGAGAGGCAACACAGACATCAGTGAATCAGCCCTTGGCATTGCAGACAGCTGTTGAGGAAAAGGGGTGTTGTTCAGTGAGGTGATTGATTGCAGTGTGGGTGCAGGTAATGGCACCTATTACATGAAGGAAGTGGGCAAATGCCTTAAATTTAGTTGCCATCCATTGCTTTTCCACCAGTGACTGTGGCATGGTGAGAAACTGGATCATGCTTATGATGATGCATTTCAGTACCCGATTCAAGCATTTAGATTGATTTGCCTTTGAAAGGCCAACATTTTCGAGGGGTCTTTGGAGGGACCTTAACATGGAGTGCAGGCAATATTTTGACATAGGATGGAATAGCTTGAGTGGGGGTTGTAGGTGAATCTAGCTCCTACTCACAGTTGACAAATATGTCCAAATCACATCAGGTGACAAGTGGAGATGCCAAAAATGTTGATCCTTTGCAAGTAAACCCTCTCTTTGTCTTTCTCTTCTCTTCCTCAAATAATTGCCTCTCAAAATGTGGGCCAAACCTACAAAGACTTTCAGTGACATAGTCAATGCAGCTAAAGTTATTTGTGATGTGTGTGTGAGCTCCCGTCTTATGCGTTCTGGGATTGGTTGGTGATGTAGTATCAGCTGGAGATGGGGGGTGAAGTTGAGAACAATCAGTCACTTCATTTATAGCGGTTCGGCTAGTGTTGCATTAATTGGTACATTCCTAAATTGTCTGCAAGTACAGTCATCAAACAGCCTTTTCTCCCATACTAGTCTCCTATACTCCTAAATATGCTCTAATAAAGTAGGGAAACGTAAAGAAGTTCAAGTAAAAATACATGTAAAACTCATTTTATGTTAAATGTTTTTTGTGAAAAACAGAAAACAAATGCTGTAACATGATTAACTTAATTATGAAATAAATATTTATTTAATTTGACTGTATTAAATGATATTAAATACTTTCTCTTAAGTTCACAATAATAACCACATGAAGTAAAAATCTTACATATACTTATTATGTGTTATTAATTATTAGAGGTGATGTACGTAGTGAGCTATACCGACTATTAGAACATTGGAACGTTGGAACCTCCATTGAAAGCAACGGAGTAGCTCTATACCGGCTATTAAAGTCCATCTCTCTTGTTAAAGGCCCGAGCGGAAGGCTCGGCCTTTAACGCTGCAGCGTGCCTTTAATAGCCGGTATAGCCGCTACAGTGGGCTATAAGGTTATAGTAAAGGCCTGCTGCAGCATTCGGCGAGGGCCTTTAACAAGGCAGCAGGACTTTAATAGCTGGTATAGCCCTGCTACGAAGGGCTATAAGGCTATTAGAACCTTCTGCCACTAGAGGGTAGAATGTTCTATCAAGTAAAACAAAGGCTTCAGGGAGTGCGAGGGGATTGAAATCCCCTCAGGCTCCCTGAAGCCTTTGTTCACAGCCACAATAAAGAATTGGTATGTTGGAGCTCCAGGTTTATACCAGCCATATAAGCCCGGAGCTACTCCATTCTTTTCAATGGAGCTTCCAAAGTTCCAATATTCTAATATAAAAAGCAGTTCATGAATAGGCCCCCACATCTCCGTATAGTGTCAGCAAGGGACAGGATAGCGATCTAGAAAAACTGGCCAATGAGCCCTGTGGAACTCTGCAGAACACCTACTGGATTAGGGCTAAAGAGGGGGCTTTAACTTAGATACAGCGTGACCCAGGGTTGAGCTGTTTACAGCCTGATAGAGTCAACGCACCAAGAGAGGATGGGCTGCATAATGCAAGGATGTTAATAAATCAAGCAGTAAAAGCCCATTACGACCAATCGCTGGACCTTGCTATGTTAATGTTAACTAGACTTATATAGCACAACAGCTGCCTCAGCGAAGAGGCGTCCTGGCGCTGAAATTAGTGTAACATAGAATCTAAGACAGGGTTCTCCAACCTTTTCTGTACTGAGAGCTACTTATCTTCAATAAAACACATTAACAGCTATTAATATTATTAGTGCAGTCTAATTTTAACTTCTTTATATTTATAATAATTCAATCAAGCAAAATCTTTCTAATTTAATAAGCTGGGCTGCACAGAGGTGAGCTACTCAGAGTTAGTTCAAGAGCTACAATAGCTCACGAACTACTCGCTGGAGACTCCTGATCTGAGAACTTGGTATCCCGGCGCAAAAGAAGAGAACATCGAGGGGAGACTAGGCCAGGGGGAAAAGGTAAGTCTTAATGGTTTTTTGGTAGGCCAGCAGGCTATCCAGGCTGTGAATCTGTAAGGGCAGAGAGTTCCACGACTGGTAGACATTTAATACTAATGAAACAACTATACCAATGAGGTCTAGATTCTGCTTTAGACAGTCAATAAACTGTTGCCTTTCATTTTTATTGATGAACTTTCAGGCACCCTTTGTGATACTTTGTATTTTATTTTACAATTAAGGCTACATGTATGGCAGTATATTTTTGATCGCGAAGAACGCCACGCCACGGAGTCGGCAGGAACCCGTTTTTTAATGCATTGGGGAATGATGACGATTATTCTGAATTGATTTTCCATTGCAAGAATCTTTATGTGAGAAGTTGGCCTGGTATATAATGCTCACTAATTCTTAGTGATCACTTTGTACCATGCCAAGCAACCCTTATGATGATGGTTGTAATTCAACCTTGTAGACCAGTTATCCTAGTGGTAACGTGGACAAAGCAGTCTTAGGCTAAACTCTGAAAGGCATGTGAAGCCAGCTGTTATACCATACACAACCCCCTTGAATACCAAATGAAAGGGACACCACACAGATATATATTGAAAATATATATTGATTTATTGACTATAAAATCCCCTGGACTCTTTATGAGCACAGAAGCACAAGCGTTAAATCACAAGACAGTTTAAAATACACAAAAGTTGCACAATATGGATGAGCCCTAGGGGCCACCTAAACCATATACTAAGAAAGTGGTATAAGAGATACCAATAGGAAAGGGAACAGGCCTAGGGCCTTGGGAATCGCTGGAGCTATTCGAGACTAGCAGTGACTAAGTCGGGAAAGGCCCGCTGGACTCGGGTGCAGTGTTCAAAGTGCACGCACTTTCCAATGCAAAGTCTATGGTGCGTAAAAAGTACAAAGTTAGGAAGTTAGGAACCTTCCGAGTGACCTACGGAGCTGAAACTTAAGACACAGGCCCTTGAGATGTGTACCAGTGCAGGAGCACCGGAGGAGCTGAGTTACCTCACCCACAGGAAGCGGGTGCACAGGGTCGAAGTAGTGTCGGGTTTCGTCACGCTGGTCGAGGGTGCTTGGAGCTGAAGATGCTGCAGGCGGCTCGATGTGAAGAGTTCCGGTGGATCCAAGGGTGGATCTGAAGATGTGAAGACCTGAAAGCAGAGGGGACAGTGTTCAAAGTCACTAGCCAGTGACTACCGTGGAACCAGATTGGAACCAGGCGATGTCGGGTGCAAACAGGCGTTGTCGGATAGCTTCTCTCTGCAGCCACGTGGACACCCGGGGTCGAGGACATCCAGGAGTCGGTCACGAGCTGTCCCACGCAGGCTTCTCGCTGTTGGCGGTGTCGGCAACTTGATCGGAGCAAACAGGCCTTGGCAAATGCAAGCCAGGCAGAAGTTGAAAGATGCTTAACACTCGGACCAGCAAGGTCAGAGCGGGTGCTCCTTTTTACAGAAGCTTGGGTAGGTCTGGAGCAACCAGACCTGCTGTGCAAATCGTCGGTTTTGTTGCCAAGATGGCCGCTGACCACGTGGCTAGTGGCCGGGATGGCGCGTCAAGTGGCACAATGCAAAAGGGCCCCACGCAGATCGTGGAGATGCTGGAGGGCTGATCTTCGGTGCAAGGGCTGCTCGGTGGTGGGGGTTCTCAGTCCCCAAAGCGCAACATCGAAGATGCCTCAGAAGCTGCGCAGTCAGCTTTTCGAGTGTCTTCCAAGAGGTCCGGTCCCACGTCACTCGGTGCCTCCACGGGTCCCTTCTTTGCAGGGACTGTGGATCGGGCTCTGAGAGGTCTAGGAGTCTGGTTCTTGTTGGGCTCTGGGCTCGGGCTCCGGCGGGAGGCGGCGGCAAAGCAGACGTCGAGTTGCTGGTTGGTACCTGTGTTCACAGGGTGGCCACTCCTAGGCCACAAGGGAGATTCTCTTCAGTCTTCTGTGCAGCAGAATGTCTAAGTCCAGTCTTCTTCTTGTTTAAAGTTGATTTCAGGATGATCTCCTGTGCAATGGCACTGCTCCCACTCTTATTCCCAATCTGAGGGGTGGATCACCTACTAGGTCCCTCCTCTGGGAGGAACCAGGAAGGGGGGTGGTTACACCCCCTTTCCTTTGTCCAGCTCCTCGCCAGGCCTGGGTCTGGAAAGTCCCAGGACCGGTTTGGACTGGCCTATGCACGGGGACACCTTGTGTGCCCCGGGCATGTCTGTTTCTATTCAGCCCTGTCCTACCCAATACACAAAACCCTGTCTGGGGTGGTGCTCGCACCTCCCCAGGCAGGAAACCCTTTGTCCAGGCCTTCCTCGCTGGAAGGACTCCCAGCAGCAGGAGGCCAGACTTGTGTCTGTGGTGGCAGCATCCATTTTGTGATGCTGAGGATCTGGTTAACTTTAACCCGGGTTAAGGCTACACACATGTCGTGTCCCTCTAGAAGGGTGGAATGCTATCCCCGTCGACAGAACTGTCGAGGGGATAGTATTCCAATTCGTATTACACCTTACTCGACATGTTTTGATAAAGCCAAACCAAAGATAGCATATAACCGCGAGGATTATAATGCACTTAAGAGTATATGGTATGGCAATATCCCAGAACAGCTTAGGGAGTGGTTCCCGACAGCTGCAGACAGGCTCAGCTCATGCTAGAGCACCATCTCACATGTAACCACGCACTCTGCCCCCAGGATTGCAGGGGCCTTCCATAGGAATGGCTTACAGGTTAACATGTGTCCAGTTTAAGGTTAGATATTGGGATACTATATCTAAGTAAGAGGTGATTACACCAACTTACCCCAGCTGAGTGATCAGCCAGTTGTGTCAAATCTGGAGGCCAGGCCAGGGGTGGCACAATACGTGCTGCAGCCCCTGGTAGGCCTTGGATGCACCTATGCCCTGGGTACCTAGGGTACACTGTTACAGGGGCCTATAAGGTGAACCAGTTCCAATTATGTTATGCACCTAGGGTACATGGAGTCCATTTTAAGGAGAGAGCAATTAGCCTGGGGCCCTGAATAGCAGGATCCCAGGCCAACTATGTCAAAAACCAGCTAAACACCAGGCAAAAAGTTTGGGGGTAACCATAGTCAGATATCCACCTTCCTACACTTTACACTGCAGCTATTCCGAAAATGAAAGAAAAAATGATTTTAAGGCAGTCTGGAATTTATTGTGGATCCCTCTGAGGAGAAATTGGGAGAGAAATAACATTGTAAAGACTAAAAGACAGTTATATCTTCTGCCCTGAAGAAGTCTGTGAAGGACGAAACGCATTGGCCACGGTCTTTTATTGGAAGAAAAATAAAGAAATAAAGAATATACTACAAGCTACTCCACTGTATTACTATCATCTGTCTTGAAAAAAACACTGCAAATATAACTGTTAATATTGATTGAAAATTGAGCTATAATCACTGTTACTGTGCTGGACCATTGTATGTTATATGTATGGCAGTATGTACCTTCCATATACGTTCCAGGCTCCTTCTTGTTTCATGAGTAGTAGGAGTTGCTCAGGGAAATATTTTTACTGCCTGACTCCTAATCTGCTTGTGTGCGTATTTCGGTAAACAGTCTGAGCCACCATTTTGAATTCTAAGCATTTCCTCTGTGATTTTGTGATCTAGGAAGGCACAAAATGGTGTCACTTTAGAAAAACACAAAAAGGGTGTCACTCTATATATCCCTCCTAATCTCATATTAAAAACTATGACATTGAATTCACCTGGATGAGAAGTGAGTGCTTGGCATGGATAGTCTTTTGTTATAACTAGCCTTTTCCTATTTTTCTTTTGTGATGTTTATATTCTTCCCCTTTCCACACAGTCCATCCTGAGCACACAGTCCTCCATCCTTAATAAAAGGGCCATGTTCCAGCCAGTCTACGCTGCAGAATTTCACCCACAAACTATTTCTTGTGAAGTAATTCAAGGCTTCAGAACATTGTGCTGAGAAGAAAATTGCTATTTACGCACCAGGGTGCATTTTTTATCCATTTTTACAAGAGGAACACATAATGCGTTATGTCTGAGAGCTCTGTAAGTGGGAATAAATAGTCAGTTTCATTAAGTCTGGGGCAGGCACAAGACGTAAAAGCCGTGGGTAGCGGGAATTTATGCTGCAATATGTTTCCCTTCATAGTGCCTGTGCCAGAATAAACCTCTGATGCTGTGTGGCCAACAGCCACCACCTTGTACAAATGATGGAGCCGTGTGAGGCTGCCTTTGAACAAGGCATTAGACCACAGCAGATGGTCTGTGTTCGCCCTTCATGGAGAGCCCGACAACAAGCACTCAACATCAACAGTCCATTGGCTTCTGAATCTCCCTGGAGATGCCAGTATGGCTGCAAACCCATGCTTCCTGATTCCACTAATGAGCGAGGCTGAGGGCACAAAATAAATTCATATATATGCCCCTTTGTGACGCTCTTGCACCACGCAATGTGGTGGAAGAACAACGTAAATGCAAAACGAGATTTATGAAGCCACACCTTGCATGACGCTGCATGGCCACATAAATCTTGAGTGATGTAATACAGCGCAAAATGCTTTTGTGAGTGTTCCCATGCAACATCCATGGATTTTGATGCATTACCAGAATGTGGCAAGTAAAAGTGCCAAAAAGAAAGCCTCCACAGGAGGGGCGTAATGAGGGCAAATATATTATTTTTCTCCTCGTATTTTCCTCTTTCTATGTGTGGTGCTCCAATGCAGCCACCTGCAGCAAGGGTGCATGCATTGGGGCTAGTCTGCCAAAAATGGTGGCAGTGCAAAGGAATAGGACAGGAATGCATCATATTGGATGGATTGTCACATTCCTGGCCTTTCCCCATGATGAAGCGAGCAAGGTGCCTTGATGTGCTACCCTGTGCCACTAAACTCATAAATATACCCCTTTCTTTTTGGACGCACTAACAGGGACACGTTCCTGCACAAATACAATCCTCGGAGGCTTTGTTCTCTTTCCATGTGTGTTGCAAAATACAGCGCACACAGAATAAGGAAAAACATGGAGAAATAAACATATGTCTTTCTCCTCCTTCATCTTCTTTAGGTACTATTTCTATGTTCAATCTTATCTCTTTTCAGAGTATTTGATCTTGCTTGGTGGTGGTAGACTTACACTTTACTTTTATCTTTATTCCACTGGAGTTTCTTATTCATTTACAACATTAATCTTGGTACTGTTGTAATGTAACCTTTAGTTAAGGTGAAAACAAAGCGGATCTATGTATTAGGTTAATTATGTAACTCAGTGTAATTTACTTGGTTTTATTTTACTCTGTAGGAATATCTGGTGGCTTTCCTGATGAAGGCGCTGAGTTGTGCCGAAACGTGCGTAAAAGACCCATCAAACAGCCACTACAGTGTTTATGTCCTCATTGTACTAAATACTGTATTTTTGTGACGGTTCATTTCTGTTACCCACATCAATCTGACTGTGTTTATTTGTTTGTTGATTTATATATAAACAGATTATTGTGTGCATACCTATGTTAAACACGTTCAGAATTAGTTACAGACATAATTATTGCTCAGAAATGCTTTAAAACTTTTTTTCATTAAAAAAATGAAATTTTAAAATGGTCAATTTTTAGTCTACACTGAGGTCAATCTATCATTTTTGAAATGGGTCATTGATTATCTGTGACCTATGACTGCCTAGGGATTTACCCTAAATCACAAAATAAAGATATTTCTCCTCGTTAGACCTTCCCTGAGATGGCGCAGCATTTTGATGCATTTCCAGGTCTACCAACCATGGTAAATGTGGGAATCTGTCAAAATCCATTCATCGAGAGCCGCCCTGGGGCAGAGTAACATTAGGCAAGTGACTTGTGCTGCATTGCGCTACTCCAGTTTTACCAAGCGCCACAGGGCCACGCATGGTGGCCCTGTGGTGCGTGGCTCAGTAAATATGACTTTAATGTTGTATGACACAAGGGCAATGCAACACTTTGATAAATCAGGCCCTCAGTCTCCATGCCATTGAACATTTCAACTACTGCCCCATAACACATCTCCATTCCTGGGATAAATCAGTGACAGCGTTGTCATCCATCAGCCCGAAGGGCACCCTCACCTTCACAACTTTCTGCAGTCCCACCAAACTTGACTCTGACGATGGCACTGGACCACAACCCCTGCATCCAGGTGGTTGATGGCAACGGTGATGCTTGCCTTTGGTAGCCTATGGCAGTGGCTTTTGACAAAGTTAAATACCTGCCACTATAAGACATTCCTTGCTCATGCATGGGCATTGCAGACAGTGGTGGCAAATGGTTCACTTCCAAGCTCTCTTTTAGGGAGCTATTTGTTCAAATTGGCTTATCCCTCTCCCAACCACTCTCTACCCTCTACTCAATCCAAGAGGCAGAGGTGCTCATCGGGGGAGGGCGTACTGTCAGTATCCGCACAGCGGTCCGAGTGCAATTCCATCCAGCCACCCAATAAAAACAACCAGATCTTACAAAAGTGGGGAAGAGAATAAATACTCTGGAAGGCAGGACAATGAGACTAAAGATCTACAAAAGTCTAGACTACATAACAACCTACGTTAGAAATTCACTTCCAGGTTAAGTGGATAAATTCCAGGCTAAGCTAAGCAGAATGATATTTCTGGGCAAAGGTGGCTTTTGGTACATGTCTGGCAACCTGTCACGAGCTATTGTGGCTTTTCAATATGCTGTATCACACTTAGATTTTGTGGCCCTCGCGAATAAGTCCCTGGGCTTGGTCTCTCCTGGCGCTTTAGACCTACTCCTGGTCCACGTGGTTCCCTCAACCGCGCCTCTGGGCCAGTAAACAGCTAAGCAAAGGGCTGAATACAGCGATACATAAATTGGTGTCTAAAGATGGATTTATAGGTTATTGATGGTATATTTTTATTTTATAGCCAGATAGAATATACAGCTCATTGAAAACATAACTTGGAGTGAAACCAGGTCCAGGCAGAGGAAGGCTACAATCCAGTGCCCTGCGGACTGTGGTTGGCCGTCCATCCTTTCTGCCCTCTTAGGGATTTATGAATTCATAGGTGTTATCAAATTATCATATTGAAGCACTATTAGAACATTGGAATGTGGGAGCTCCATTGCAGACAATGGAGTGCTCCCTGCTTCTACGGCCGGTAAAGGCCCGCAGAGCAACATTCCAATGTTGTACAAAGGCTTCTCGAAGCTCGAGGGGATTTATATCCCCTGGAGCTTCGAGAACCCTTTGTTTAATTTGTTAGAACATTCTGCCCTCTAGTGGCAGAATGTTCTAATAGCCTTATAGCCCTTCGTAGCAGGGCTATACCGGCAATTAAAGTCCCGCTGTCTCGTTAAAGTCCCTCGCCTTCGGCTCGGGCCTTTAACAATTCAGCGGGCCTTTAATAGCCGGTATAGCCCGCTACGGCGGGCTATAAGGCTATATTAAATTTTCTGTAAGGTTCCTATAGGTTTCAATAAAACTATCAACCAGAGACTCTTTCCTAGGCTGTCTGGGTCCACCCCCAAGTCAGACCACTCTGACCAGGGATGGCCATCTCCTGATCAAAGAGAATCCCTCCCTTTCTGGTCACCTGTCTACTGTCCACTGAACAAAAGGAAAATTAAATAATTTTAACATTTGTTATTATCATTTTAGTTTTCCTATTACAATCTGTGGCTCTCAGGGCGGGGTGGCCCTGGCCAGCACAGGGAAAGGAGTGCTTTACACTCCCTGAGTGCGCATGACTGCTTGGCTGGTCCTTTTGGGCCGGCCACACAGTGCTGCACACTTTGCATCTTTCCCACCTGGCTGCATTGTACAGCCTGCTGAGGAACATGCACAGCCTCCCACTTCCTGTCTGAGCGCCATCCATGGCGCTCAGACCAATCACAACACTGCCTTGCAGCGTTGGGATTGGCTATGGGGAGCTTGGGAGCCCGGGTGCTTCCTGCTGCTGGCTGGGACTGCAGGAAGAAGGAAGATGACGGAGGACAAAGGAGAGGTGGCGGCTGGCCATTACAAGTGTTTTTTTCTTCTTCTTTTTTCATAGTCTCCCCCCTCACACCCGCCTCAACACCCAGGTCCAGTTGCAGCCTCTACTGTAAATGCAGGGCACAACCAACCTGTCATTATCATGTCTCATCTTAAACCTTTAATAAATGCAACCTTTTGTCTCTGAGAGAGCAATAATTACGTGGGAAGTTCATATCTCCTTCAACTCTCCGGGGTTGGAGGGAAGCCAATTAAAATTCTCAACAGGAAGCCCCTAGATAACGACCACTCTGAACAGACTGGTTTTAAAACCAGTTTGAAGAAAGCAGAAGTTAAAAATATTTCTAAAAACAAGAATTGCCAAAGCCAATACGTCTTACCTAATAAACCTAGTGCATTTGCCAATTCTTTTTGCCGATGACAAGCTGGGGAAAAAATACATAAATAAATGTAAGAAAATGTGATGATGTGGCCGATGCCTGCGGTCACGTCATAGCTCTGGGGCACACATGCCTGAAGATGTGTGCGCGCACATGTGTCATGATGTAACTTCCATGTTCCTCAGTGGATTTATTCCTGAACCAAGTTGGCAGATGCCACATGGCTCACTAGATAGGGGCCTTAAGGCACCACAGAGCGGGGGCCAAAAGCATTACTAGCTGCTGGGCCCACCAAAAAAAAAAAAAAAGTGATAGGTTTACAATGACCTTGATTTGATTTGATTTGATTAGATATTTAAAAAAGCGCAACAGTCACCCGAAGGCATCAAGGCGCTAGAGAAAAGCCGCAACAACTAAGGCAAGTGAAAAAAAGAGAAGAACTCCAACTAGCAGCTAGACTGTAACTAGCCACGTTTTAAGGGCCTTCCTAAAGGGAAGAAGAAGTGGGATAGATCTGAGAGCAAGGGGAAGAGATTTCTAAAGTATGCTTACTGCCTCCGAGAATGCCCTGTCCCCCCACGTCTTCCTTTTTGTTCTTGGTACAACAAGCTGCAATTGAAGCGTGGAACGTATTGGTCTGCTGGAGGAATGCCAATTGAACATAGTCTTCAACCTTGAGGGGTAGAAAGCATATATCAATTCATGAACCATGCAAAGAGGTTCATGACGAAGCAAGAGGGGGAAGCAACAAGTAGTTAGCAGGAGGGGGAAATCAAATAAAACTATAAGCAGGCAGGAGCAACATGGAGTGAGGCCGAGAAGCACACCAGAAGGGAGAACAGGTGAGGGGAGCGTGCAATATAAAGTGTAGTGGCGGGGGAAGCACACAATCGAGAGAAAGCAACTACAAATGTGTGGGGGCAAGATAAGTACACGAGGGAGACAGCCAGAAAACATATGCACTCTCAAAGAGTGCTATTTAAGCAAATTAACAAATGTTACTTCAAAGTGAGCAGTGGAATGTTAGAAGCCAGACAATCACGGAGACGGTAAAGAGGCTCTGCTCCAGGGGAGGGACATTGAATAAGAAGCCATTAAATAAGACGCAAACACAGGAGGGCGATAATAAAGCCAACCAAGGCTAAAATTGTTTTGTTTAATATTTTAACTCTGGGGTCTTGATAAGTGATCAAATGATGTCCTGTTTGCCTATCTACAAAGCTTTTAATCCCATATCTTAGTGGTGTAAAATCTTGCTACACCCCTTGAAAAAATATATCTGTTAGTATAGGGGTTCACTAACCACCTTAAACAACAAACATAATCCTTGTCAGGGTGAACAACTAAAGCAAATAAATTAACTCGAGCTCAACCCTGTGGTAGCTATGGCAAAGAGAAGACAATCCTAACCTAGAGGCAATGTAAAAGAAAAATGTTTTATTTATTTTGAAGGTTTTATAGAGCGCGAACAAGATCCTTGCGTATTTCAGAGCTCTTTACAGACAGATGGGATAAACAGATAAAGAATTAAACAAATATATAATGCAAAGATAAGCAGACAAGTTAAACAAATGAAAACAAGGTGAGGTAGCAGCGGTGTAAAGGTGGTCAACTGTACACAGATAAAGGAATAAAAATTAAACAAATAAATCATGCTAAGATGAGCAGACAAGTTAAACAAATGTAAACAAGGTGAGGTAGCAGCGGTGTATAGGTGGTCAACTGTACATAGTTTTTAGAGGAGACATAATGAGAACGAGAGTACATTGGTCTAAATTCATGTGAATTTAGCTAAAAGGAGAGATTTTACTTTTTTTTTTAAGGATGCCGTGGATGAGATAAGTCTGATTTCTGGAGGAAGGGCATTCCAGATCCTGGGTGCCATCCCGAGGAAGGAGCGTTTATATGTCTTTTTCTTGAGGAATCTTTGGGGTTTCAAAAGAAGGTTTTCTGCGCTTCTTCTGTATGCAGTACAAAAACAGTAATACCGTGGTCAAGTGTTTACTGTAGACCGGGACCTAGGTGTGATTTCAGGCCATCTGTGATGGTGGAGCGTGTGTCGGTTCAACCCTGTCACAGGTTTTACATTGGGACTTTCGGGCACATGCATCAACGTTTGAAAATGCGATTTCTTATTTGCGATTTTTAAGGAATCGTAAATAAGGAATCGCAATTTAAAATGCATGATTTGTTTTGCAACTTTTTTTGCGATTCGGTAAAAATCACAATTTTTACCGAATTGCATTATTTTTACGAATTTTTAATTGTGAATTCGCATTTTGCGAATTCGCAAATTGCGAAAAAGCACACATGATGAATCTCAATGTGATTACAACCAGGAAGGCAGTGAAGTAATTGCACATAGCTGCTACCTGGTTTGAACTGGAGGTTTGGCAGTTGGCTTTTGGAGCTTAGCCTGGAGGAACTGTAGCAGACTGTGTGGCTGAATCTTTGGGAGAAATGGCTAATGAAAATGCTGTTGATGATATCCAAGCCAGGAAAAGAAAAATTAAATTCAGTGACCAGGAGCTAGAAATACTCATTGAGGATGTCACTGTGAGGCAGGACCAACTTTTTGGTAAACAATCTTTGAAGGTGCCTGAAGCAGTTAAAAGGAAACTGTGGCTTGCTATCCAAGCTAAGGTAAATGCTGTGGGTGTTGCACATCGTGACATAAATAACTTACAGAAACGCTGGTATGACCTGGGCAGTCGTGCCAAAGAAAGAATTGCAACCAGGATGAAAGCTGCGAAAAAGGACTGGTGGGGGAACCCCCAGGGATAGGCCCAATACCCCCCTTGAAGACATGGTGGAAGGCACACTTTCAACTGAGGCTGTTGTTGGAGTAATTGACATTGATACGTCTGAGCTTGCTACACCTTCTGAAGGTAAGAGTTTTTGAAATTTAATTTTCAAATGTACAATGTGAGTGAGAGAGGGCTTAAAAAGATGTTATACCTGCTTCAATTTCACTCCTCTCTTGAACTACTTCATTTATGTTTTCCAAACCTGATAATTAACATTTTTAAGTCGGAAAGCAGTGCATCATGGGAGTTGTAGTTTTTTCAAAATTCAAATATGCTAATAAAAATAAAAGTTTGTAAAAATGAATGTTAGTGTTGTAGGAAACCAAAGTAGTCATGCAACATGTGATTTTTAGTTGAGAAGCAATGTTGCAAACAATTTTTAAAAGTGCAAATTAATAAGTAACAGACTGCTTGCACTTTTTCAATCATAGATACACACCAAAAAATCATAGAAAAAGATTTGACAGAGTTTAACACTCAAGAAGGACATGAGACAGATGACTCAAATGCTGCAACTTTATCATCTTTTATTTTTCAAAGAAGGGAAAGACACAGAGTGCGCCAACTGCAGCAGTCTGATAGTGAAGAAGATAAACATGTTAATGTCTCTGAAATGCAGACTGTTGCAACTCCAGCAACCTGTAACCCAATGCAGAGCAGGCGTAATAGACTCCAACAGTTTTATAGGTGCCGTTCACGTGCGTCACAAAGAGGAAGAGCTGTAGAGGAGAGCAGCACCAGCAGTGTTGTTGAGGATAAAACCCTTAAAGTTCAGCGCCTACAAGGCAAAGACATTAGAGTCATGAAGGGAAAACTTGATCACATCCGTAAAGAGTTTTGTGCCATGCACAACAGTATTAAACAAATGACAAATGTAATTGATAAAGGGCATAAAACAACATCTGAAAAGCTAGACCGCATTGCTAATTATTTGGAGACACTCTGCACAGTGATACAGACCCAGCAAGTTGGAAGTGCTAAGAGGCAACTTAGTCTCGGCTTTCAAGCAGTACTGCTGAGCTCTGCAAGCAGACAGTTGGCATGCAAGTGGAAATGAAACAAATTTGTGCAGAGATTGCCAGGGGAATGGGGACACTCCAAAATGCTGTAGAAAGGAGGGAGGAGCCAAGCGGGCATCCGAAATGGCCGCATAGTTGCTCGGCTCCGTGAACCCTTTCGCCCCACACGTATATCCTGGCGTTTATCCTGAACTACGGAGGCATACTTTAGTAGGAGAGGAATAAGGAGCACTTACCGTCTGGTCCTGAGGCTCCTGCGTGCAGTAGGCCTTGAGAACTGTCCCCGACTGCTCTGCGGCCCACGTGATGAAGAGACTGGGGCGTTGACCTGGACGTGCATCCGGCCGCGACTGCAACAACAACGGCCGCGGGTGGCGGTGAAGAGCCGGCCGGAGGGTGCCGTTGACTGGAAGGGCCGCTGAAAGCGGCGAAGGCCCGGTCCACTTGATGGTGACCCTTGAGGGGCAATGTGGCGAAGCAGGGACAGAGGGGGCGCATGACTCCTGCCCCCTCCCCAAACTCTTTGCCCGGGCATAGCCAAGGATTGCCCCCGATATAGGCGGGCGACTCCCGGGGTGCAGCAGGGATGTTAGCCTTTTGGTGACTCTCCTTTGGGGAGCCTACCTCACTGTTTTGAGCCCCGGTGGTCTGTCCCAAGACGCCCCGCACTGGTGTCTGGTACCTGAGTGAGGTGAAGAGGGACGGGGCCAAATTGACTAACATGGCGGCTGGTGCCCCCCTCTGCGGTCCATGTCCGTGTCAGACAGTTGTCTCATGGAGGGGGCCGGGATGCTTGCAACGTGCGCAGGAGCCACATCCAAGGACGTATTGGCTGCCCTAATGGTTTTGCACGAGTCCCTGATTTGGCATGCTCAGGACCTGGGTAGCAGAATGGCCGCCATCGCTGTCTCGCCGTCCCTAACAGATACAGTCCGATCCCATGGGACTGCAAACGAACCCGCAGCTATGTCCATGGGGGGAGTCCCGGTTCTGCCCGGGTACCGGGAGCCACTGGAAGACCCGGCTCCCGTCACCGCTCGAGCCGACATGGATCTACAAGTGGATGTCTCCTTGGGACACATATTCAACTGGCGGCTGGAGATAACATGCTATTCTCCTTATTGGACTGTCCCAGCTATGTCGTGGCGCTTGCCGGACTGTGTGACTCTCCTTTCCTGGATGGTACTACTGTTTGTGAACCTTTGGAAGTTCTTGGGGACGACGTCGATATTACTGGATCTTCGCTGCCGATACTTGGATGGGTTTGGGATGCTGTACTTTTCTATGGCTATGCTCCGACCTGACCCGCCCAGATCGTTTGGACCTTCCGGGCTGTTCTGTGAACCTGTGGTTCATAATCTAATGGCTTTATTATTGACAGACGGTGTAGTGGGTATGTTTGACCGGGATTTCATCACTGTCGTGGCCGGGACTTGATGTTCCTCGTTATTGTATTACTTTGTTTCTGGGATTGGGATCTGGGAGGGGTGGGGTCGGGCGGCAAGATCGAGGGCCCTCCTCCACTTATCTATTCTTTCTCTTTCTTTTCTCTCTCTTTCTATATTTCGGGTCTCTATTAGGGCGACAGGCACGCTGTGGGGGGGGTGGGTAGGCCATGGCCTTCTGCGGGTGTGCAGGGTTGGGGGTTGGGGGGTGGTTGTTTGTTCGGTATTTGTTTCTATGGCCCTTTAGTCTCTCTTCTCTTTTTAGTGTCGCCGTCGCTCCTGGTCTCTGCAATCTGTTTAGTTTTGAGGGGTGGGGTTTAGACTCGCTATGTGCCGGGATTGTGCCTGCATTTCTCCTGTTCTGAATATCCTACCCCCGATATTTCCTTCGTATCTGTACTGTTTGTAGATATCCTGATTCGTGGGCAGTATTGTAGGACTGTGTACGACTGTGAGACACCCTTTTTAGTTCCTTATTTTGAAAATGAACCTCTCAAATCCTGATTCAAGTTTGTGCACCGGATTACAAGATCTGCCCTGGTATTTTTATTACCCCGGATTTCGAACTGCTATAACTTTCATATTGCTTGCTTTACTCTTGCTCTGTTTAGCGGCCGGCCTGGTTGATGGTAGGCCCATACTTGTAAATGCTTGTACTACTAATAAAGGTTCACAAAAAAAAAAAAAGAAATGCTGTAGAAAGAATACAAAGTGATGCTGAACCTGCAAACCAGCTTCAAATTGGGGGTAGTGAAGTTGGCAGAAGTATCAGTGTCATACTTGACCCAGCCTTACTTGGAGCACGCCGTAGCACCAGGAAACAAAACATGGCCATGGGCGATATGATAATTACAGGAAAAGCATTAGGGGTGCGTGGACGCAAAAAATAGTATGGTACCTTTTCAGCTAAATTTTTTACAAAAAAAGTTTCCAACTGATTTAAAAATCATTGTTTTCTGTTTTAAAATAAAGGCGAAGTAATTTACTACTTCATCAGAATACATTTAAATTTCAAGCAAAAACTGCATATACTTTTACTTTTGAAAAATAAAGTTTACAGTCATGCATCTGATTGTCTTGTGTGTTTCTTACCTTTTTTAAAAATAATGTTGTGTTATCTCAGCCCTTCTCCTTCTACCCTCTGCTGCTTTTGGTCCATGTAATCTTGGTTGGGGTTGTTGAGGCTGATTATCATTTTGAGGTAGTACATCATCCACATCCAATTCTATGCCTCTATTAGTGGCTAATGGGCACATGCATCAATCTCGGCATTTGCGATTCCTTAATTGCGATTTTTAAGGAATCGCAATTAGGTAATTGCAAATGCCTATGCATTAAGAAATCGCTAAATAAATTGCGATTTCTTAAAATTCCTTAATTGCGATTAGCATTTTGCGAATCGCAATTAAGGAATCCCTTCCCATTCATTCCTATGGGCCTAGAGGCCCATAGGAATGAATGGGAAGACAATCTCAATTTGCGATTCGCAATTAGCTAATCGCAAATTGAGATTGCGATTTCAAGGGTGCAGGGGTGTCCAAAGGACACCCTGTTGCACCCCTGAAATCAAACAATGCACATATGTTGTGTACACACATGCCCTAAGGGCATGTGTGTGCACAACATGAAAGTTAAAAAAATGCACAAAATTGCATATTTCTAACATTTCGCAAAATTACCATGAGGTCCAACCTTATGGTAATTTTTTCTCTCTAATTGCGAAATCGCAATTTTTCTCAGTTTCATGCATTGCTTTTAAGGAATCGCAAAATTGCGATTCGTTAAAAGTAATCGCACTTTAAAAGATCGCAAAAATAGCGATTTCTTCACTTTTAGGATAATGCATCCCAAATAGTGATTTAGGAATCGCAAACGGCCGAATTTTGCGATTCGCACCGTTTCTGATTCCTAAATCGCTTGATGCATGTGCCTGTTAGTTGTGCAACATTGCACATGCTGCAACTATTTTACAGCAAATTTCAGGACGATATTGTGAAGCTCCTCCAGTCTTATGGAGAATGCGAAAGCGAAATTTCAACACACCAAAGGTTCTCTTTATCACATTGCGGGTTGATATGTGAGCATGGTTGTACTGCTGCCCTTTTCTGGTTGCTAGATTGAGATATGGTGTTAATATGTATGACCTCACTGCATAGGCACCGTCACCAAAAGAAAGTGATAATGACAGATACAATGCATGAGTAACATGTGTCTAAAAGAAACTGGGATATGTTAAAAATAGAAATGTATAATTATCAAGCAAATATCCGTCTCCAAATTCGCCTGCAAGCAGTCGTGTGTGGATGGCACTGTGTCTAAAAATGTAGGAGTCATGGGCACTTCCAGGGTAACTTGCCACTAAGTCTGTGATGATAGTTTTAGAATTGCAAATTGCTTGTATGTTAAGAAAATGATAACATTTCCTGTTGCGGAAAATGTACTCATTTTCAGAGGGTCCGCAAATGGGAACATGTGTGTCATCCACACAGCCAATGACATGTGGAAAATCAGCCATGTTATAGAAATCTAACTTGGTTTTTAGCAAATCCTGCTGTGTAGTAGGGAATTTGATGTGATGCCTTATCCTTTGCAACATGGCATTCAGAAAAGCATTGAAAAATCTAGAAAGTGAACTCTGGGAGACACCACCAGCAATAGCTATTACACCCTGAAATGACCTAGAGGCAAGAAGGTGCAGTGAACACAATACCTGAACATGGGTTGGTATGGCTTGTGTCCTGCGTGTTTGTCTCTGCAAGAATGGGTCCAATTCTTATATTAAATCTAAAATGAAGTGAGCATTAAGCCTATACTTATCATATATTTCTGCTTCTGTCTGCCCTAGGAAGGTAATGCGCACTCTGAAAATTCTCTCTTGAATCAACCTTCTCCTCCATCCTGCTGCTGCTCTCAACCTCTGCCTCCGTGCCAAAAAGAAAAGTGCTGCCATTGTGGGAAAAGGTTTGATGCTTTCTGAGGCCCCTATATGCACTCTTGATGGATGTCACCTGTTTTGAGCAATTTCAAAAAAATTACCACCAGGTTTGACTTCTTCTTATTTTAAGAATTCCTATTTGCGATTTCATAAGAAATCGCAAAGAGCAAATTTTCATGCATTGAATTTTTCCCCCAAAAATGCGATTCGCTGCTTTAGCGATTTATTTTAGGAATCGCAAAGCATTTTGCGATTCCTAAAATAGCGAACAAACGCTTCAAAGATGATGCATCCCAAATCAAGGTTCACAAACATTCACAAACGGCCGAATTTTGCGATTCGCACCGTTTGCGAATGCAATTTCCTTTGATGCGTGTGGGCATTAGACCCTTATATACAAACCAATTTTGCACTTCCTAACGGTCCAAGGGCCATATGTATCATACCCAAATGCGTTCGCCAACGCCGAAATTCTGTTCGGCGTTTGCGAACGCATTTTCGCAAAATGGTTTGTATCACACAAATTTGCACACAAATTTTGCGATTTCTTATTTTGCGATTGCATTTAAGGAATCGCAAATTTTGCGATTCCTTAACCCTTTCGATGCTCATGACGAGCTCAGCTCGTCATGAGGCACGGTTGAGCTGTGCTCATGACGAGCTGAGCTCGTCATAAAACCATAATAATCAAAAAAGTCAGCGCAGGAGGGGAAAACACCTAGCAGCCAAGGTGTTAAATGCAATGTAAGAAGCCCAAAAAAATAGCAAAATGTCCTTAAGGAATCGCAAAATACCACCAACTTCTAGTTGGTGGTAAGTTGCGAATTCCTTGAAAAATGCAAATTTTTGCATTTTTCAAAGTGCCATGTGACTCACATACAGTGCCCCACATGTGCACCCATGCATATTTCAGGGGTGCAACAGAGTGTCCTTTGGACACTCCTGCACCATTGAAATTATTCTCAATTTGCGATTCGAAAATTGTGAATCGCAAATTGAGAATGACTTCCCATTCACTCATATGGGCCTCCTGGCTCATAGAAATGAATGGGAAAGTATTCCTTAATTACGATTCGCAATTTGCTAATCGCAATTAAGAAATTTTAAGAAATCGCAAAAAAAAGGGATTTTGTACATACATAGCTATTTGCGATTCTCAAATAGCGATTTCTTAAAAATGGCTATTGGAGAATCGCAAAACTGGATGATTTCGGTATGTACGAAAGACATATTCGAGGGGTCGCAAAATGCGACTTCTACCCTTTAAAAATCGCATTTTGCGAATCACAAATAAGTATTTTCTATTTACAATTCGGTAACTGTATGTACACCAGATTTCCTAAATGTGACTAGTCATAAATGGGCGTTTAATGAAATTCAATTACCATTGATCCTGAACTGGTGGTAACTAGGTGCAAAGTATAAAAAGGCACCCAAAATGCACCAGGAACATCTACGAAGGCAACTTTGTTGATTCTGGCAAAGAGGATATGGATTTTGGCGGAGTGGTGTAAAAGAAGGAGGAGACAGGACAGGATATTTAGGGTGAGGGTCACCCTGTTTGAACAGACAGAGGAGGAAATTATTGAGAGGTACAAACTCAGCAGTCAGGTAATACTTGATGAAATTGCTGACTTACAACCTCGGCTACAGGCCCCAATACTCAGAAGCAACACAATCCCACCACATGAGCAGGTATTGTGTTGCCTACTCCTCCTAGCTTTGGGCAGTTATCAGGGGGTCATGGCAGTGGCAGGGGGGTTGCCAAAAAGCATTTCCCAGGTTTTTCCACAGTTTCCTTGAGATTATGCTAGGCAAAATCCGCCAATATATATCATTCCCCAATTCCCGCAATCATTGCAACAAACCAAATTGATGTTCTACGGGGTAGCACAGTTCCCCAATGTCCTTAGCTGTGTTGATGGCACACATATTGTCATATGTCCCCCAGCAACAACTAAAAATATTTACAGGAATAGGAAAAACTCACACTCACTCTAAGTGCAGGTAGTGTGTAATGTCTCCTATACCATAACAGACCTTGTCACCAAATATACCCAGGCAGCTCCCACGACCCATTCATGTTCCACCACAGTGTAATACAGAACCGACTTGCACAGGGTGAATTTAACAATGTTTTCCACTTGGTAAGAGAATCGCAAACTCAATGAATACAGTGGCCAGGATGGTGTGTGTGATCTGATCTAATGGTTTCCCTACTCTTGCTTTGAAGGTGGCAGTGCATATGTACTACATCTCTGGCTACTCAAAACTGACTCAGAGGACAAGAAGTGAGAGGCAATACCATAGGGCACACAGGGATATGTGCTCAATCATCGAGTGGACCTTTGGCATCCCAAAGTCTCGCTTCCACTGCCTCCACAAGAGTGACGGGGCACTACTGTGTACAGATCAGATACATGCTGGAAGATAATTGCAAAATGCACCATACTGCACAATATTGCCATGAAGAAGGGTCAGGATGACAACCCCATAGAGCCTGAGTTTGACTCTGATGATGACTTACCACTACTACAAGTGCAACAGGAGGGTACACATGCGGCAGAGAGATGTGCACAACGCACAGAGACAACCAACAACTATATAGAAGGTAAAGAATTACATAAAATCATAGAAATGACGTATCACACATGAAGGTAGTGGTTGGCGCACAACTTAGTGGCTACCTTTTATTTCAGTGGCTATAATATTATGGCAAGCAAGAAGCAACTGCATCCTTGTGGGTGATGCATTGTTAACATACAAACAACAAAGTAAATAAGATGAATGATAAACAAAGGCAACTCATCCCACTGAGTGTCTAGGGAGTCACTTTTTATGGCCCTTGGGTGGGTGCTTTGTCAGCAGCACTGGGCCATGGGACTGACAACGAGTCGTGGCCAGACAGATTGCGGCATGAACACCTGGCAGTGCATGGCTTGCGAATGGATAAGCCACTGAGGCTGGAGCCCTCCTCGCTCACAGGTGGGGCCAGGTTGTTGGGGATGCACAGATTGTGGGTCTGCATGTTCTCCAATGCAGTGGTCTCATTTGCTTTGTGTGCAGGTGTTTTGTGGAGATGATCATCCTCTCTGGGCCACCATATATGGGATGTGCGTCTGACATATCAGACACTGTCTCTGAACAGTCTGGTGGGGTTTGGCCTCTGCACCTTCACAGTGCCCTGGGCTCAGATGTTGTGGGGTCCCTGCTTTGTGAATATCCCTCATCGCTGTTCTCAAACTCTGGCAGTTGGGAGCTGGTGCCTCTCCTGACATTTAGAGTTGGGGTGATGGGCTGAGGGGATGGCGGTGTCATAGGCTCAAGGACAACCTAGCTGCTGGTAGACCCTTTGGCTGCCACGGGTCCTGATTTGTCCAGGCTGTGATCTGTGGAAACACATGCATATAGTTAGTGCAATGGCCACAATATTGTTGTGACTCTGCTGCATGGGTTTGTGACATGTTTGTGTTGTACACATATGTTTGGTGTGGTCATCAGAACTCAGTAACACATGCTAATGATGTGACTAAAACTCCCATGATGCACTGCCTGGTTGAGCGGAGCACCTCAATGGCATTATCCATGGTGTGATGTATGCTATGTGGATTGATTAACATTATGTTTTGTATGATACATAAAGGGAAGATGACTTACCCTGGCTGGTGACTGCTGGAATGGAGGTGTCAATATCGGTAACTCCTGCAACACTCTCAGTTACCAGGGCCCCCTCAATGAGTGTCTCCATGGGAGTCTAATGGGGGTGTTGTGAGGGTCCTTTGCCTCTCCCTCATCCCTCTGCTATCCTGCTGGCCATCCTTTCCTTGGTATGGGACCTCAGGCTACACCACCTCTTGCAAATCTCCAGGATGGTCTTTAGTGTTACTCCTAGGAAGCTCACCTTCTCCAGGACTTCATTCCAGGACCGCGTTTCATGTGCCTCAGGTACTGAGGGGGCCCTTCCGACCAGTTGGTCCATATTGGAATCACATTTCTCCATCAGGCCTTCAAGCTCCCTCTCAGAGAACTTCTATTTTCTCATCCTGCTGCTCCTAGAGTCCTTGTTCCCCTCTTCAGCGGCCGTGATGTTGACTGGAGAGGGTGTGTTGCACAGGCAGCAGTGATACATGGACACTCCTTTCTTCCAGTAGTTATTTAGCCTCTGGCTTGTGGCCACACCCTGTAATTACAATTGAAAAAAACAAGGACCCCCTGAACCATGATTATTATGATTCCTAGGACAGGGAAAAACTGTTTAAATAATATCACTCCTAGGCAATCAAGAATATCAGACTTAAAATAGATAATCAAATTGAACAGTATGCACTATATGAAGAATTATACAGAAATAAGTGCAAATATATTCAAATTTTAATAATTTTCTTTAAAAATTCCAACAACGGAAATTGCATAATATATTACAATAAATTACAGTGCTCTATTGGTATACAGTCATAAAAAAGTGAACATAAAAATGGTGGCAATTTAATCTCAATTTTGTCTCCGATGCGTGTTTCGGCGTACAACACGCCTTCTTCAGGAATAGCCACAATAAACTGTGCAAGTTAATAAAATACATAATTTAAAATCACATAATTGTTTCTTAATATCATTAAGTTCAGAAAATACTAAAAACTTTAAATATCTAAATACAATATTATTCAACAAGTGCACATATTATATAGACATATATAATTGTCTATTTCTCATAAATGCATACTATAAAAACAAAGATGTCTGAGTACTCCTATCTAATACATTGCAAAGATGATAAATGATGCGACCTCTAATGCAGGTGATAAACAAATCATCATTCCTAGTCAGATCAGATAATGACAGAACCTATATCTGTTCACTTATTACACTACTGGGTCTGTTATAAGTAGTTATAATTATTGAAAACTAAGGTTTGATTCATGTACCTATGCACAAGTATATATCTATCTAGATATAACATAGATAACTTGCTATTGAAAGACTATAGAACCAGCAGTAAGATTGTTGTCTTTTTAATTCCAAATTTACACAGGATTTTGTCATATGATGAAAAAGTTTTTCCTTATTCTGACTAGCTATTAAGGCTAAATAATTAAATAGCATTCTGTGTAACGTGGGACATATACCTCAATTCTATCTGTCGATGGTGTAACGATATCCTTAACTGTAGTTCTGAAGCCAACACGATAGGTGGCCAAATCGCTCCTTTACACGTTGTATGTAATCGCTAGCCTAATTAAAAGAGAGCAGATACAACTCAATTTAGTATACATAATTTATTTTTTAAGGAAGGCCTTATTTTTAACTTCGAACTAAATTACCTTCTCTGTAATAGGCGTTAACCTAATAAAATCAAGGCGACCTTCAGCATTTTCTTATAAAATGTCGGGTAGTGCCTTTAGGAAAAAAGGTACATATATTTAAAAGGGGTATTCGGGTAGGGAAAAACAAGCTGAGAAAGTAGTTGAACTATATTTTATGTACCTGATAGTTTTAATGCGGAAGGCTGATTAAGCTATGCACTGTATTTTATTGTAATGTATTATGCAATTTCCGTTATTGGAATTTTTAAAGAAAATTATTAAAATTCGAATATATTTTGTACTTATTTATGTTTAATTCTTCATATATTGCATGCTGTTTCATTTGATTATCTATTTTAAGTCTGATATTCTTGATTGCCTAGGAGTGATATTATTCAAATACACCCTGTAATTGTACTCCACCTGGGCCTTGACATCATCACCGTGCTTCCCGAAGGTTTTCATGCCTTTGGCTTGCGGCCATACCCTGCAAATGTACTTCAACTGGTCTGTAGCATCATCATACTGCTTCCAGAAAGCTCACCTTCCAAAATTATGATTTCCTATTAGGAAACCATAATTTTACAATGTCCTAATTTGTGATTTCGAAATAGTGAATGTGAATCCCTAGGAATTGCTATCAGAAAATCTTAAGTTATGTACATTCCAATTTGCGCTTCCTGAATAGCAATTGCTACGGATTCTAAATTTGAGAATCCCAATTTCGTAAATCTGGGCCTTTGTCTCAAAAATAGAAGCCCAAAGCCTTTTGCGGGGCAAGGCAGCAGGATGTAGCTGAAGTGGGCTTCATGAGTTTGGATTGCCTTTGGACAAAGTCTCGATGAAGCCATTGGCTTTTGGTGGGAAAATTCATGCAGAAGAAATATGAATTTTAAGCCCAGCAAAGGTAGCTCAATAGTTGGATACTTTTAGCACTTCACCCAATCAAGATTTCCTCAGTCACATTTAGTTACTCTTTTAGAGTTTGGATTCCTCAAGCAGGGCAAGGCTGCGGGTGATTTCCAAAGACAATTCCACGAGGCCAGATACGGTATCTGAGAAGTCAAGCTGAATCGGATTTGCTGCTGTGGAAATCTTCCGTAAAGTATACAAAGCTTGATGAATGGAATCTCAGCCACTCATAATTAGCTGGGGTCACATCCTGGTCCATTTTTATTTTGCACATCGTGCCACCCCAGTTTGGACCCAGTCATATGCAAATCTGCCTTGACCCAGCTCCAATGGAAACAGCCTAACCCAAACAGCCGGACCAGGTACTCCCTTAACCAAAATTCAATTAGCCTAGGACTAGTTTTGCCCTAGCTAGGGACCATCAGCCAGGAATGGCTTCATTCCAGTGAGATAGTGTGCACGGGCCCTACGTCTGAGCATTCCCATCAGACTTAGAGCCGCACACTAGAGTATAAACAAATGATGGATGGAATGCTTGAAATAATTTCAGCAACTGGTAATTACTCAGGGCTAAATCCTAGTTTAGTGTTTTTTTGTTCACCATGCTACCCCAGTTTGGACCCAGCCATATGCAAATTAGTCTTGACTCTGCTTCATTAGGAACATCCCAGCCCAAACTGCAAGGCCAGGTCCTCCGTGAAAGAGAATACAAGCAATCTAGGACTGGTTTCTCCCTATTTCGGGCTCACTTTGCCACTGGAACCAAGCTATACTTGGCTGAAGATCCCAAAGAAGGGTGAAATCGGCTTTGGGTTGCTTGTGTTCTGGTTCACGGTCAATCTCGACTGGTAGTTCGGGCTGGACTGTTTCCATGAGGAGGCACATGGTTGGGTCTAAACTAAGGTGGCATGGTGGGAGAAAAAGTACAATGGATTGGGAAGTGGTGCGAGTGATTGCCAGGGGCTAAGAATATTTGAAGAACTCCTTTCATCACCTTGTCTTTTTGTATTTCAAGCCCTAAGTGCGCCAGATATGCCCAGATGGGATCCCTGGGCTCATGGTGTCACTGGGACCAGACTATACCCAGATAATGACCCCCCTAATACAGGTGAAACCGATCCTGGGTTGCTTGCGTCTTAGTTTAGGCAGTACAAGCTGGACTGTTCCCATGAGAAGCAGGGTCAAGACTGATTTGGATTTGGCTGTGTCCAAATTGAGGTGGCTTTATAGATTAAAAATGATGGATTGGTATGTGGCTCGATTGATTGCCAGTGGCTGAAATCAAATCAAGCATTTCATCCATCACATTTTTGTTTTTCTCCGTGGAAAAGCTCCGAACAGGGGAATCCTGAATGTTCAGCCCAGCGGAAGCCCACCTTGGTCAGATCAGCTTTGCAGGTTTGTGCAGATCATTCAGAGATCTTTGGAGTCAAAACATTTCTAAGTCTTGAGTTTTCGGGGATAGTAGGAGAAGTCCACCCAGACCCAGCTACATGTTCCAGGACCTCAGGAACAGCACTCGAGGGTCAGAACTCACAACAGCAGTAGGGTTGAAAGCAGTTCCAGTTGTAACTGGTCAGCTGTAAATCTTCAGGAATGGTCTCTTCGCAACTTGTTATGACCCTGTAGGTTGAAGAGGAGGTCAGACTTATGGCCCTTGGAACCCACATCTTCCTGCTGGGTACAACTGAGTACAAGACAGAGCGGGTCCAATCTTTCAGGGCTCTTCCCAAGTTTCAGACAGCAGTTCCACTCCTCTTCTGATCTTCCGCAGTTCCAAGAGTGTTTTGAGCAGGGTACCAGGTTGCCACATTAATGCTCGACACCAGTTTGTGGGTTTGTGTTACTCCTGGCATTTCCTTAACCAAGGGGATAAATGTTTCCAAGGGTTACCCTACCCACTTTTGCAGCATTTCCTGTGTGTCTTACTGCAAACACTACCACAGTGCCTCTAACTGCCTAAATCTAAGATGGGGAAACCCCACCTTCCTGCTATAGAGTCTGAGTGCCCACCTCAGTGCTGTGGCCACAGAAATGACCAAGAAACCAATTTTAGGGTAAGCTCCCTCCTCACCGGTATTCTTGCCTGTCTGACTGAGGAAACAAAGAAGCCTGTCAATTGTGTCACCTGACATTGGCCGGTGAAAGGGGAAATGCCTTTGAAGTACATTGAAGTTCCGGGGCACTGCCCAAATCAACATCCTGCCAGAGGAACACTTGCCCCACACCCAGGCAAGTGTCTCTGTTCTGGGAGCCATTTTAACACCTAATTCTTCGCTTGAGCACTCTGAGAGCTGCAGCTGGCGGGTAATGCAATTTAGCCACCGTAGGCTTTATGCATGGAAAATATTCTATAACTACATTTTCGTTACCACTTATTGAAAATTGAACTTCACCAATGAATTGAACTTTTAATTAAGATTAAAAAAGAGTCTACAAATGCCATTCCAGTTGTTTCCTAGCTGGATATAGCATTATCAAATCTAATAGTGCATTCCTTTTTAGATTTCGCCTAGGCAGTGCATGCGCTGTCTCGACGAGCGATGCTGTATCCAGTATAGCGGGGGAAGCTCTTCCCACTTTGCAGGCATAACTTTGATTGGCTACAATCAAAAAGTCTGCATTTTGATTGGTTTTCTGCATTTTAGTCCCGCCTCCTGACTGCCCTGACGTCATTTTTGCACTTCCGAGGCTATCAGCCCCTTTACTTCGAAAAACGTTTGATTTCCCTGTCTCTCCCCATTCTCTCCAGCAGTGGCGGCTGGTGACATTTGAAAGTGGCGGGGCGTAAAGTTATTACGGTACTGTAAGTCACACTGAAAGGAAAGCTTTTGCCAACATGGGGGTCACATTGAGTTGCAATGGCACCAGTGAAGACGCTTGCAACAAAGGGCAGCAAAACCTGGGGTTCTGAAGTTTACTTTGGACTGTGCCGGCCCCTCTGCATATGGCAGCTTTAGTAGTGCCATATCTTATGTCAACACAACAACTCAGAAGAAAAAAAATTGAACAAAATGAATACACAAGAAAGGCCCAGAATCAGCCCCATGCAGCCTGATTAGAGTTAACGAAGCATACATACAGTAAACATTCCATTTACTGAGATGATGTGCGACAGTAATGTAACGAGGAAAACGAACACCTCTACGCAATAGAAATAAGTAAAACATATAAAATTAGAGTGCAGCTGTAAAAAGGCAAAACAATATTTGGAAACTGACTGACAATAAACCTAAATTAATGGTAGATGATTAGCAGCCAGCAGAGTACAGGACACGGATTCTCTTACACCACAATCAACTCAGTTAAATGATTTCTGCACCTGTCCAAATATGTATGGATATCATCTCTAGCCTCCTCCTCAAAGTAGTAAACACTTGTCTGAACGAAGGCATAATTCGTTCCTCTCTCAAGCTGGGTCAAGTCAAACAATTACTTTAAAAAAGAAAACCTTCAACATGGTTGATTTACAGATCCTCAGGCCTATTGCCAACCTACCCATCCAGAATAAAGTCATTCAATGCCATAGAAAAAAATGCTGAAAGGTTTTTCCAAGACCGATATACTAGCCAAAGCCATGTGCTACTTCAGCTTAAAACACAGCACTGAGACATCGACCCTGCAAATTGGACATGACGTTCTGAACATTTACATAAAGGTGAAGTCTATCTGCTAGTTCAAATAACCTTTATTTGGATTAATACATAGAATAAAACAGTCATCAAGATAAAAATACAATTGTTACATACTATATTGCAACACAGCAGCATGCCATTATCAATGTGTTATTGAAATTAGTTTGTGAAACTGAAAACTGCAGCTTGCGTTTCTCCGCCCTGAGCAGAAGGGATCGTCAAGCACATATCTTAAGAATGAAACAGGCTATTCAAGTATTGCAATATAATACGAGGTTCAAACACGTGTTGAAAAAGCCTTTTGTCAGCCTGGACTGAGGTGACAGCAAAGACCTGCTCGTGCCGGCACGACCTCCTCAGAGGGAGCGCCATCCCCCCCCCCCGTTATCTTAATATTAAGAATTAAACACAGTTGTCACTGTACCAACCTCTCTCTCGTCTCCTTCCCTCCCGCTGTCCTCTCTCTTCCGACCTGGCGCTCTCCTCCTCCTGCCACACACACAGAGCGGCAGCCACAAAAAACAACACAACACATCCTGTGGAGAAGGCTTTACTTACTTTTTTTAAATGCACAATTTGTTGCGCGCTAAATATGATGACCCTTTCGGAATCTGAACGCGTTCAGGGTAAATGACAAGGCGGAATGGCGAGTGAATATAAGGGCTATTTACAGCTTTTCTAAAGTCTAGATCTAGAAGGAAGAAAAATCAAATGTGCACACTGCACAGTGCAAATATCCTGTGGTTATTAGTTCCGCCGCTTACTGTTGGGGAACAGTGGGGTGCCAATCGGAAGTTGAGGTCACTGCTGGTGATGGTGAAGCACTGTCCCTGATGATTGCAAGTAAGACATGTGATGTAAACCCCATCTGTAGAGAAAGTGAAACTGATGAGTGTGGCCCATAAGGCGGGTAACGTGAGCTCACGACTCTCTGATTGAGTGAGAACGACGAAAAGTCAGCCTTTGCCAGTCGTGGTCGCACCAACCTGAGGGGGGAGGCGGGAAGGGTTTGGAAACTAAAACAACAGCGGCGGTTTTTCCATAGGGGCGTTTGGGCGCCGCCCCCCCTGCTTTCTCGCCGTGCGAGAAGGCAGAAACAAATGGTAGTTGTTTATAACTACCATTTGTTTCTGCCTTCTCGCACGACGAGAAAGCAGAACTAACTTCCTGGTTTACAGTGGGTGGTGTTCGAGGGCAGTGGGAGTGGCTTGGGGGAGTGGCTTGCCCACTGTTGTTAATACTAACTGTTTGGGCAGCCTGAGGCCGCCCAAACAGACAGAATTAACAATAGTGGGAAAGCCACTCCCCCAAGCCACTCCCCCCTGCCCTCGAGTAACACCACCCACTCACACTCCCTGTTCTCTCTGTATGCTGCAGCAGCGGCATACAGAGAGAAAATTACGTCACCTGGGGCAGCCGGCCGTACCAATCAGAAACGCGGCGGTGGAGAGGGAGGCTGCCTGCTGCGCCGCCTTCCTGATGACGTGCTGCAGGACTTGAAATCGAGGACGGCGGGATTTGGACGGGGTCTCCAGACGGTAATCTCCGGACCGGATGGTAAGACTAAGTTTACTTATTTTATATATTTGTTTTAGTTTCCAAACCCTTCCCGCCTCCCCCCTCAGGTTGGTGCGACCACGACTGGCAAAGGCTGACTTTTCGTCGTTCTCACTCAATCAGAGAGTCGTGAGCTCACGTTACCCGCCTTATGGGCCACACTCATCAGTTTCACTTTCTCTACAGATGGGGTTTACATCACATGTCTTACTTGCAATCATCAGGGACAGTGCTTCACCATCACCAGCAGTGACCTCAACTTCCGATTGGCACCCCACTGTTCCCCAACAGTAAGCGGCGGAACTAATAACCACAGGATATTTGCACTGTGCAGTGTGCACATTTGATTTTTCTTCCTTCTAGATCTAGACTTTAGAAAAGCTGTAAATAGCCCTTATATTCACTCGCCATTCCGCCTTGTCATTTACCCTGAACGCGTTCAGATTCCGAAAGGGTCATCATATTTAGCGCGCAACAAATTGTGCATTTAAAAAAAGTAAGTAAAGCCTTCTCCACAGGATGTGTTGTGTTGTTTTTTGTGGCTGCCGCTCTGTGTGTGTGGCAGGAGGAGGAGAGCGCCAGGTCGGAAGAGAGAGGACAGCGGGAGGGAAGGAGACGAGAGAGAGGTTGGTACAGTGACAACTGTGTTTAATTCTTAATATTAAGATAACGGGGGGGGGGGATGGCGCTCCCTCTGAGGAGGTCGTGCCGGCACGAGCAGGTCTTTGCTGTCACCTCAGTCCAGGCTGACAAAAGGCTTTTTCAACACGTGTTTGAACCTCGTATTATATTGCAATACTTGAATAGCCTGTTTCATTCTTAAGATATGTGCTTGACGATCCCTTCTGCTCAGGGCGGAGAAACGCAAGCTGCAGTTTTCAGTTTCACAAACTAATTTCAATAACACATTGATAATGGCATGCTGCTGTGTTGCAATATAGTATGTAACAATTGTATTTTTATCTTGATGACTGTTTTATTCTATGTATTAATCCAAATAAAGGTTATTTGAACTAGCAGATAGACTTCACCTTTATGTAAATGTTCAGAACGTCATGTCCAATTTGCAGGGTCGATGTCTCAGTGCTGTGTTTTAAGCTGAAGTAGCACATGGCTTTGGCTAGTATATCGGTCTTGGAAAAACCTTTCAGCATTTTTTTCTATGGCATTGAATGACTTTATTCTGGATGGGTAGGTTGGCAATAGGCCTGAGGATCTGTAAATCAACCATGTTGAAGGTTTTCTTTTTTAAAGTAATTGTTTGACTTGACCCAGCTTGAGAGAGGAACGAATTATGCCTTCGTTCAGACAAGTGTTTACTACTTTGAGGAGGAGGCTAGAGATGATATCCATACATATTTGGACAGGTGCAGAAATCATTTAACTGAGTTGATTGTGGTGTAAGAGAATCCGTGTCCTGTACTCTGCTGGCTGCTAATCATCTACCATTAATTTAGGTTTATTGTCAGTCAGTTTCCAAATATTGTTTTGCCTTTTTACAGCTGCACTCTAATTTTATATGTTTTACTTATTTCTATTGCGTAGAGGTGTTCGTTTTCCTCGTTACATTACTGTCGCACATCATCTCAGTAAATGGAATGTTTACTGTATGTATGCTTCGTTAACTCTAATCAGGCTGCATGGGGCTGATTCTGGGCCTTTCTTGTGTATTCATTTTGTTCAATTTTTTTTCTTCTGAGTTGTTGTGTTGACATAAGATATGGCACTACTAAAGCTGCCATATGCAGAGGGGCCGGCACAGTCCAAAGTAAACTTCAGAACCCCAGGTTTTGCTGCCCTTTGTTGCAAGCGTCTTCACTGGTGCCATTGCAACTCAATGTGACCCCCATGTTGGCAAAAGCTTTCCTTTCAGTGTGACTTACAGTACCGTAATAACTTTACGCCCCGCCACTTTCAAATGTCACCAGCCGCCACTGTAAAACAAATATATAAAATAAGTAAACTTAGTCTTACCATCCGGTCCGGAGATTACCGTCTGGAGACCCCGTCCAAATCCCGCCGTCCTCGATTTCAAGTCCTGCAGCACGTCATCAGGAAGGCGGCGCAGCAGGCAGCCTCCCTCTCCACCGCCGCGTTTCTGATTGGTACGGCCGGCTGCCCCAGGTGACGTAATTTTCTCTCTGTATGCCGCTGCTGCAGCATACAGAGAGAACAGGGAGTGTGAGTGGGTGGTGTTACTCGAGGGCAGGGGGGAGTGGCTTGGGGGAGTGGCTTTCCCACTATTGTTAATTCTGTCTGTTTGGGCGGCCTCAGGCTGCCCAAACAGTTAGTATTAACAACAGTGGGCAAGCCACTCCCCCAAGCCACTCCCACTGCCCTCGAACACCACCCACTGTAAACCAGGAAGTTAGTTCTGCTTTCTCGTCGTGCGAGAAGGCAGAAACAAATGGTAGTTATAAACAACTACCATTTGTTTCTGCCTTCTCGCACGGCGAGAAAGCAGGGGGGGCGGCGCCCAAACGCCCCTATGGAAAAACCGCCGCTGCTCTCCAGCAGTCTGTAACTTCTTGTGTCACAACCACCCCCCAACCCCTCCCGTTTGTGCCTTCATTCTTGTTCGCTCTTCCATTTAAAATGCAATAGGGCTTGGGTAAATCCGAGTCCTATTGCATTTTCAATGCTTGTTTGCATCGTGATTTGTGGCGTAATTCGCACTCTTTGTGTTGCATGTGCGCGATGCCTTGCATCGTACGCATGCACACAAAACAGTGGCGTACCTAATTGATGACGGGAGGCAGAGACAGCACAAGCATCACCCGCCTGACTACACAATGCTTGTTTGTCTGCCTACAAATATGGGAGGCTCTAGTGCTTAACTACGCTTGATAGGGCTCAGAACCACGGATTCTGCTATGTATCACGCTCTTCGGCAAACACAGTGGAATTATGCAATACATAATAAGTTTGCAGGGATAAGAGGCTGGCTGTGTAATTTCGCATCACTGCACGGTAAACAAACTTTTACAATCTCTGTTGAGCCTCGTGACTGCCGCACGGATCTGGACATAATCCCAAGGACCACGGCTGCTGTGGCGCTCAGAACACCACTGTGTAGCCATAGGACATTTGTTGCGGGAGTAACTGATTTGCCACTCTGCTCGCCAGAAAAAGTAAGTGTGCCGGTGCCCTGAATTGTGTATATTTTATTACTGTATTCCCAGCTGGAGTTCACACACAGTCTAAGTTTAGTAGTCTGTAGTCTGTGGTGTACAGTTACTTTTCAGGAGCTGTGCGGCATAGCTGAAGTCGCACTTACTGCTGATCGGCAGGGGTGGGGGGATCTTAACAGAACGCTCGGGGTATAATGATTTTAGTCGTCAGTAAGTCCAGTCAAGGAGTACCTTTTTAAATAATTGTTGCCGGCTTTGGTAGTTCAATGTCGCTCATAAGTACACTGAAAACTTGGCAGCAATGAGGGTTTAATGTCTCGTATTTACAGGTTTCCCTCGTCATTATTTCTTGGTTTTGCTTGCGGGAAAGTGTCAGTCATAGTACCTGAATATCACTCATAATTACACTGACATTACGGAAATGTCATACATATGCACTCAGTGGGTAGCTATGCACTGAGAGGGTTCATTACTGTGGGCACAAGACTGCAGGGGGCAGGCTGAGGCTTAAAGTGCTCCTGCATGCAAACGAGGACAGCGGCGCACTCTTTTCAGCGAAATGTCTGTGCTCCACGGGAGAACGAAGCTACATCAAGGCAATGCGTGCCCTCAAACTGTGTTTGTAGGCAGCAAGCCTGTTCACTTCACCTTTCTCAGAAAGGTAGTATTCAATGTTCTAAGTTTTCATTAAGGGAAACTGCATGCTTCATAGATAGCAAACCTTAAGGCTAGCGAAGACAATCACGCGCGCTAACGCACGAGCAGTTCACGGGATGTGTAGCAGTCAGTGCATTAGACCGGATAAAGCCAAGGGCGGAGGGTATCCCTCGCATCCAAGATGCAGAATATTAATTTAAACTGGCTGCTGTCACAATGTCCAATGCCTGGGCAGTAAAGAGACCAAAATTGTTCCTGATGCGGAATGTGACCTCTGCAAGATCCACTCTGCTGCTGGGCACAGGTACCCCAAAGGTGCCTACTGCTGAGTTGTCTTGGTGCTTCTCCCTGGCTCTGCCCTCACCCTCTCTGAGGCCGGAGTCAGATGACAAGGCAACTACAAGTGGGCAAGGGTTCCCCTCCCGCCCTGTCTGAGCCATGCATGTTTCATTGGATTGCTTTTCCAACTCTGCACTGAGGATATATTTTCATAATACACTAATATGGTGAAACCGATTGGCATGGCCAATGCTTGTTTTCTCTAACCACTAGCCTTGTTAATAGCTTCTGGGTGTGATTCAATGTAAAGATGGTTGACATTCAATTTCTACATGTCCTACTTTTAAATATAATGTACCCTACCTTATGGGCTGAAAGGCCTACGCAGGGCTGACTTATTAATATTCAAAAGCATGGTTTTGACCTGTCAAATGGGTTTATTTTGAGAGGTCGAATTGCAGTTTAGAAACTGCTTCAGTCAGGTTACAATCGTGGGCCGAAAACTATGTTGTGCTGCTACTGTAGAGTAGTGGACTGGAAAAAAGCATCCTGGGACCGGTTTCAGGGTATCACCGCTCATCAGCCAGACTAACTTGAATCCAGTGGCAAAGTGAGCAAGGGACCCACGTCTAGGCATACCCTGCCAACTTAGGGCGAACAAAGTGATATCAAAGGGAATGATGGACGGAGAGAAAATCAAACACTCACCCCCAGTCAACTGATCTGATTTTAATCCATCATTATTCTTTAGCTCACTCAGCCACCCCAGTTCAGACATGGCCATATGCAAATCAGTCTGACCCTGTGCCTCATGGGAACAGCCCAGACCAAACTCCAAGCCAGGTCTTCCCTGGACCGGAAAAAAGCATCCTGGGACCGGTTTCGGGGAAACACACCATACTAGCCAGACTGCCTTGAATCCAGTGGCAAAGTGAGCAAGGGCCCCACGTCTGGACACACCCTGCCAACTTAGGGTGAACAAAGCAAACACAAAGAGATGATGGACGGAGCACTCAAACGTTTCAGAAACTGACCCCCAGTCACACATCTGGGTTGAATCCATCATCGCTCTGGGGTGCCAAAGCCTTGAGCAATGGAGTGCACAAGGAAGGGAAAAAGTGAAGCCGAGAAGATACATGGCAGCGTGAAGCTGGTCTGTGTGCAGCCTTTGAATGTCGAGTGCCTCTCTTGCACACAGTGCCACCCCACCCTCCACCCATCTGCACCACTGTTGGCCCCTCTCAGAAGCAGAAAATGTTACTCTGAAATCAAGTTCACTTAAGGACTAGCTATAACACTTAAAATGCAATTTGGATATTATCATGAAACAACTGCATTTACAACACAAACCACAATAGCGAGAGGGCCCATGGTTTCTTTATTTCAATTTCAAAGCATAAATGGCCTGACAGGGCAGTAATTGCAATCCAATCTGGTGTTCTCGCACACAGCCTGGATTGAGTTCATTTTTGTTAGCCCCTATGCTGTGATGAAAGCCTAAATGGCGGTGAGTGAGTCAGTCTGTGAGCGATCCAAGCCCGTGCATCTTCCGCCCTCCGCCGGCTACAGATTTCTGTCTCCCTGGGTCCTCTGCGTCTTTTCTATAGTCCTCCTGCTGGCATGAAGTCAGGAAAGGGTAGAGCTACAGTGCCAAACACTGAGCTGTCAAGCAAAGGGCCTACGGAAGCTGGCAAGGTACCATCTGCTTCCGTGCGCAAGAACGCAGTGACAACAGCACCCCAGAGGATAGGGAAAGGAGGACGAGGCCAGGCAGCTTTACATGAGCTGGCACTGATTCAAAGAGGGTATGGCAGTTCTACGGAAATAATGGCCCTGCATTCCTGCCACCTGCAAGATGCCAGAACTAATGGCCCTGTGCTGCTGCCACGCGCAAGATGCCAGAACTAATGGCCCTGCGCTGCTGCCACTGGCAAGATGCCAGATTTAACGTTCCCGCTCTGCTGCCACCCGCAAGATGACAGTACTAATGGCCTTGCTGCCACCCGCAAGATGCCAGAACTAATGGCCTTGCTGCCACCCGCAAGATGCCAGAACTAATGGCCCTGCATTGCTGCCACCCGCAAGATGCCAGAAATAATGTCCCTGCACTTCTGTCACCCGCAAGATGCCAGAACTAATGGCCAGCGCTGCTGCCACCCACAAGATGCCAGAACTAATGGCCCTGTACTACTGCCCCCACAAAATTCCCAAACTAATTGCCCTGCACTACTGCCCCCACAAGATGTCAGAAATAATGGCCCTGCTCTTCTGTCACCCCCAAGATGCCAGAACTAATGGCTCAGCGCTGCTGCCAACCGCAAGATGCCAGAGCTAATGACTCAGCGCTGCTGCCAACCGCAAGATACCTGAACTAATGACTCAGCGCTGCTGCCAACTGCAAGATGCTAGAACTAATGACCCCATACTAGTTTGCCTTTCACTTCGGCCGCTGTCTGGAAAGTTTTGGGGTGATTGGTCAAACGGAGGCTGAGAAAAGGGGGTAGGGGATTTGAACATGACTATAACCCGAAACACTGAATGGAATTACACCAAATTTGGCAGAAACCTAGCTGTTGGTTTGTTCACTCCAAGAAGTGTTGGCAGCTATCTCGGGACTCAGACTCAGCTGATGGGGTCCCCAGGGCCGAAATTAGCCAGAGGAGGGGAGTCGCGCAGCTCCCCTCTTCAAATTGTATTGTGGATAGGATGACCAGGGGTCTGGGGTCCCTGTGGCCAATATTGGGCCAAGAAGGGGGGGCATCATGCCGCCCTCTTCATTTATAATGTTGCTGGGTTCGAGCAGATGGGGTACCAGGGGTTGAAATCAATCCAGGGAGGGGGTCATGCAGCCTCCTCCCCAATTATTAAGTGGATAGGCCCGAGGGAGTGGGTTCCCTGGGGCCAATTTTGGCCATGGGAAGGGATCTGCATGCACCCTGCCCTTTCAGAATAAGGCTGGGCCCTGGGAGATGGGCTCCCCAGGGCCAAAATCAGTCAAGGGAGAAGGGCCACATGGCCCCCTCCACCATTATTAATTAAATAGGCCCTGGGTATGGGGTCCCCGGGGCCAATATTGGCCCGAGGAGAGGGGCTGTGTGTCCCTTCTCCTCTCTAATATGTAGTGGGTGCACTGGGTGGGCTCCAGGGCACCCATCATTTACTGGCCGGGCCCTGAGTGATGGGGTCCCTGAGGTCAATATTGATCCAGGTAGTGAAGCTGCGTGCCGCCTGTTCCCTTTTGAACATGGCCGGGCCTCGGAAGATGGGGTCCCCAGGGCCATATTTTGGCCCAGTGAGGGGCGACTGCATGCCCCGATCTCATTTATGTGGAGTTTGTTGTATGCAAGGGGTGGGCCGCTGTGGGCAGGCCCTACGACCTACCTCCCCCAGCTGCGCACAGACAAAGGCCAAGCACAGAAGGGGGTTGGCTGCATGGAGGAGTTAGCTGCACCAGGCCCTACATTAAAAAAACATTAGAAATTCGCTGAAAACAACAAAGGTTACAGGGACGTTATAGTTCAGAAATAGAATTTAAAAAAACCATTGAAATTCACAGAAAAAAACAAAGGTTAAAGTGAAGCTATAGGTAAGAATTGTAATAATATTTTAGTTTGCATTAAAAAAAACTATAAAATTCATTGAAAAAAAAAGGCTAGAGTGACATATGTGGTTAGGATTCTTATTAATAATGTACTTTGTATTTTATAAAAACCTCACAAATTCACAATAAAAACAAAAGTTCAATTAACGTTATAGTTAGATATAAATTTCTGTAGCATTTTAATCTAAAAAAGAAAACCTCTGAAATTCAAGTCATAGTTATCAGAGCTAACTATAACTGGCACCCCTGCCATGCATTGCTATTGACCTCACATATCATATTACTCATGACATGCTCAATTAAATCACTGATGACATGACTGATGACATCTTCTAAGACATCACTGATGATATCACTAGTGACATCATCCTAGCTGCTGTGGTACGCATTACTCTATAAAGCAGTGCAGCATTAGAGATGGGTACTAAATAAGACAGGAAAAATAAAGCATCAATTATGTTTCACACACCCTTAGGTAAACGAGCTTCTCCCATGTACAACATTCACCCTATGCTGTACAATTTGGTGGTAGCCAAACTTATCTGGACAATCAAGAACATAGTGTTCAACCTGTACACAACTCTTCAGAGAAAGCGTAGGTCCCCTGGACACTCAAACACTGTTATATAACCAAGCAAGCCAAACCAGGGGAGAGGATGTAGCCCTACGGTTAGAGCGGTAAACAACCTTTACAACAAAACTTTTAAAACGCACTACCATTACGACGCAACATTTAAAACGCAAACCATTACAACGCATTGCGCTGGGGGGCGCTCTAGGATAGGGAATAGGTTTAATTTACTATCCAACACCTTCCCTACTATCCACGGGGACTGGAGTTGGAATAGTGAATTAAACTATTCACTATCTAGCGTCCCAAAGCACTATGCGTTGTAAAAACCGCGTTGTAAAGGCATGCATGGTAAAAGCATGCGTTGTAACGTCATACATCCGGTTAGAGCGGTTGACCTCGAAGCCGGGGTACCGGGTTCGAGTCTCGGCAAGGACGCTCAACATCCTGTTATTCTGGGCAAATCACTTAATCTACCCATGCCTAACAAGATGAATGAATGTGTCCATCTGGAACGAAATTAGTGCTCATGTAAAGCGCTCTGATACCTGATATCTTCGGGTTGAGTTTGCACTATATAAAACTAAAAATAGAGAAGGAAAAAAAAACCTTACTATGCAAAGCATATACTCTGTATCAAACCCATCACAGGTAGCCAGCAATGTTCACCCTGTGCACAGGCTTTGCCCTGTATCAAACTATATGCAAACAGCCAAACTCTCAAGAGCAATGAACCACACATTGGTAAGAAGTAGCTACTGTGAACAGTGTTCCCCCTACGCAAAATCCCTCCAAAGAGAGGCTACTGAACCTAAGCACCCAAGGCCAGTAAGGTGCGTAAAGGCATACTGCCCATATTATTCAGCCATTACAGTTTCCAGATACTAATCAACAGAAGGCAGATGGGTAAGTACCTGGTGAAAGTCTTCTCTACAATGTGAAAATTGTGATGCAGAGACCATTTCCTCAAAACAGTCAAGGATCCTTACAAGACAAAGGGGCAGGTCAACAAGGAAGTGCCACAGCGTGGCACCGCAAGCCCTTTGGCTGCGGCACTTCCGAACCACAGGGATGCAACATATTTAAAAGAATATGTTGCATTCCTGTGCTTCCCCCTGTGCTGGTGCACAAACTGCAGCCATGTGTCCGCGCAGGCACCCTTGCACCATGGTGCAAGGATGCCTGCGTGGTGGGGAGATTGTTATTGTGCAGGAAGGGGCACCTTCCTGCACGAAAACAATGACCACAGGCATTTTCCTCTTTCAATGTGTGCTGTAGAATGCAGCACACATTGAAAGAGGAAAAAACGAGGAGAAATGAAAACATGTCTCCTCGTTGCACCTCGCTACGCCACCTCTAGGGAGGCGTACCATGCAAATGCATCTCCAGATTTACGATTTCTCGTAAATCTGGAGATGTGTCTTGTTCCATGGGTGTTGCATGGGAACTCCCACAGCAACACCCATGGAACGCCCCTTCAACCCAAAGTGCTGCTTGTGAAGGGGCCATATTTACAAGGAGAGGAAAAGCCATGCTGGGTGGCTTTTCCCTCCGTTTAAATATGAAGAAGCCCACTGCGCCACCAGTACGTCACAAAAAGTGACGTACTGGTGGCGCAGGGGGCTTGTAAATCTGCCTCTCAGAGCCTGATTTAAGTATGGGCGGACAGCCAACCATTACGCCATGGAGATAGAACAATTTACTCCGTCCAATGGTGGACGGGACACCCACCCCCTTTATAAATGACGGCCAAGCAGGTGGTCAATTATAAAAACATTGCCAGGAACCACCGTCATGGTTGCAACCCTGTAGAAAGGAGTCATTGTTTTTTCTTTACAAAAAGGAAATCCCGAAACAAGATTTTCTTTTCGTAAAGAAAAAAATATAATGCTGGGGTGCAATATAATAGTTTTACTGTTTCTTACCACCAGGTTTTACTTCTGAAAGATTTATTTTTAAAGATGCGTGCAGTGCGAACAATCTCTTATCAGGCACAGTCGTGAGTCAGGATCTGCCTCCAAATGTCTAGTGGGGAAGTGGGTCCTTGTTCAGGTAACCTCTCAGAGCAGGGTGGGGATGCATCACTTACAAACTGAACTTGTACCTGACTTGAACACAAGTTTACCTGTTATTTATGACTTAGTCCTCTCTGCATGATATAAACACCACACTGGTGTTCCAGCATGTACAGGCATGTCCTCGGGCCCCAACACCTCCTGCCTCTGCTGCACTGGGGGTCTCCGGCCTCTACTCCTCCTGCCTCTGTTGCCCTGGCACTCTTGGGCCGATACTCGTCCTGCCTCGACTGCATTTGGGCTCTCAAGCCCTTACTCCTCCTGCCTCTACCGCACTGGTGCACTCAGGCCCCTATCATCCTGTCTTTGCTGCACTGGTGCACTCGGGCCCCTATTATCCTGGCTCTGCTGCACTCGGGCCCCTATCATCCTGTCTCTGCAGCACTGGTGCACTCAGGCCCCTTCTCCACCTGCCTCTACTGCACTGGGGCACTCTGGCCCCTACTCCTCCCGCCTCTGCTGCACTGGGGTTCTCAGACCCCTACTCTACCTGATTTTGCTGCACTGGTGCTCTCAGGCCCTTACTCTTCCTGCTTCTACTCCACTAGTGCACTGGGGCTCCTTCACCTGCTGCCTCTGTTGCACTGGTGCACACCAGCCCCTACTCTTCCTGCCTATGCTGCACTGGTGCTCTAGGTCCCCAACACCAACTGCCTCTGCTAAACTGGTGCACCAAGTTCCCTACTCCTTCTTCCTCTACTGCGCTGGGTCACTACGTCACCTACTCCCTCTGCCTCTGCTGCACTGGTGCACTTGGGCCCCTACTCCTCCTGCCTCTGCTGCACTGCTGCTCTCAGTCCCCTCCACCTCCTGCCTCTGCTGCACTGGTGCACTCTCGGGACTCTACTCCTCCTGCCTTGACTGCATTTGGGCTCTCAAGCCCCTACTCCTCCTGCCTCTGCTGCACTGGGGTTCTCGGACACCTACTCTTGCTGCGTTTGCTGCACTGGCACTCCCAGGCCGCTACACCTCCTGCCTCTGCTGCACCGGGGCTCTCGGACCCGTACTCCTCCCGCCTCTGCTGCACTGAGGCTCTCAGGCCCCTACTCCTCCCGCCTCTGCTGCACTGAGGCTCTTGGGCCCCTACTCCTCCCGCCTCTGCTGCACTGAGGCTCTTGGCCCCTACTCCTACTGCCTCTGCTGCACTGGGGCTCTCGGGCCCCTACTCCTCCTGCCTCTGCTGCACTGGGGCTCTTGGGCCCCTACTCCTCCTGCCTCTGCTGCACTGGGGCTCTCGGGCCCCTACCCCACCTGCCTCTGCTGCACTGATGCTCTTGGGCCCCTACTCCTCTTGCCACTGCTGCACTGGGGCTCTCGGGCCCCTACTCTTGCTGCGTTTGCTGCACTGGGGCTCTTGGGCCCCTACTCCTCTTGCCTCTGCTGCACTGGCGCTCTCAGGCCCTTACTCCTCCTGCCTCTGCTGCACTGGGGCTCTTAGACCCCTACTCCTCCTGCCTCTGCTGCACTGGGGCTCTCGGGCCCCTACTCCTCCTGCCTCTGCTGCACTGGGGCTCTCGGGCCCCTACTCCTCCTGCCTCTGCTGCACTGGGGCTCTCGGGCCCCTACCCCACCTGCCTCTGCTGCACTGATGCTCTTGGGCCCCTACTCCTCTTGCCTCTGCTGCACTGAGGCTCTTGGACCCCTACTCCTCTTGCCTCTGCTGCACTGGGGCTCTTGGGCCCCTACCCCTCCTTCCTCTACTGCATTGAGGTTCTCAGGACTCTACTCCTCCTGCCTCTACCACACTGAGGCTCTCGGACCCCTACTCCTCCTGCCTCTGCTGCACTGGGGCTCTAAGGCCCTTACTCCTCTTGCCTCTGCTGCACTGGGGCTCTTGGGCCCCTACTCCTCTTGCCTCTGCTGCACTGGGGCTCTTGGGCCCCTACTCCTCCTGCCTCTGCTGCACTGAGGCTCTCGGACCCCTACTCCTCCTGCCTCTGCTGCACTGGGGCTCTTGGGCCCCTACTCCTCCTGCCTCTGCTGCACTGGGGCTCTTGGGCCCGTACTCCTCTTGCCTCTGCTGCACTGGGGCTCTTGGGCCCCTACTCCTCCTGCCTCTGCTGCACTGAGGCTCTCGGACCCCTACTCCTCCTGACTCTGCTGCACTGAGGCTCTCGGACCCCTACTCCTCCTGCCTCTGCTGCACTGAGGCTCTTGGGCCCCTACTCCCTCTGCCTCTACCGCACTGAGGCTCTTGGGCCCCTACTCCTCCTGCCTCTGCTGCACTGAGGCTCTCGGGCCCCTACTCCTCCTTCCTTTACTGCATTGAGGTTCTCAGGACCCTACTCCTCTTGCCTCTGCTGCACGGGGGCTCTCAGACCCCTATCCCTCCTGCCTCTGCTGCACTGAGGCTCTTGGGCCCCTACTCCTCCTGCCTCTGCTGCACTGGGGCTCTCGGGCCCCTACTCCTCCTGCCTCTGCTGCACTGGGGCTCTCGGGCCCCTACCCCACCTGCCTCTGCTGCACTGATGCTCTTGGGCCCCTACTCCTCTTGCCTCTGCTGCACTGAGGCTCTTGGACCCCTACTCCTCTTCCCTCTGCTGCACTGGGGCTCTTGGGCCCCTACCCCTCCTTCCTCTACTGCTTTGAGGTTCTCAGGACTCTACTCCTCCTGCCTCTACCACACTGAGGCTCTCGGACCCCTACTCCTCCTGCCTCTGCTGCACTGGGGCTCTAAGGCCCTTACTCCTCCTGCCTCTGCTGCACTGGGGCTCTAAGGCCCTTACTCCTCTTGCCTCTGCTGCACTGCGGCTCTTGGGCCCCTACTCCTCTTGCCTCTGCTGCACTGGGGCTCTTGGGCCCCTACTCCTCCTGCCTCTGCTGCACTGGGGCTCTTGGGCCCCTACTCCTCCTGCCTCTGTTGCACTGGGGCTCTTGGGCCCGTACTCCTCTTGCCTCTGCTGCCCTGGGGCTCTTGGGCCCCTACTCCTCCTGCCTCTACTGCACTGAGGCTCTCGGACCCCTACTCCTCCTGACTCTGCTGCACTGAGGCTCTCGGACCCCTACTCCTCCTGCCTCTGCTGCACTGGGGCTCTTGGACCCCTACTCCTCCTGCCTCTGCTGCACTGGGGCTCTTGGGCCCCTACTCCCTCTGCCTCTACCGCACTGAGGCTCTTGGGCCCCTACTCCTCCTGCCTCTGCTGCACTGGGGCTCTTGGGCCCCTACTGCTCTTGCCTCTGCTGCACTGGGGCTCTTGGGCCCCTACTCCTCCTGCCTCTGCTGCACGGGGGCTCTCAGTCCCCTACTCCTCCTGCCTCTGCTGCACTGAGGCTCTTGGGCCCCTACTCCTCTTGCCTCTGCTGCATTGGTGCTATCAGGCCCCTACTGCTCTTGCCTGTGCTGCACTGAGGCTCTTGGGCCCCTACTCCTCCTGCCTCTGCTGCACTGGGGCTCTTGGGCCCCTACTCCTCCTGCCTCTGCTGCACTGGGGCTCTTGGGCCCCTACTCCTCCTGCCTCTGCTGCACTGGGGCTCTTGGGCCCCTACTGCTCTTGCCTCTGCTGCACTGGGGCTCTTGGGCCCCTACTCCTCCTGCCTCTACTGCACTGGGGCTCTCAGGCCCCTACTCCTCTTGCCTCTACTGAACTGGGGCTCTTGGGCCCCTACTCCTCCTGCCGCTGCTGCACTGGGGCTTTTGGGCCCCTACTCCTCTTGCCTCTGCTGCACTGGGGCTCTCGGGCCCCTACTCCTCCTGCCTCTGCTGCACTGATGCTCTTGGGCCCCTACTCCTCTTGCCTCTGCTGCACTGGGGCTCTTGGGCCCCTGCTCCTCTTGCCTCTGCTGCACTGGGGCTCTAAGGCCCCTACTCCTCCTGCCTCTACCACACTGAGGCTCTCAGGCCCCTACTCCTCCCGCCTCTGCTGCACTGAGGCTCTTGGGCCCCTACTCCTCCTGCCTCTACCACACTGAGGCTCTCAGGCCCCTACTCCTCCTGCCTCTGCTGCACTGAGGCTCTTGGGCCCCTACTCCTCCTGCCTCTGCTGCACTGAGGCTCTTGGGCCCCTACTCCTCCTGCCTCTACCACACTGAGGCTCTCAGGCCCCTACTCCTCCCGCCTCTGCTGCACTGGGGCTCTTGGGCCCCTACTCCTCTTGCATCTGCTGCACTGGGGCTCTTGGGCCCCTACTCCTCTTGCCTCTGCTGCACTGGGGCTCTCGGGCCCCTACTCCTCCTGCCTCTGCTGCACTGGGGCTCTTGGGCCCCTTCTCCTCCTGCCTCTGCTGCACTGGGGCTCTTGGGCCCCTTCTCCTCTTGCCTCTGCTGCACTGGGGCTCTTGGGCCCCTACTCCTCCTGCCTCTGCTGCACTGGGGCTCTTGGGCCCCTACTCCTCCTGCCTCTGCTGCACTAGGGCTCTTGGGCTCCTACTCCTCTTGCATCTGCTGCACTGGGGCTCTTGGGCCCCTACTCCTCCTGCCTTTGCTGCACTGGGGCTCTTGGGCCCCTACTCCTCCTGCCTCTGCTGCACTGGGCTCTTGGGCCCCTACTCCTCCTGCCTCTGCTGCACTGGGGCTCTTGGGCCCCTACTCCTCTTGCATCTGCTGCACTGGGGCTCTTGGGCCCCTACTCCTCCTGCCTCTGCTGCACGGGGGCTCTTGGGCCCCTACTCCTCCTGCCTCTGCTGCACTGGGGCTCTTGGGCCCCTACTCCTCCTGCCTCTGCTGCACAGGTGCTCTTGGGCCCCTACTCCTCTTGCCTCTGCTGCACGGGGGCTCTCGGACCCCTATCCCTCCTGCCTCTGCTCCACTGAGGCTCTTGGGCCCCTACTCCTCCTGCCTCTGCTGCCCTTGGTCACTTGGGCCCCTTCACCTCCTGCCTCTGCTGCACTAGTGCACTCTCGGGCCTCTACTCCTCCTGCCTCTGTTGCCCTGGCACTCTTGGGCCTCTACTCCTCCTGCCTTGACTGCATTTGGGCTCTCAAGCCCTTACTCCACCTTGCCTCTACCTCACTGGTGCACTCGGGCCCCTACTCCTGCCTCTGCTGCACTGGGGTTCTTGGACCCCTACTATTCCTGCATTTGCTGCACTGGCACTCCCAGGCCTCTACACCTCCTGCCTCTGCTGTTCTGGCGCTCTCAGGCCCTTACTCCTCTTGCCTCTGCTGCACCGGGGCTCTCGGACCCCTACCCCTCCTGCCTCTGCTGCACTGAGGCTCTTGGGCCCCTACTCCTCTTGCCTCTCCTGCACTGGGGCTCTTGGGCCCCTACTCCTCCTTCCTCTACTGCATTGAGGTTCTTGGGCCCCTACTCCTCTTGCCTCTGCTGCACTGGTGCTATCAGGCCCCTACTGCTCCTGCCTCTACTGCATTGAGGTTCTCAGGACTCTACTCCTCCTGCCCCTGCTGCACTGAGGCTCTTGGGCCCCTACTCCTCCTGCCTCTGCTGCACTGGGGCTCTCAGGCCCCTACTCCTCCTGCCTCTGCTGCACTGGGGCTCTTGGGCCCCTACTCCTCCTGCCTCTGCTGCACTGGGGCTCTTGGGCCCCTACTCCTCCTGCCTCTGCTGCACTGGGGCTCTTGGGCCCCTACTGCTCTTGCCTCTGCTGCACTGGGGCTCTTGGGCCCCTACTCCTCCTGCCTTTACCACACTGAGGCTCTCAGGCCCCTACTCCTCCCGCCTCTGCTGCACTGAGGCTCTTGGGCCCCTACTCCTCCTGCCTCTACCACACTGAGGCTCTCAGGCCCCTACTCCTCCTGCCTCTGCTGCACTGAGGCTCTTGGGCCCCTACTCCTCCTGCCTCTACCACACTGAGGCTCTCAGGCCCCTACTCCTCCTGCCTCTGCTGCACTGAGGCTCTTGGGCCCCTACTCCTCCTGCCTCTGCTGCGCTGAGGCTCTTGGGCCCCTACTCCTCCTGCCTCTACCACACTGAGGCTCTCAGGCCCCTACTCCTCCCGCCTCTGCTGCACTTGGGCTCTTGGGCCCCTACTCCTCTTTCATCTGCTGCACTGGGGCTCTTGGGCCCCTACTCCTCTTGCCTCTGCTGCACTGGGGCTCTCGGGCCCCTACTCCTCCGGCCTCTGCTGCACTGGGGCTCTTGGGCCCCTTCTCCTCCTGCCTCTGCTGCACTGGGGCTCTTGGGCCCCTACTCCTCCTGCCTCTGCTGCACTGGGGCTCTTGGGCCCCTACTCCTCCTGCCTCTGCTGCACTAGGGCTCTTGGGCCCCTACTCCTCTTGCATCTGCTGCACTGGGACTCTTGGGCCCCTACTCCTCCTGCCTCTGCTGCACTGGGGCTCTTGGGCCACTACTCCTCCTGCCTCTGCTGCACTGGGGCTCTTGGGCCCCTACTGCTCCTGCCTCTGCTGCACTGGGGCTCTTGGGCCCCTACTCCTCTTGCATCTGCTGCACTGGGGCTCTTGGGCCCCTACTCCTCCTGCCTCTGCTGCACTGGGGCTCTTGGGTCCCTACTCCTCCTGCCTCTGCTGCACTGGGTCTCTTGGGCCCCTACTCCTCCTGCCTCTGCTGCACAGGGGCTCTTTGGCCCCTACTCCTCTTGCCTCTGCTGCATTGGGGCTCTTGGGCCCCTACTCCTTCTGCCTCTGCTGCACTGGGGCTCTTGGGCCCCTACTCCTCCTGCCTCTGCTGCACTGGGGCTCTTGGGCCCCTACTCCTCCTGCCTCTGCTGCACTGGGGCTCTTGGGCCCCTACTCCCACTGCCTCTGCTGCACAGGGGCTCTTGGGCCCCTACTCCTCTTGCCTCTGCTGCACTGGGGCTCTTGGGCCCCTACTCCTCTTGCATCTGCTGCACTGGGGCTCTTGGGCCCCTACTCCTCCTGCCTAAGACAGAATCCTAACTTACGTCTGTCTTCAGGATGTCTTAAGCCTGTCTTAAGACAAAATCCTAACTTCTGTGAATACCTACTCCTCCTGCCTCTGCTGCACTGGGGCTCTTGGGCCCCTACTCCTCTTGCCTCTGCTGCACTGGGGCTCTTGGGCCCCTACTCCTCCTGCCTCTGCTGCACTGGGGCTCTTGGGCCCCTACTCCTCCTGCCTCTGCTGCACTGGGGCTCTTGGGCCCCTACTCCTCTTGCATCTGCTGCACTGGGGCTCTTGGGCCCCTACTCCTCCTGCCTCTGCTGCACTGGGGCTCTTGGGCACCTACTCCTCCTGCCTCTGCTGCACTGGGGCTCTTGGGCCCCTTCTCCTCCTGCCTCTGCTGCACAGGGGCTCTTGGGCCCCTACTCCTCTTGCCTCTGCTGCACTGGGGCTCTTGGGCCCCTACTCCTCCTGCCTCTGCTGCACTGGGGCACGTGGGCCCCTACTCCTCCTGCCTCTGCTGCACTGGGGCTCTTGGGCCCCCTTCTCCTGCCTCTGCTGCACTGGGGCTCTTGGGCCCCTGCTCCTGCCTCTGCTGCACTGGGGCTCTTGGGCCCCCTTCTCCTGCCTCTGCTGCACTGGGGCTCTTGGGCCCCTGCTCCTGCCTCTGCTGCACTGGGGCTCTTGGGCCCCTGCTCCTGCCTCTGCTGCACTGGGGCTCTCGGGCCCCTACTCCTCTTGCCTCTGCTGCACTGGGGCTCTTGGGCCCCTACTCCTCCTGCCTCTGCTGCACTGGGGCTCTTGGGCCCCTACTCCTCTTGCATCTGCTGCACTGGGGCTCTTGGGCCCCTACTCCTCCTGCCTCTGCTGCACTGGGGCTCTTGGGCCCCTACTCCTCCTGCCTCTGCTGCACTGGGGCTCTTGGGCCCCTGCTCCTGCCTCTGCTGCACTGGGGCTCTTGGGCCCCTACTCCTCCTGCCTCTGCTGCACTGGGGCTCTTGGGCCCCTACTCCTCCTGCCTCTGCTGCACTGGGGCTCTTGGGCCCCTACTCCTCTTGCATCTGCTGCACTGGGGCTCTTGGGCCCCTACTCCTCCTGCCTCTGCTGCACTGGCGCTCTTGGGCCCCTACTCCTCCTGCCTCTGCTGCACTGGGGCTCTTGGGCCCCTTCTCCTCCTGCCTCTGCTGCACAGGGGCTCTTGGGCCCCTACTCCTCTTGCCTCTGCTGCACTGGGGCTCTTGGGCCCCTACTCCTCCTGCCTCTGCTGCACTGTGGCACGTGGGCCCCTACTCCTCCTGCCTCTGCTGCACTGGGGCTCTTGGGCCCCCTTCTCCTGCCTCTGCTGCACTGGGGCTCTTGGGCCCCTGCTCCTGCCTCTGCTGCACTGGGGCTCTTGGGCACCCTTCTCCTGCCTCTGCTGCACTGGGGCTCTTGGGCCCCTGCTCCTGCCTCTGCTGCACTGGGGCTCCTGGGCCCCTGCTCCTGCCTCTGCTGCACTGGGGCTCTCGGGCCCCTACTCCTCCTGCCTCTACTGCACTGGGGCTCTCAGGCCCTTACTCCTGCCTCTACTGCACTGGGGCTCTTGGGCCCCTACTGCTCTTGCCTCTGCTGCACTGGGGCTCTTGGGCCCCTACTCCTCCTGCCTCTGCTGCACTGGTGCTCTTGGGCCCCTGCTTCTCCTGCCTCTGCTGCACTGGGGCTCTCAGGCCCTTACTCCTGCCTCTACTGCACTGGGGCTCTTGGGCCCCTACTCCTATTGCCTCTGCTGCACTGGGGCTCTTGGGCCCCTACTCCTCCTGCCTCTGCTGCACTGGGGCTCTTGGGTCCCTACTACTCTTGCCACTGCTGCACTGGGGCTCTTGGGCCCCTACTCCTCCTGCCTCTGCTGCACTGGGGCTCTTGGGCCCCTACTGCTCTTGCATCTGCTGCACTGGGGTCTCAGGCCTCTACTCCTCCTGCCTCTGCTGCACTGGGGCTCTTGGGCCCCTGCTCCTGCCTCTGCTGCACTGGGACTCTCGGGCCCCTACTCCTCCGGCCTCTGCTGCACTCGGGCTCTTGGGCCCCCTTCTCCTGCCTCTGCTGCACTGGGGCTCTTGGGCCCCTGCTCCTGCCTCTGCTGCACTGGGGCTCTTGGGCCCCTGCTCCTGCCTCTGCTGCACTGGGGCTCTCGGGCCCCTACTCCTCCGGCCTCTGCTGCACTGGGGCTTTTGGGCCCCTGCTCCTGCCTCTGCTGCACTGGGGCTCTTGGGCCCCTGCTCCTACCTGTGCTGCACTGGGACACTAGTGCAGCCCTGGTGCATTACTGCTGCCCAAACCGATCTTTTACAGACCTCTCCTTGGGGCAGACTCGTGTGAGTAGCCAGACTCCCCAGGCCTTTGCCTTCGGGGTAAATTGCTTTGACTAATATGAAATAATCTGACTGGTTACACCCGGGCCCTGCACAGAGTGTCAGACATTTAAAAATAATGGATCGGTCCAGACTCCTTTGGAAACAGCCAGGGCAAGCCTGGAGACCTGTTATTTATTTTTAATCAGGTTTTCATTACCGAACCCCTCTGTAGGTTTAAATTAATTATTGCCCTTCACTCCTACTCTGCTGGACTTTAATTATACACAACAGGTGGGAGGAGGCGGGGCCAATGAGCTTCATTAAGGAAACATATTTTGGACTTGACCCCTATAAATAGTTACTGAGGCTACTCTAACCTGTTCTCAGAGGTGCAGGCTGGCTGCTCAGCCCTGGAGGGATTGAATTTTGAATTTTTGATTGATGAAGTTTTATAAAGCGCAAACAAGACCACAATTTGGTGTCAGAGCGCTGTACAACATAACAAATAGCATCAAATATACCATGAGCAAAATATAGAATTCACAGAAGGAAAAGATAATACAAAGGGGCATGGTGAAAACACCAGCAATGAAAGCAAATTGGCAGAAATAGTCACCTCTGATAGAACGTATATTATTCAGTACTCTAATTTTTACTTTGTTTTTTAAAAAGAGCAAATGAAGGGATGATCCTGATCTCTGGGGAAAGAGAGTTCCACTCGGCATATTATCAAAGAACAGCGTTAAATATCGCTGAGCTGGCTTAGCGAGGATTTGCCTAACGCCGGCTATCGCAAGTTCAGATTACCGAGATATCACGTAATTTACAACGCTTATCTTCACGGCGATGTGAATCCGGCGATGGCCGCGAAATGCACGATTATCGCTGGGAATACAGCGATAATCCTGCAGCGATAGAGGAATACTTGATAATAGGGAGATGTGGATTTAGCCACTCAATCCACCTCCCATCTAAAATACATGTTAGTCAGGAAATAAGCAGACCTACAGTAATGTCTTTAAAAATCGCTAAGGGTGTTCTGGGCCATATTGTAAATACGGTGAAGGACAGTCAGCGATAATTTCCCATCTGTTTTCCCAGGGAACGCCTACTTTGCATCTCATTAGAGATGCAAAGCGAGGCATTCACAAAACGGGAGCAGAATCAAGTAAACAAGCGCTAGCGTGTCCTTGTAAATGATGCAATAATATTATCGGCGCTTACGTCCGAAAGCGGACGCTAAAGCGGCGATAATATCATCCCCGCACCTTGATAATATGACCCGACATTCTTCAGGCAATTCCAGGGAAAGTTCTCTTTTAGGTTTTCTTTTGGTGAAATGTTTGGGGTTTCAGCAGTAGGGAGCATGTATGTACTACGAGAAACTCTATTCAGTTTCTGAGCCAGGTAGCAAGGACTGTTGTGGTCAATGGCTTTATAGTCATGTTTGCTATTTTTAAATGGATCCTAGATTCTTAGGGCCCGATTCACAGAACTAACTTGAGACAAAATCCTAAACTTACTACTTTTGGAATTCACAGAAGTTAGGATTTTGTCTTAAGTTTGTCTTAAGTTTGTCTTTAGACAGACTTAACACAGAATCCTAACTTAAGTCTGTCTTAAGTCTGTCTTAACTCTGTTTTAAGACAAAATCCCAACTTCTGTGAATACCAAAAGTAGTAAGTTTAGGATTTTGTCTTAAGTTACTTCTGTGAATCGGGCCCATAGGGTTGCCACTTCAGAGAGTGGAGGACCGCGGTGATGTAATAATTGTTCTTTATGCCTGTGATGAGCCGTGCAGCCGTATTGCAGGCAGCTCCCAGCGGTGCTAGAATAAATCTTGAAAACAGGGGGGGGAGGGTTAGAGTTGAGAAGGGCGGTCTGGTGGGACTGGAGGTGTTATACTCTGGGTGCACCAGGTGAAAGTCATCCATCTGTCTACAACCAGAAGCCACTGCCTGCTTGTAATACGAAGTACAGCCTGTTAATATTCAACGTGCGTAACCAATGTCCACAACCTGCTTGCAATAGGAGTGCTATCCCAGGTTGGAATCTATATTCACAGCCTGCTCGTAAGCAGTTTCCTTTGCCTGGTTGTAATAAGAGTGCACTGCCTCTTTGCACTCAGTTTTCACGGACTGCTTGTAATCAGTGCCCTCTGTCTGGTTATAATTAGAGTGCAACGTGTTGTAATGTGGCTGAACAGTAGGAGCCAAAGCACCAGGGAAGATGCATAGAAAAGTACACATAGAACACACTGCCTCCTTGTAATATTCAGAGACGGTTTATAATCAGTGCAAACACAAGGAGATGATGGACGGAGCGCTGACATTTTTCAGACACTCACCCCCAGTTACAGATCTGGGTTGAATCCATCATCCGTCTTCGCCACCTCAGTTCAGACTCAGCTATACGCAAATCAGTCTTGACCCTGTGCCTCATTGGAACAGTCTATCCCGAACTGCCAAGCCATGTCTTCCCTGGACCGGAAACAAGCATCCTTGTGTTACCCAGAAATCGGTCCCAGGATGCTTGTTTCTGGTTCAGGGAAGACCTGGCTTGGCAGTTCGGACTCAACTGTTCCCATGAAGCACAGGGTCAAGACTGATTTGCATATAGCTAGGTCTGAACTGAGGAGGCAAAGTGAGCTAAAGAATGATGATGGATTCAACCCAGATCTGTGACTAGGGGTATTTGTCTGAAAAGTTTCAGCGCTCCATCCATCATCACCTTGTGTTTGCTTTGTTCACCCGAAATTGGCAGGGTATGCCCAGACGTGGGTCCCTTGCTCATTTTGCCACTGGATTCAAGATAGCCTGGCTGATGAAGGGTGCTACCCAGAAACCAGTCCCTGTATGCTTGTTTCCGGTCCAGGGAAGACATGGCTTGGCAGTTCAGGCTGGACTGTTCCCATGAGGCACAGAGTCAAGACTGATTTGCATATGGCTGGGTCTAAACTAAGGTGGCGAGTGAGCTAAAGAATGATGGATTCAACCCAGATCTTTGACTGGGGATGAGTGTCTGAAAAGTTTCTGCGCTCCGCCCAACATCTCCTTTTATTTGCAATGATTACAAGCAGTCTCTAGATTTTCACTTGTAATAATGTTATTGCTTATTTCAAAAGTATTAATTGCGATGTAGTATCCTCTCTACTTTTTAATTCGTATGAGCCTGGAAGCTTGAAATAAAACTCTTAAGATCAGGGACGGTTATCCTGGTAGAAAGCGAAAGGTTAATAAATTAATTTACAAGCACTACTCAAAACACCAAAATATTATTTAAATAATTAAATAGACTTATTCTCTTTTTCAGATTTGTCCTTTTTTCTTAAGCTCCAGGATAGAAAGGCTGACAAGTTGTAAAAGTGTTTATTTGCTATTTCTGTTTACGGTTTTATGCATCAAACACAGCCCTAAGAATAATGGGAGAAGGAGTGTAACAGAGGAGAAGTCAGGCAGTCAATAACTGAAAGAGAACCCGTTGTGACAGTCAGTCGCGGGCTGCGTTTGATGTCATTTGGGTTTCAGACTAAAGGTCAGTGTGAACAAGAATCATTTTGGCACCAGTTTGGGACTCCACCTGGATTGGCTCCAGAGGTTGGCGCAGTGGAGAGGAGTTCCCTAGAGAAGGTCTCTTGCTGGTTGACTTCTATTTCCTCAAATGTATATCTCTTGTGAAGGATAGAAAGTTTGCGTTGAGTAGCCAACTTTAGATGTCTCATCAGTGCTTATCGGCTTCAGTCTGTACCTCTGCTTAGATCTTGACCTGTGCTCATCAGTGCTTCTTTGCTTGGATTTGATCATCTCTGTGCTTGAGCCTCTGATTTTGCTAGTCTGAGCTCCCCTGCTTCACTATGTAGCTATGCTGGTTTGTGTTGCTCTGTCTGGGTCCAGAGTCATTCTAATCTGTGGTCCTGAGCTTTGATTTAGGGCCATGCTAATCGGTGGTTGATGTATGGCGACCAGCTTTCCATTATCACATCGCAGGAAACTTTGCTTTGTGTACTCCTTAGGACACTTGTGTCCAGTTTGGTAGACATGTGGAGTCTTATTTGCATTTCTAGAGGTCATCTCTAGAGTATTATGTACTCTTTAGGAGACCTGTATCCAATTTGGTAGACTTGTGGAGCCTTATTTCCACTTTTGGCAGACATCTCTGGAGTATTGTGTATCTTTAGGACACAGGTGTCTAGTTTGGTAGACGTGTGGAGTTCTTGTGTCTATGTCAGGAATTTGCGTTGTTTGGCGCCTACCTAGCTGATAAACTACAATCCCCAGAAGGCATGGAGGGGGGAAGCCAGCATCTACAAGTAGTGGTACAAAAGGGGCTGGTAAAGAAGTAGACGCGACGCCCTTTTTGCTAACGTGCGTGATACTAAATTATTGTTGGAGTGCTTTTCGGCTCAACCGGATGTCGGAGCCAATCTGGCAAGGATGCTCTTTAGATGCAGCGCTGCTGCATAAGGACTCGGCCCGGGTGAGCGGAATTCTGTAGTTCGGGATCACACTGCAGTGAGGTAACTGCGCACCTAAACTGTGAACGCAATCAATTTCTGAGGCATGGAACACCGGTGATTTAACCGCTCCTCCAACCGGAGGGCACATTTGACTACTGAGGCTTGAAACAGCGGTTAGTTAACCGTGGAGCCCGACAGTATCTCTGGTAGCACAAGCAGTGCATCGAGAATGCGATAAGTTGTTACCGCAAAGTACTTATATGAAGACTCTATGGGCGTTTCTGGACAACATGGCCTCTGCTAGATAGTAAGTCATTGTAAGCCCTTTTTTCTGGACTAGTATTTGGTGTTATTCTAAAAGGGAACAGCGCATATTCAGTTAATTCAGCAAACCTATTTTTATTAAATTATTATTATTAAAAACATTTGTAACGCGCTCTATCACCATTGGTTTCTTGGCGCTGATAGACAAATGGGGTGGACCGAAAGCAGGAGGTTTAGTCAAATGCAGCTTGGAAGAGCAGAGTTTTTAAAAGTCTGCGAAAACAGTCAAGCTTTGGACAGAGACGAAGGGAAAGGGGAAGGGAGTTCCAAGTGGAGGGGGCCAGGACGGAGAAGCTCAGACCACCGTGCTTTTTCCTTTTAAATCTAGGCACCACAAGGAGGTTTGATGAGGCTGAGCGAAGGGCTCTAGTAGGGATGTGACGGGTCAGAGCCGAAGAAAGGAAAACAGGCGCTGCATCAGATAGGGCTTTAAAGGTGGTACATGCCAGTTTAAAGGTGCAGCGTTTGGATACCGGGAGCCAGTGTAGGCTACGAAGAAGGGGAGTGACATGTTGGTGCTTAGGCTGGTGGAAGATCAGGCGGGCGGCCTGATTCTGCACCAGCTGCAGCCGTTGAAGGTGGCAAGCTGGAATCCCTGCATAGAGAATATTGGCGTAATCGAGCCTGGAGGTGATAAGGGCAATGACCACTTGGGTCAGGGCTTCTTTACTGAAATACCTGCTGATCTTGCGGATCCGCCTGAGGTGGAAGAAACAGGCAGAAGTGACCGCGTTGATCTGGGGTCGCATTGACAGGTCCTCAGAAATAATCACCCCCAGGCTTTTGACAGAGCTCACGGGAGAGGGTGCTAGCCCCAAGGAAGTTGGCCAGAACGTGGGGTTCCAGGGATGATTGGGGCCTCCTACCAGGACGAGCTCAGTTTCTGTGGGGTTCAGCTTTAAGTGGCTGTGGTGCATCCACTCCGCGATGGTCATCATGGTGGTCTGAAAATTAGTGCGGGAAGAGGGGAGGGAGTCTATGGGGAAAATTAACTGAAGATCATCGGCGTAATTAAATATTTTGACCGGGGAGTTACGGAGGGAAACTAATAAAGGTTGGAGGTACAAATTAAAAAGGAGAGGAGAAAGTGCTGAGCCCTGTGGGACTCCGCAAGGAAGGGAAGTGTAAGAAGCAGAGAAGGAGGATAAGTGGACAGACTGAGAGCGTTGATGGAGAAAAGATTTGAGCCAATCAAGGGCCACGCCCTGAATGCCAGCGTTTCATGTGGCCCCCGGACAGAGCGTGCCACGATTAACCTTATTTTTCTGGGATCTAAGGTTTGTTTGGACTTCCTTAAAGTGAGACATTGGCAAGATTTCTTTCACCTTTTTTCAGCCTTTTTAGTTATGGTGCGCAGGAAGGGAGTCCTGAATTTGGGTGTGCAAGGCACAGGGTTATACAGGGCGAGAGTAAGGACAACATATGTGTGTGTGGTCTCATGCGTTTGTGTTCTGTTTTGTAGACCTAATCCACCAATGGAGACTGGTTGTTCTCATTGGCTAACGCAGGCTCGCTAGAGTGCTATTGTGGATAAGGTATTTATGCCCTTTAGTGAGACTTCATTAGAGTAGCATTATTGTGTATTCATATTTGATCTGTGTTACCTTTGTTGTACAGACTCTCCTCCCCGTTTTTCCCAACCTTTCCCTTCCCTCACTTGATTGCCCTAACTACTCCGTACATTTCAGTTGAAGGTTGGGGATGTCAAGGGGTGGACCCCTTATTGCATTGTCCGGACCCTGAGGAGTACAAGATTCTGGTAATTAAACAAGAAGAATCCTACTCAGAGTGCACAGCTCAAAGATGGGGGACACTCAGTGTTGTGTAAAATACCCCTCACACACCAACAGGCCCCTTGGTGTCATGCTTCATCATCGGGGTCTTCGCATCCCGCTAGAGGGATGCGGCGTGCTGCGACCAGCGACTACGCGGGAGCACTATAAAGGTTGACTATGTGTGGTGTGTGTTAGGTGCAAAGGATGGGGTATTAGAAAGTGTGAGTGAGGGATGTGGTGAAGATTAAAAAGTCAGTAAATCAAAAAGAGACTAGCTAGAGATGAGGTTAGTATGACATTAATATTGTTATTGTCATAGTGACTCAGTATTGTTTTGCCAATTAGTGGTGGCACCTGTTGGGTGTCTTTAGAAAGCCCTCACCCACCAACCTAGTTGGTGGCATGCTTCATCATCGGGCCGACCCAGTGACACCTAGCGTGTCCCGGGTGTGCTTCGACGCCTGATTACAGCGGAGCAGGCATGTCACTGTGTGTGCGGTGAAAGGTGTTTTGGTATGTGAGGTTAAAACGGCTTGGCGGAGGTCCCTGGGGTGAGGATACTTTATTAAAAGGGCCTCCGTCAGCGGTTAAAAAATAAGGCTGTGGGACGTTAGAGGCGGGTTACGACCTCCTACGTCCTTAGAGTGTCAACATGTTTCAGCCAGTGCCTTATTACTAATCTGGCTTTCTCCAGGACAGTAAATATGTGTAGGTTAAAATAGGGGTTGTGTGGTGTAGTCTATGTGTCTACACGCCCTAAAGTGTATATAACTGTGAGAGGGGGGATTCCCTTCTCAAGATCACCTGTACATTTAACATTGAAAGACAGGGACAAGACAAACATGGGTGAAAAAGAGTCACTAGAAAATATTGGTCATCTGTTATGACAGCCGGCTAAATAGCGATTTAGTGCAGGCTATGAGCGGCTCAAGTGTAATGATATACTGGTGGTATCATTATTGTGGAATCGCACTAGAACTTCGAGAGTGAAGTGATTACAACAGCGGTATAATATACTGCAGTAGTGAATTTGTGAAGATTTTTTGGCGCAAGGACCATGTCTTACGCTATTTTTGGCTTGCTTTTGCTCCAAGGTTATTGAAGTGGCAAGGGGTGGCCCTATTAGGGAGACAAAGGTAGGACCACTAGGGTTAGGAGACCTATAGGAGAAAGTTTAGGTAGCGCTTACCTATTGTAGAGATGTTCAGCATACTCACAGGATTTCTGGCCAGCACCGGCGTGGGACCTGTTGTGCCTCCTTCGCAGAACCGGTAGTGAATGGCTGCTGTTGCCGGTTTTTATACTGCCGGTAATTGTGTAAGTGAGGGCACCTGGAGGAAAGAGTAATGGTGGAAAGACTCGCATTTGCGGGTCGTTATCGCGCTCAGGTGTGTGCCCTTCGTATCGCGCTGGTGCGCGGTATAGTGTTTAGCCTTAGCGCATGCGCAGTCGGGGAGAGCGGTCAGGCGCATGCGCGGCCGAGCAGTTGTTTGCGCATGCGCAGTAGCATTAAGCCTGACACATGCGCGCATGGGCAGTTGTTCCTGCTCGCGCTTGAGAAAAACTCGCTTTTGCCTTGGATCTGGGTTCATAACGAGGGCGATTTTCGAGGCATAGTAATCAGCGCTTGGGGCACATGGTTGTTCTCTAGTGCAGGGCTAACAGAAGCCCAATATCTCCTAGTTGTGCCCTGCTGGGGCTGAAGCACTGATCAAAGGGGCACTGTGAATGTGCATAATGAGTCAATGATCATGGGGGCAATGTAAGATATTGATGAGACTGGGGTGCTCAACTGTATTTGGTTCAGGTTGGGGGCGCACATGACCAGGCAGTGTAGTGGCCATCACAGGGTCAGGGAATTCCAGGGGATGGCATCATTTAACCCATCTGTAGCTGTAGACAGGCGGTATATCCATCTTTGCTCTTTGTTTAGCAGTTTTTTGTCATTGTTGATCGGGCTGACAGGTATTTGCTCAATGACTGTCCAAGTGAAGTCATTGGGGGTGTGACAGTGGGTGATAAAGTGGTTTGTCAATTTGCTTGGGTTCTTCTTACAGCGCATCGTGCTGCGATGCTCCGTTATCCTTGTCCTCACTTTGCGTGTGGTCATGCCCACATATCTGAGGCCACATGTGCAGGTTAGTAAGTAGATCACATTCTGTTAATTGCAATTAGTGTGGCTCCTTTGGGACCATATTTTGTTCGGTTCCAGGTTCAGGGTTTTGGTGTGGGATGTCAGGTGACACACTACAGTCGTTGCATGGGTAATGTCCGGTTACTTTGGGCATTCCCCATGCATTGAGGATGGTGTTATCGGGTTTTGGTGGTGGTTTTGGTCTGGTACTGACGAGTTGGTCTCGAAGATTCTGGCATCTTTTGTAGGCAAACCTGGGGCGTTCCCAATTCCTTTGCCCTGAATTGATGATTCTCCAGTGTTTCTTTATTATTTTTGCCACTTCGTTGGAGGCAGTGTTGAAAGTAGTCACACATGTTGTGGGTTGTGTGTCGCTCTCTTTGGTGACGTCTTCGAGTAGTGCGTCACGATTCTGGTTTCTGGCCCTCTTCTGGGTTTTCTTGATGATCGCCTTTGGGTAACCGCGGTTTTCTAGTTTGCTGGCTAGGTCCGCTGATTGTGATTTATAGTTGTTTACATCCGAGCAGTTCCTTCTAATGCAGAGGAACTGGCCAAAGGGTAAGTTTTCTTTTAGAGGTCGGGGGTGGAAGCTGGTGAAGTGCAGCAGTGAGTTTCTAGCCGTGGGTTTATGGTAGGTTGTGGTTGTCAAGGTTCCGCCTTTTGCTGTTATTTCCAGGTCTAGAAAAGGGAGTTGCTGGTTGCTGGCTGTGCAGGTGAACTTGAGGTATGGGTCTCTGTTATTAAGCCATTGCAGGAAGTTGTCCAGTTCAGGTCGTGAGCCATCCCAGATGACTAGTATATCATCGATATATCGATGCCATTTTAGTATATGGTCCCTGAATGGGTTGGCTTCCACATTAATGTGGGTACTTTCGAAGTGGTGGACGTATAATCCAGCTACACTCGGTGCGAAAACACTGCCCATTGAGGTTCCATTGGTTTGTAGGTAGAAGGTGCCCTCATACTCGAAATAGTTTTCTTTGAGGGTGAGGGCTGCGCAGTCCATGACAAAACTCCTTGGTGTCTGGTATGGCCAGGGGGATTCTTCCAGGATGTTGTGTAGTACCTGTAAGGTGGCGTCTTGTGGAAGGCTGGTGTATAGGCTTTCCACATCCAGTCCTACCAGTAGTTGTGTCTCAGGGTCAAAGGTGATGTTGGTGATGACTTGTAACAGGTGTTTAGTATCCCTGATATAGGTGGGGGGTTTTTGTACCAGGGGGTTTAAGAAGAAATCACAGTATCTAGAGAGTGGCTCTAGTACGGAGTTGATGCCAGATACAATTGGTCTGCCCGGGGGTGGGATTACCCCTTTGTGTACCTTCGGTACTGTATAGAAGTATGGAGTTCTGGTGTGCTCCGGGCAGAGGTATTCGGCCTCCTGTTTGGAGATATGCTCGTCATCTGCTGCCCTTTTAACAAGGTTGTGTACCGTGGTGCGTAGTTGTTCTGTGGGGTCCTGCTCAAGTCTGCGGTAATTCCGGTTGTCGCTGAGTAGTCTCCGACATTCCGCATCGTAGTCTGTTTTATCCAGTAGCCGCGGAGCATCACAGGGTGGTAGAAGGAGGCCGACTGAGGTGGATTCTATTAAGAATCCACCTACCTACCCTGGCGTTCTGGATATGCTCATGAGGCAGGACAAGACAGTCACAATGAGACATGCAACTGCATGATCTAAAGAAAACCGTTGTAGGCACATAACAGCCCTTTTTCACTGTAAATATATTCACTTTTTTATAATTTAAGAGAAATAAATTTTTTCTTAAAGATACGTGAGTAGGGTTGGGAAGTTGTGCACCCGTCCTGAAGAAGGAACACCGAGTTCCGAAACATGTCGACACACACCAGAGGTAGCGTCCATAATAAAGACAACTGACCTCACTTTGCACTCTTTTTAATAGTACCAGCTAGGGGTCTTGAATAAAGTTTTTTCAAAGAACCCACTAGCCAGGTACTTTTTAATCTTCACCACATCCCTCACTCACACTTTCTAATACCCCATCCTTTGCACCTAACACACACCACACATAGTCAAACTTTATAGTGCTCCCGCGTAGTCGCTGGTCGCAGCACGCCGCATCCCTCTAGCTGGATGCGAAGACCCCGATGATGAAGCATGACACCAAGGGGCCTGTTGGTGTGTGAGGGGTATTTTACACAACACTGAGTGTCCCCCATCTTTGAGGTGTGCACTCTGAGTAGGATTCTTCTTGTTTAATTACCAGTGCCCGTGGAGTGAGAATCCTGTCTCTATACTCTACCTCCCCCCATTGTTATCTTTTGAGTACAAGATTCTGACAGTCTAGTTCTGGCAGACATCTCTGGAGTATTGTGTACTCTTTAGGACACTTGTGTCCAGTTTGGTAGAAGTTTGGAGTTCTTGTGTCCACTTACATAAGACATCTCTGGAGTATTGTGTACTTTTTAGGAGACATGCATCCAGTTTAGTAGATGTTTTTTGGAGCCTTGTGTCCAGTTTCAAAGGTTCCATCAGTAGTATTTTGTCTAGTTATAAAGGCCTCTTCTGGGAGATTGCCCCCCATTTTGTAGGCCGCCTCTGTCATAATATACCCAGCTCTGGATGCTTTATGTGTAGGACTGAGCTCCAGATTTTGATAGTCCTTTCTGAAGTCCATGTTGTGCATTTCAGCCAGTTCTAAGCGTCTCACATGAAGACACAGATCTCCGCTCTTAGACGCCTTCCACATCTCAGGCCCTGGGAACACACTTCTCTTGCCTTACCAGCTCTGTGCTGAGTGCTAGGAAGCCTAGAAGGCTTGTTCAAAGCACTTTACCATCATCATCTCGCTCTTCATGGAATCGGTCCAGAGTTTCTGGAACTGAGGCATGCCCTCATTGTCCTCAACTCACATTTGCCTGAAAGACCCCACTCCACAAAGGAATCCCTGTTTTCCACAAATAACAAGGGGTGGGGGTTGTTATTCATGGTACAACCCACCAAGGTTTGTAAGGGGAACACTGAAGACCACTTTTCTTTTCAAAAGGCTCCTAAAACTCGCCATACTGAACAATTGATGCAATCTCTCTGCCAACCAGAAGACAGCAATTCAGACTGGAGGTGGGGGCCCAGTGCCACAGCTCGAGCTGGATGACATGGAGGAGCTGGTGTCGACAGTCATCAGTGTGGAGGCTTTGGCCGGAGTCGGGGATCGGACACTGCTTGACAGGATGCAACATAACATCAACACAGTGAGTGACTAACAGGTACTGGGGGACGGGTGAAGATGGGCACAATGGCACACATGCACAATCAAGCAGAGCATAGTGCACACCCACAATGACTGGGTCCTCGCCCAGATCTACAGACTGTCAAAATGTACAATGCCATGCTGTCTGAATGTCAACATGTACCATGACGCTACATACATGTGGACACATTGCAATACAGTACAACACAAACATCCATATGTGATGGATCATAGGAACCTAGCCAGAAAGATAATAGGTCCACCCGATTTGGGTGTGCCTAAAAGGAAAAGAAAAGAAAAATTTCTTTTCTTGAGTCCCCTCACTCACCAAGGGTTTAAAACACTCGATCTCGAGTGCAACCACAGAGTACATGCTAAATATGGAGCACAGCCACAGCTCCCGGTGATAAAATTCCCCTTTTTTCTACATCCACAGAGTTCTTGAGGCTCCTTCACCCAGACGGACCATTGGGGCATATTACTGCAAACTAAAAAGTATGTTTTTCTAAAAAATAAGCATATTATTATGTGTTACATGTTGTTGTGTGTGTTAAGAAGTGTGTCCAGTAGAAACAAGTGATATATGTTTAACCACATCCTTTATGATATACAGCCAACAGCAAACTGTGAACAAAAGCGGAGAAACCAGACACAGTGAACAATTATCCCTGCTGTTAATGTGATTGTATTTCTAGGGGCACCAGAGCACTTTACCATTGCTTTTAATCTTCATAGGCACCGTCTACATTGATCAACAATTGCTTAAGAACTGTGACCTGCCCATTAGGGCAGGGAGTATACTCTAATATATTATCTACTTTCTCTCCCGAAATACAGATACAGCGGGTACAGCGTTAACCGTATGTATAATTTGAAAAACACATATAATGGATGTGTGTTCTGCTTTTTTCCAAATTTTTCACCTTAATTAAGGTTTATTCACCGGAGTGGTACAAATGGGGCTGGTCCCTGTGTTGTCCTGAAGAAAAGGTGTAGGGGACACCTTGAAACATGTCGACGGATTATTAGGGACTTTAACCACATGATAGTTGCTTTACCTTTTATCTAACCCCCCTTTTTTATCCTACCGACTAGAACCAATCAATCAATCAATCAATCATAACACTTGTATAGCGTTCTACTACTCGGAAGGGTCTCAAGGCGCTTGGGGGAAGGGGGGCCGCTACTGCTCGAACAGCCAGGTCTTGAGTTGTCTCCTGAAGGCAAGGTGGTCCTGGGTCAGCCGAAGGTGGATGGGGAGGGAGTTCCATGTCTTGGCCGCCAGGTAGGAGAAGGATCTGCCTCCGGCGGTGGCTCTTCGGATGCGTGGTACGGCGGCGAGGGCGAGGCTGGCGGACCGTAGCTGGCGGGTGGGCGTGTGGAAGGTCAGGCGGTCGTTGAGGTACTTGGGGCCCAGGTTGTGGAGAGACTTGTGTGCGTGGATGAGGAGCCTGAACATGATCCTCTTGTTGACGGGGAGCCAGTCCAGGTTCCTCAGGTGGCCGGAGATGTGGCTGCGTTGAGGGATGTCCAGGATGAGTCGGGCGGAGGCGTTCTGGATGCGTTGTAGTCTGTTCTGTAGCTTGGCTGTGGTTCCGGCGTAGAGGGCGTTTCCGTAGTCCACCTGGCTGGTGACGAGGGCCTGGGTGACCGTCTTCCTGCTTTCGATCGGGATCCATCGGAAGATCTTGTGGAGCATGCGGAGGGTGTGAAAGCATGAAGAGGAGACGGCATTGACTTGTTTGGTCATCGAGAGGGAGGAGTCCAGGATGAAGCCCAGGTTGCATGCGTGGGCTGTCGGCTTGGGGGCGGTGCCCAGGGCTGAGGGCCACCAGGAGTCATCCCAGCCGGATGGTGATGGTCCAAGGATGAAGACTTTCATCTTGTCTGAGTTCAGTTTCATGCGGCTGTTCTTCATCCACTCGGCGACGTCTTTCATCCCTTTGTGGAGGCTGGTTCTGGCGGTGTCGGGGTCTCTGGTGAGGGAGAGGATCAGCTGGGTGTCGTCAGCGTAGGAGATGATGTTGAGGTTGTGGTGGCGTGCGATGGCTGCGAGAGGTCTCATGTAGATGTTGAAGAGGGTGGGGCTGAGTGATGATCCTTGAGGGACGCCGCAGATGACTTCGGTGGCCTCGGAGCGAAACGGGAGGAGGCGGACTCTCTGTGTTCTTCCAGCGAGGAACGAGGTGATCGACTTCAGTGCCTTCTCTTGGATGCCGGTGTTGCTGAGGCGTTGGACTAGGGTGCGGTGGCAGACAATGTCGAACGCGGCGGAGAGGTCCAGGAGGATGAGTGCCGCTGTTTCCCCGTTGTCGAGAAGGGCTCGGATGTCGTCGGTGGCTGCGATGAGGGCGGTCTCTGTGCTGTGGTTGGCTCTGAAACCGGACTGCGAGGAGTCGAGGGATCCATTCGTCTCGAGGAAGGCGGCAAGCTGTCTGTTGGCGATCTTCTCGATTACTTTGGCAGGAAAAGGGAGGAGCGAGATGGGGCGGAAGTTTTTGAGGTCGGTGGGGTCCGCTGTAGGTTTCTTCAGTAGGGCGCTGAGCTCGGCATGCTTCCAGTTCTCCGGGAAGGTGCCGGTGTCGAAGGAGGTGTTGATGACGTCTCGGAGTTGGGGTGCGATGGTAGAGTCGGCCTTGTTGAAGACGTGGTGGGGGCAGGGGTCAGTCGGAGATCCGGAGTGGATGGTGTTCATCGTGCGGGCTGTGTCTTCGGTGGTCACTGCGGTCCAGGTGCGGAGGGTGGCGGTGGGGTGCATTGGTTCGACGGTTGGGTGCGGGGATGGTGCGCCGAAGCTGTTGTGGATGTCGGTAATCTTGCGGTGGAAGAATGAGGCGAGGGAGTCGCAGAGATCTTGCGAAGGGGTGATGTCGTTGTTGCAGGTGCTGGGGTTGGAGAACTCCTTGACGATGCTGAAGAGTTCCTTGCTGTCGTGGGCGTTGTTGTCCAGTCGATCCTTCAGTGATTTCTTCTTGGTGGTGCGGATGAGCTGGTGTTGCTTGCGGGTCGCGTGTTTGAGGGCGGTCATGTTGTCAGTGGTCCGGTCGAGGAGCCAGGCTTTCTTGAGGGTGCGGCAGGTCTTCTTGGAGTCCTTGAGTTCGTCGGTGAACCAGGGGGCCTTCTTGCTTCTGTGTTTGCTGGGAGGGTTCTTCAGTGGTGCGAGGTCGTCGGCGCAGGCGGTCAGCCACTGCATGAAGTTGCGGGCTGCTTCATTGGGGTCCGGTGTGCTGGCAGGTGGGTTCTGGCTGAGGGAGGTGGTGAGCTGGTCAGCGGTAATCTTGCTCCAGCTTCTGTGAGGAACCTGTTGCGGGTGGTGGTGGGTAGTGGTTTTTCTGAAGCTGAAGTGGACGGTCCAGTGAAGTACGTTGGAGTGGCTGAAGGCGATGTGCTTGCTGGATGAGAAGACGGGGTCAAGCGTGTGGCCGGCGTAGTCGGTGGGGGTGTTGACCAGTTGCTTGAGTCCGAGGTTGGTGAGGTTGTCCAGCAGGGTGACGGTGTTGCAGTCCTTGTAGTTCTCCAGGTGGAAGTTGAGGTCCCCTAGGAGGATGTAGTCGGCGGAGGGGAGGGCGTGAGGGCTGATGAAGTCCGTGATGTCTTCGCTGCATTGTGTGCGTGGTCCCGGGGCTCTGTAGATGAGGGTGCCTCTGAGGGTCGTCTTTGGGTTGGTGTGAATCTGGAAGTGGAGGTGTTCGGCGGCGGTGTAGGTGTCGTCGGTCGTGATGCGGATGGTGTTCTTGTGGACGATGGCGATGCCTCCCCCGGTCTGGTTGACGCGGTCCCTCCTGATGATCTTGTATCCATCTGGGATGGCGATGGTGATGTCGGGGGCTGAGGAGGCGTTCTAGGCTTTCTGGTTAGGTATTTTAATCTAGCACAATACACCACTCCCCCATACACTGCACTACACATAGATTCACAATTCGGTGCTCCTACGTATCCTTCGCAAATCGCAGCACAGCTCAAGCAATAGATACTTGGGATGGCCCCAATGATGAAGCATGTCACCTAGGGGCTACCCTTGGTGAGTGAGGGGACTCTAGAAAATACATTTTACTTAATCTTTTCCTTTGAGGCGCACCCAAATCGGGTGGACCTATTATCTTTCTGGCTAGGTTCCTATGATCCATCACATATGGATTTTTGTGTTGTAATGTAAAATATAGGAGGTTGAACCTAGCTCATTCCCCCATCTCCATCCCTTTTTTTGATGGACACATTGTAATACACCATCTCCCCTTCACATCCCAGGGGCACCGTTAACACCTCGAGCAGAGCAGTCCCAGCCACTCTTCACTGATGACGAGGAGGACAACACCAGCATTGACACCCAAGCCATCCAAGACATCATTGACATCACTTCCAGGATCAGGGCAGCCCAGCTACATCAAGGAGACCCCACCCACTACCCAGAGCATCCAGCAAGAGGCACCCACAGCCCAGCACTCCCCAGGACCCCCAGGAACAACACATGGCCTTCCAAAGCCATGCGCTGGAGTGCCAGAGGGAGACCACAGAGCAGTTGTGGTTGGGCTTCGGCAACATGGCAACCAAGCTTGATGCCATCCTTCGGTGTGTAGCCTCACTCCATGGTCTCCAACGAGCCCTGACTGACATCGCTGGAGTCATGATGAGGAGATAAGAACACCTGTTCGCTCAGAGTGGCTCTAGCAATACCAGCCGTGAGCTGCCACACATGCGGAGGCTCATGGAGGACATGGCGCAGAAGGAGGCAGAAAGGATGGCAGCCACAGCTGCACATCAGCGGAATGTAGCTGGGATCTACCATTCCCTGCAGATCCTCATCATGGCATTGTTGCCACAAGGCGTGGCAATGTTGAATGCTTCTGTCCCCACACCTTCCACATCTCCGCCCCCTGGTGTGTCAATGCCTCCCTGTGCGGCAGGCCTAACCACTCCAGCACCTGATGTGTCAGGGGGACACAGTGCGGCCGACAATCCACCTCTGGTGCCTGATTTGTCAGTGGCACACAGTGCGGCCGACAATCCACCTCCAGCACCTGTGGCTTTAGTGCCACACAGTGCTGCAGCTGGTAAAACAACACCCACAGGTGGGGCAGGGCACATATACTAGGACGTGGATGGGAATGTGATCAGAAGGACTCAGTAGCATTAATTTCCACCACCTGGCCTGTTTCTGGTTTGGTCCTGCACACGGCCTCATGACCTTCCACAGACCCCTGATTCACTCAGATGCACTCACCTTGGACAACTACATGGACCGCCACATCCTGCACCCCTCCTCTTCCTCAGTACTTGTCTTCCACGAATGGACTCTGGCTGGCCCTCCACAGGCACATATAGTGTAGTGTATTCGCCAGTGCCCTGTACCGCTCCAGCTGCGGAACTGCACTGGATGTGCAATAAACACCCAGTGATGCACTGCTGTGTCAAGTCTTTCATCATTCATGTATGAATGTGTGGATGAATGTAGGGACAGTTAGTTCCCTTGCGTCAATGATGCTCATCCTGTGGGATGCCAGTCAGAGGGTGCTACATAGCAATTTGTGTCACAGGACCCATGAACACCACAACAAGGACACACGCATCAGCCACTGTCTTGTCCGGACGCCCAGTTTCCACAAGTCTTTTTAGCAAGCCCCGTGCTGTTTCGGTGTATGGCAGACTAGAGCACTTGGCTCACGCTCCCAAGGGGTGGGTCTCATTGCTACCCGTCACTGGTCTAGTTGTCAGCATGTCACAGCCACTCCCTGAGGGCAGGTTTGCACGCCCACCACACCCACAGGCCATGTGACCCCGCAAATATAAGGGGCCATTGACGTCACATGCCCCTCTGCCGGTGGTGACTGGAGTACGGACCCAAGGCCTTGAGGCCAGCACGGGCCTACCACCACATGGCGCTGACTTGGGATGAACAGGGTTTGTGGCACATACTGCATTGCGGCCTGCACGGACTTACCACCCCGCCACATGGTATTGACTGGGGTTGAACTGGGTTAGTGGCACATGCTGCATTGCGGCCAGCAGAGGCACCCTGCCACGGGACGGTGACATTGGGTGCACTGAGTCATTGGCACCTTAAGCTGCTGAGTGGGTGTGCAGCCTGCGATGATGCCCTGTCCCGGCGGTCCGGACTGCTCAGGGTTTGTTTGCCTTGCCAGACCGCAGTGTAGGCCGTGCCAGTGGCCTCGCTACGGGGATCACAGAGTTAGTGGCACCCATTGGGCTAAGCGGCTGTGCAAGATGCAATGTTGCAGGGTGCCCTGGTTTGTCCTATGCTATGGTGTAATCAAGTCCCAGCACCAGACGCGAGACCTGGTGGTCAGCGCAGCATGGATGCATGGTGTGGAGAGTGCCATGTCTGCAGGCCCCGGGCTTTGGGGCTTGCAGCCGCATGTTGTGGGACCTGCAGTCTACACGCCGATGGTAAAAGGTGAGCAGTGAGGCCTGGGTGTGCATGGGCGGGCATGCTCCGATGAGCAGTGGGAGGGGCTGGGAGGCCTCTTCCTGGGTGTGCATGGGCGTGCGGGCTATGTTGTCTTGTGCAAGTGTGTGTACTGTGCCAGTCATGTCTGTGGACTCTGGTTCAGATGACGGCTCTGTCTCAGATGTGTGACCTGGTGAACTGCTATACCTACCGGCAAGTGGTTGGAGACACACCGGTGGCAGCAGCCGAGCAGTGTGGCCTGGTTGCGCAGGGGCGGTTCTCTCTCTCCCTCCCTCTCTCCTCTTCTCTCTCTCTCCCCCTCTACTCTTCTCTATCTCTCTCTCCCACTCTCCTCTTCTCTCTCTCCCCTTTCTCTTCTCTCTCTCCCCCTCTCTTCTTCTCTCTCTCTCTCTCCCCCTCTCTTCTCTCTCTCTCTCCCCCTCTCTTCTTCTCTCTCTCTCCTTTGCTCTCTCTCTGTCCTTTGATGTGTGCAGGACACACCTTCTCATCATTTTGTCTTGCAGGCTGTGACCGATGGATTGTGTTGAGGGGAGCTGCCATGTTTCTTCGTGTGATTTCGGTGTTAATTCCCATAACGTTTCATTGTTTGCTTCGAATGTGTGATGCTCATTTCTCTGACGACACATGCATGTCACCAGTTGTGTTTGTGTGACATCAGGCAGATTGTTTCGTACATGTTTCAGTGTAGCTGGTGTGCCATGTCTTTGGTCCGAGGGGTTCCAGGGAGGGGTGGTCCTGGTTGTTGTGTTGGTGGGTGTTGTGGCCCTCTTAGATGTCTGTGCTGCATGTTCAGTTGCTCCATGGCATCTGTTTGTCTTCAGGTGTGGTTGTGAGCTGGGCTCCCTTTTGTGGTGCAGGCTATGGTCTTACTTTACAGGTCAGAGCAGGTGTTAATTTCCTGCTGCTAACGCGCCTTAACGCGTGTTTTGTGCTCTTATCGCCGATCTGGCTGGTCGTTGTGAATGATGAGGTGTAGTGTTTTTGCTGCTTTTTGCAAAGGGAACGCCTACTCTGCATCTCATTAACGATAGTTGCGAGGGTCCTCTGTGGCGATGTTTTGTGCGGCTGCTGGCGCGGGAAAACTGGTGCTGTGGGCTGTTAACACCAGCTTGTGAATGGTGGGGTAAATTTATCACGACTTTGGCTGAGATAAATTGCCGTTAATTCGGCGATAGCTCCTTGTGAATATGCCCCTTGGTCTTCTAATACACATTACACTTCCTCAACATTCAAAACAACCAAACATTCAGGCACGCCTTGTAACTCAAGGCTATGAGGTGTGCTTAATTAGAGTCGGTGGTTGCATGCGGGGTCCACCGGCACTTGTTTTTAGCAAACAGGATTTATTTTTCATCGGCATTCTTCAATCCAGGCCGAGAGAAAACAAAGGTTTAAAAGGGTAAAAGAAAAAGCAAAAGAAAGGCGGGAAAAAAGTGACAAAAGGAGAAAGCAAAGATAAAAAAAAGAACCTATAGGAGTGTTAAAGTGCAGGGAGTGTAGGGTGGTGGGAGAAAGAGGCACGAGGTGGAATCAAGATGAGACAGCCCGACCTTCCACCTGGCATTTATTCTTTTAGAAATCAAGCACTGGCAGAGACCACGCCAGGGTCAGCCAGCCAATCAAGGGATGATCTTGTTGTACAGGGACCCACAATCCCTCTGCAGCCTTTGACTGTCATCACATTATCAGTTAACACGCACAGCCCTGGGCACATTTCAATGAATATAATGAGATAAGAGAGATCTGAAAGTCGCCCACACACCCACTGGTGTCACCTCGGGTGAATGTTCAAATCTGATCGTCATATTTCTGTGACTCATTATAAGATAATTTCAGTTTTCTTGTATTTCATTTGGTTAAACATATTCTCAGCAGAGACATGTCCCAGCACAGAGCCGCGTGAAGCCATGTAAATGTTCTCTCTTCTAGGAAAGGATGACTTCTTACATCGATTATAAAACTAATTAAAAAAGAACATGTTGTACACTCGGTGAAACTGACAAGAGGAAAGGGAATTTCCAGAGGCTGGCATCGTTTATTCCTCCTTCATTGGGACCAATTTATCAGACAGAAATCTTATTTTATCGACCTGTGTTACAACCTGGAGTGGTTCTAGGGTCTTAATGCCCGCATATATTTGCAGGTCACCGCTGGCTGCAGAATTACACCACCAACCAGTCAAAACCCTTCGGGGATGGTGAGAGAAGTCCCCACAGAGAAGAGCAAAATTCAGTTTTGTTTTCATTTTGTTTAGAATGCTTTATTGAGATTATGTGGATAAACAATACAAAATGTAAACAAAATACTCAAATAAGTCTATCCAAGCAAGGTGAATGCAAGAATGAATATGAAGGGGGGAGGAGCTTCGCGGGCGAGCAAGATGGCCGCGTAAGCTCGGAGCTCCGCAGACCCTCCGACCCTCCGCAAATATCCTGCAGGCTATCCTGTTCCACGGTAGTGGATTTCGATTGGTGAGAGGTCGCAGATGCGGGAACTGCTTTCCGCCTTCAAATCCGTTGTTCCTAGACGAAGTTACGTCGTGCTGAACTTTGTGCCAGGGATGCGCCATTGTCTCATGGGTGACCGATGATCGTGCCGACGCTCCGCATGATTGGAATGCGAAGCGAAGACCTTTGATCCCTACTGGCGGAGCGTATGTAGCCGCGAAGTCGCCTGTTGTCGGCCTGGCTGGTTTGCTGGCTTTGCCTCTGTTCTACACATCTGCCCACTTTGTCCGGGCTAGGTAGCCCTTTGTTCTCCTTGAATCCATCATGGCCGGCAGAGGAGACCCCGACAGGACGCGTTCGGAGGACGACTCAGCCAGAGTCGAATAAGATCGACCGTTATGCCCAGCAACAGACCTCGCCTTCTGTGGTGGCTCCTTCTAAAGACTCGCAACGCGCGGGCTCGCCTGTCGGCTCGGAGCCCACTTTGAGTGATATCATGGGGGCCATCGCGGGCATCAGGACTGAAATGCAGAAACAACATGAGGTCCTGACACATAAGGTGGACACCCTGGCCATTGACCTCAACCTGATCAGGGCCGACTTGGGCAAGACCAATGATCGGGTGAAATCCCTTGATATTAAGACCACCAGCCTGACTACCGATGTCTCGGACCTGCAAGCGGAGGTCCGGACCCTACGATCGGTTAACGACCAATTCTCCAGATGGCTGGAAGACTTTGAAGGGCGTGCAAGGCGGCAGAACGTCCGTATCATTGGTGTACCAGAGGGAGCGGAGGAGGTGGCTTTGGACCTTTTTGTGGAGGACTTGATACAGACACATCTCGCACCAGCCGGACTGAGTAACTTTTTTCAAGTTTGTTTGTTCATTCTTTATTCTCTCTTTCTGTTTCTTAGGCAATGGGTTACGTGTACTGTTCTGTTTCGCTTGTTGTTGAGGCTTTCCGGGGTTGGGCGGGACCTGGGTCATGATGATGGGGGGTAGGAAATTGCAAGTACTCAGTTGGAATGTCAACGGGTTGGGTGACCGCATTAAGAGAGGGGTTGTGCTTCAGTTGCTTAAACGACATATGCCGGATATTGTTCTCTTGCAGGAGACCCTCCTGGTTGGTAATACATGTAAAGCGCTTAACCGTAAAGGGTTCAAAATGGTGGCCCATTCGGGGTTCTCTTCGGGATCTCGGGGGGCGGGTGTTCTTGTGCGTACGTCCCTTCCGCTTGAGATTGACACTACTGTGATTGATGAGAGGGGGCGGTATGCCGCCGTTGCGGGACGATGGGAAGGGCGTGCCCTGACATTACTTTCAGTTTACGTCCCCCCGGGCCTACAGACTAGTACTTTCCAGGACCTTGGTGGCGCCATTTTGAATTTGCCCGCTGGGCTGTTGGTTGTGGGGGGTGATTTCAACTCGGTTTGCTCCGTTTCCTTGGACCGACATCCGCCTAGAGACCTCCGTAGCTCCCAATTGTGGCTGCCAACTTTCCTTGAGACGCTGGGGCTGGTAGACAGTTGGCGACTCCTGCATCCTACTCAATGTCACTATTCCTTCCACTCTGGCGCCCACGGTAGTCTTTCTAGAATCGACTACGTCCTTACTTTGGCTGCTCATGCGCCTGCGGTTTCTGAGGCTCGTTTTTTGGCACGGGGTATTTCTGATCACTCTCCGCTGTGGGTCTCTTTTGACTTCGATATTGTCATGTCGGAACGGCCGGTGGTTGTCAACCGGTGGTACTTCCGCAAACCCAAAACTCGTAATCTCCTGGCCAAGGCCATCGATCTCTATTTCACCGAAAATGAGGGGTCGGTCACGTCAGCCGCCACGTTGTGGGAGGCATTTAAGACAGTTTTGAGGGGCGAGGCTTTTGCTCTTATAGCAGAAGCCCGTAGAGTTAGAGATGCCGATTTGGTACGCATCGAGGCGGAGATCATGGAGATGGACTCCCGGTTGGAGGCAGAGCCCGATCCTGTTCTCTTACATGATCTCTCCCTTAAACAGTCAGAGTACCACGATCTTGCTACTAACGCCGCCCTCGTCCTAGCTAAAGAACAGCAGGGTCGGATTTACGACGTCGGCGACAAGGCCGGGAAGTTGCTGGCCTGGCTGGATAGGAGGGAGAAGGCCAACCGTGTCGTACCTGAGATATTGGGGGAGGACGGAGTGGTGGTCACTGACCCAAGTGCCATTGCTGAGTCCTTCGCTGATTATTTTCGGGGTGTCTACTCCTCTGTCTCGGACCGGTCTGAGATCGATTCAACAGTATTTCTTTCCACTATCGATCTCCCGTGCCTGTCGGACGAAGAACGCAATGACCTGGACAGGGACGTCTCTGTAGATGAGGTCGCCCATGCGATCCGCTCACTGCGATCGGGCAAGGCGCCTGGTCCCAATGGTATCCCGGTTGAGTTGTATAACATCAGGCCTGATGTGGTATCCCCACACCTGCGCAACATGTTCCTGGAGGCACGGGAGAATGGTCTACTTCCCCTTGACCAGAGGTTGGCCACCATTGTGGTCATCCATAAGGAAGGGAAGCCGAGGGATTTGTGCCGGTCGTACCGTCCCATCTCCCTCCTGAACGCTGAGCCTAAGATTCTCGCCAAGATGCTCGCCAATCGTCTGGTTGGTGTTATCGGCGACTTAGTGCATCCGGATCAGTCGGGCTTTATTCCACACCGCAACACTGCCCTTAACTTGCGTAGGCTTCACGGTGCCCTGGCCAGGGCCCATACCCTTGAGGAGCTGGCTGTCCTGGCGTCTTTGGACGCCACGATGGCTTTTGACTGTCTCGAGTGGAGTTACCTGTGGGCAGTGTTGGCGAAGCTCGGTTTTGGCCCGGTGTTTGTGGGATGAGTTAAGCTCTTGTACGCTGACCCGCTGGCTAATGTTGCCATTAATGACCGTGTTTCGGCGACTTTTGCTCTTCACAGGGGCACTAGACGAGGCTGTCCTTTGTCGCCTCTTCTGTTTGCACTCGCACTCGAGCCACTTGCGGCCTTGTTGCGGACTCACCCGGATCTGCATGGTATCAGATGGGCCCCTGGTTTCGAGGACAGAGTCTCCCTCTATGCGGACCATATTCTGCTTTACCTCACCTCCCCCGGCACGTCACTTATAGTGGCATGTGATGTACTGAGGCTTTTTGGCCGGTACTCTGGCCTCGTTATCAAATGGGCCAAGTCTTATCTGTATGTCCTGAAAGGGGGGACACCGCGCCTCCCTAGAGGCTGCGGCATCCAGGTGGCCAGCCAGGGCTTTAGGTACTTGGGGATCTATATCTCCAGCAATGCGAAGGCGCGCTATGAACACAATCTGCTTCCCCCTCTTCTCCGCCTCCGGCGTGATGTGGAGGGTTGGCGCAAACTTCCGCTTTCCCTGCTTGGACGCGCGGCATTATTTAAAATGATGTCCTTGCCCAGGTTCCTGTACGCCCTGCAGAATACTCAAGATCCTGTCCCCGCCCGGTACTTTCGAGAGATCGAGGGCCTTCAACGTGCCTTGCTTTGGGATGGCCGGCCCCGCATCGCTATCACGAAGCTCACGCTTCTGTGGTACGATGGGGGAATAGCGCTGCCGGATGTGCGTAGATACTACTGGGCCTCCCAGTTAGCGGCTATCAACCACGGTCTCTATGGTCCGGAGAACAACCCTGGATACGCTATGGATAGGTGGCTCCTGGGTGGCGGTAATTACTATCGGGTGCTCTACTCGAGGTCTCTAGATGGGCGGATGTCGGGCCCAACAAAAACGGCGGTCCATATTTGGAGGGCAATTACCAAGGCGCAGGGCTGGCAAGGTAAACTGACTAGGCTGACCCCACTATACGATTCAGACATCCTGGGCAGGTTGTGGCACACCAAAGGTTTCGATAAGTGGGACCTTATAGGTATCTCCAGGGTGGATGATATGTTATCGAGAGGTGAGATTAAGACCTTTTCCCAGCTACAGGATGAATACCAGTTGGGTACCTCAGAATTTTTCCGTTATGCCCAGTTGCGACACGCATTGCTCTCTGCTAGGCCGGAGGAGGGGACGATCCCAGAAAGCTCCCCGTTGGAGGATAGGGTGCTGGACGGTCATATGCCGGACAGCGCCATTTCACTGTCCTATAAGAAGCTTATAGATGTTCGCACCGACCTCCTCCTGGGTGTGAGGGATCAGTGGGTGCGCGATGGGTTGGAAATCGATGACGAGGACTGGCAGAGTGCGGTGTCCTCCCCTAAGGAGGTTGCCATCTCTTCCCATCTCAGACTGGTGCAGCTTAAGATCCTGCATAGGGTGTACGTAACTGGCCCCCGTCTGGTGCATATGGGCTCCTCGGCCGATGGGCTTTGTCGCCGCGGCTGTGGTGCCCTTGCCACTTTTATGCACATCCTCTGGGAATGCCCCGCCATAGCCTCTTACTGGAGACGTGTGCACCTGATTATGGGCGAGGTGACTGGGGTAGCGGTGAATGCGGAAGCTAGGAGGTGCCTCCTCAACATCTGGGATCCGACGGACCACAACGTGGCTCAGACGCAGTGGGTGACCCTTGGCAACATGGTGGCTAAACGTGATATTGCTCAGAAATGGGGAGCTCCAGTAGCTCCCAAGGTTGTACAGTGGAAAGCCAATATGGATTGGTGTATGTTTAGGGAGAAGACGGTCTATGTTGCCAGGGGCAAGCCCAACAAGTGGCAGAAATTGTGGGGGGGCCTGGAATACGTACAGGGGAGACATCTGCATACCCCTGGAGCCTGTCTCGCTGGAGGAACATCTGTCGCCGTAGCCTGTGACACCAACTGTAATACGTTGTAAATGTTATCCTGTGCTTTCCTCTCTCCCCTCCTCGCTCCTAGACCTTTATCCTGTTTTCATGCTCGTGTTCCCAATGTTCCCCCCCTGCCCTCCCAACAACGCCTCACTGGTTTATTGTACTCCATTGCCACTCTCTTCGCGCCCTCTCTGGCGCTCCTATTTCTTTTTCTTTTACTATGTTCCTCTAAACAAATAAAATCAACCTTCACTGTTCTGCTACATTGATTCTTGCACTATTGTTCTCCTGATTCGTTATGCTGCCTTGCCTCCGGGTTGTCAGGCTGAATAGCTGTGTGCACTTTTTTCAAATAAAGGTTTTAAAAAATTAAAAATAAAAAAAAGAATGAATATGAAGACTTATCAGTTCTATAAACAAGAAAAGCAAAATGTCATAGATAAAAAAACAGCCAAAGTTAATAACGTGTAATCGGGTACATTAAAAAAAAATCTAACTAGAATTGAAAAATAAAAACACTTTACAAAACAATATGCATTTTAATTTTTGAGTTTTAAGAAAAGATGAAGAGATGACAGGAAGAAGTAGAGAAGAGAGGGGAAGGAAAAGAAAGAGAGGAAAAGCAAAGAATAAGCATTAACAGCAATGCAGTCATCAAATTATTAGCAGTTTCCAACATTTATGGTGATTCATAACTGGTAACATTGGATGTGGAATGAGCAGATTGACTGGATAAGGATGACGTATGTGGTGACCATAATAAATCTTTTTTAATCATTAAAGGAGTAGAGGTGGCATGCGCACCATCCAATCTCTGATGATGACAACTGAGCAGCCCCCAGAGGTCAACAGTGCCAATGGCCTTCCCATGGCACAGGAGGACTGAAGAGTGAGGACTTTTAAGAACTATGCGTCAGACAGGCGGCGCAGAACACTGGTGGCACCTCTCTGGGCACAAGGGATGCTAGTTGCAATGGTCCCCCATGAAGCAGCACCCAGTGCTCAACTGTGCCGAAGGGCATCCCAGGAGAAGCATTTAGAAGCATGCATTAATACATTAGTGAGTCGTCAGCAAAATGCATTTGTGAATAGGCTACACAGCGCTTACACAAGTGAACACATTTTGGGAGTTGCACAAATTGAAACAAATTATAGCATTTACTCTAATATGCATTTAGGAAAAAAGAGAGGATCCCTTTATAAAACACACCACAAAGTAATATCCCTACAGTGGAGGAAATCCCACCAATGGGTCCTCCCCTGAAGTAGCACTTTCTTCTAATGTCAGAGGATTCTTCAGCACCAATATATTTTGAGTCCTCCCAATCTTTAACTAGATGCTTAGCCACACAGCAGGTATTTGATCACAACAAGTTATCAATTTTATTGTAAATAAGTCATTCGACATGCTGAAGGCCAACTATCAGACACTAACGTAAACCAAGTGTTGAGCATTGATCACAGTTCAGGTTTGGTTTTGTAGGGTGTGTTGGGGAGATGAGAGGGCCTGGGTCAGCTATTCTCATTCAGGTGCCTCAACACTAGTCGATAGACTTAGCCCGGTATTCCAGGTCTTAAGCCTCGCGGCGGGATACGCCTCGGAGTATCTGTGCGCGGCACAAGTGTATATAAAATAACAAAATGCTAGGGGGCAGTGGCGTAAGGGGTTTGCCTGTTATCATCCTCATAAACTTTATTTCGATCACCAAGATCATAAAAGTACATCTGATATACAAAATACATAAAACATGACATAAATGGTCCCTGAAACATAAGTGCAACACAGATAGGGACCTTGCAGGCAACCCCCACATGAGATCAAATTCAAATCACATCAGCAACAGAAGAAAATATGATGAAAATGCTCCATCCTGGGACTATTCCATAAATTAATCCAGCACATAAATTAAAAAGAACACACACCTTTCAATCAAAATATAGATTAGGTCTGTAGAAAACCAAGGCAGCATACATTAAGTTGTCGCGGTATATAGTGTCCTGTACCATAAGCGCCTGTATCAATCAATAACACAGGGATTTCAGACAATGGCAACATCCATTAAACATTCAATATAAATAATTGACCAATAACACATGGCTGACAAACAATCTGTATATAAGATCCCCGAGAGACCATATCAGCATAAATTATATTGACTCAATATAATGTGACCCGGGCAGTTACACCTTGTATCAATCAATGATATGGGGAGGAGGTCAACAGGCTTTCCTATCCCCAGGTCATTCTTCCATTACATTTAAGACACTAAAATGCAATAAAAACATACATTAAATGTATCTCACAATAAAGTGTCAGTGCTGTTTCTTCAGAAATACATCATAGCCCACAGGAAGAGATGTAATAAAATAGCTCAGCCCCAGAGCAAATTGTTTAATCTCTCCAACACATTAGTTAAGACAGGGCTCGACTTGCAAACAGAGTTTGTAAAATCCAGGGAGAACACTGGTTCAGCATACATTAACCGTCTCTTTGTGAGGTAGCCCATGTAATTACAACATGAATCAATTAATGACCGGGTGGAAAACAAATGATATCTCCATCCCCGGGCTATTATCCAACTTCATTTCACCCATTAGCACACATGTACTACAGGGACATAGCTATTAAGCGTGAACTTCGATCGATCACTTTCTTTGGTTTCACTTAGGGGGATTTTATCTTGGGTTGGTGATAATTATCGCAGAGCAAGCTTAGCGCGCTTTTCTTTATCGCCAGCTATGGCTGGAATATCTCGCCAAGCTATCGCTGTATTACCAACGCTCAGCGCTATGTCAATAAATATTCTAGCGATAGCGGGCAAATGGCCAAACATCGTCTAAAAACAGCGATGTCCCTCCAAAAACGGTGATGATCTTGGTGATAAGGCCCTGTGGCCTTAATCCCATTATCCACCTCCCATGTTAGGTATGAATAACACAGGAATTTTAGGGAAAACAAGGGTACCCCCCATTAAGCGAACCTGGGGCTGTAATGTATACAAAAAGAACAATGGTTCAGGGGTGGCCCAATTAGGTCCAAGGGACACGAAAAAGGGTTATTTTGTCTAGTTACTGAATCAATTAGGGAGCAGAGCAGGTAGGGCAACATGTGTATTTTTAATTATTATAATTGCAAGTTGGTATTACACAAGTAAGTTCAGGTGCTCACATGAGCGATATTTCGTGTATTTTCACTATCAATCAGTCATGCTACGCAACTTATCACTCATGTGAGCACCTGAACGTACTTGTGTAATACCAACTAGCAATTATAATGATTAAAAATACACATTTTGCCCTACCTGCTCTGCTCCCTAATTGATTCAGTATCTAGACAAAATAATCCTTTTTCTGTGTCCCTTGGACCTAATTAGGCCACCCCTGAACCAAATATTCTTTTTGTATACATAACACAGGAATTTAGCAGACGTTAAATTCCTGCGTTAGGCCAGAGGTAGCGCGATTATTATCATTGCGACCCTTCCTTGCTAATATCCCGAAGCTGCCTTCACGATATTTTCCCATGTTGTTTCTGTCAGCCACGCCTACTTCGCATATCATTATCGATGCATAGCGAGTGGTGACAGAAACGGGAAATAAATCAAGGATACACGCGCTAGAGTGTCCTTGTTTATAATATGATAGTTTTATCACCGCTTTTCGGCCGAAAACAGCCGCTAAAGCGACGATAGTTCTCTTGATAATATGCCCCTTAGATTGTCAAACCCAAAGGCCATCAAGAATTTGCCCATAGCAAAGACCACTACTCTATGCGTATCAGTGCTATGTATTCTAAAGGCTTCCAATTGCTGCTTAGTACCCTTGCTCCTGCAAAGGTGAACTAACCAATTTGCCCTTAGGTTATAACAACCTGGACAATAAAATATAATATAGATCTTGCATACCTCAGTTGCCAAAAATCACTTATTTTATCTTAGACATGATAAGCTCCAATCCCTGCTTGTCACAGAAGGAGTTGAAGGTATTTAACAACTGTTGAAGCCCTGGAGTGCCTTTGAAATCAGAAGGGTGTCATCTGTGAAAAGGAATGCCTGCACCCTCCTCTCTGACTTTAGGTGCATCACATCCATTCCTATTAAGGTAGTCCACCACCCCTTAATATATAATGAAACCAGGGTGAAGGAGAGTACACACCCCTGCCTTACTCAATGGTTAACCTTAATGGGCTTGGTCTTTGACCATTGTCCCCCCATCCTACGTGGTCATGGCTATCTGTGTGTAATCAGAACATGATGCCCAATAAATTTGCCAAAATGCCCATTGCTTCCAATACCCTCCAAAGTTTATCCCAGGGACCAAGTCAAAAGCAGTCCAGAGATCAACAAAGGCAACAAAGAGCTTGCCCTTGTTGATTACTACCATCTCTCAAAATATACAGATAAATTGAAAGACCTGGTCTATGGTACTGACTTTATTTCTAAAGCCCGTCTGCAGATCGGTCAGAATATCTTTTTCCATGATCCACTACTGGAGATGAACAAGAACCTGTTTGCAAAAAATCTGTCACAGGGATTCGATCAGGCTGATGGGCCTATTGTTCCCAGAGATACTCTGATTCCCCTTCTTGACGATTGGGATGACCTACGCTAGTTTCAACGATACGGGATGTCCATACCACAAAGTATTGTGTTTGATAAAAGAATGTATGAGCCCCACACCTCTGGATTCGCCGTATATAAACCATTAGGAACCCTGTCTAGTCCCGGAGTTCTGGCGGTAAGACAAGAGTGAATGGCAGCTACTTATATCTAATTCAAGGGCAGTTTGGTTATCTGCTTCAGGCTCAGTTGGAAACACTACATCATCCGGTCCGAGCTTGCTGTTACATGAGTGTAGACTAGTGTGTCGTGTTTATCTCCCCTAAGGCGGAAGCCGAGGATTAGGCTGCCTGTAAATTTTAAAAAATATTATACTTCTGTTTCGTCTCATTAATATTTGTGTTTGTAGAAATTTTAATTAGTAACCTAGCTGCCCCTTGTTGGAATTGAACCCTGCTCCCCGCGCAGAGCGACTAAGGCTCTGACGCGGTCTGAGACAGGGCCGGCAGACATTTTGGGGGGGAATTGAGGTGAGCGGACTTGTTGTTGGGCTACCTCCTGCCCTCAGTACTTAAGGCGCGTTGTGACACGCCGACACAGTCTAGTGTGTTGTGTTTATCTCTCCTGAGGCGGAAGCCGGAGGTTAGGCTGCCTGTAAATTTTTTAAATTATTATACTTCTGTTGCGTCTCATTAATATTTGTGTTTGTGGAAATTTTAATAAGTAACCTAGCTGCCCCTTGTTGGAATTGAACCCTGCTCCCCGCGCAGAGCGACTAAGGCTCTGACGCGGTCTGAGACAGGGCCGGCAGACATTTTGGGGGGGAATTGAGGTGAGCGGACTTGTTGTTGGGCTACCTCCTGCCCTCAGTACTTAAGGCGCGTTGTGACACGCCGACACAGACTAGTGTGTCGTGTTTATCTCCCCTGAGGCGGAAGCCGGGGGTTAGGCTGCCTGTAAATTTTTTAAATTATTATACTTCTGCTGCGTCTCATTAATATTTGTGTTTGTAGAAATTTTAATAAGTAACCTAGCTGCCCCTTGTTGGAATTGAACCCTGCTCCCCGCACAGAGCGACTAAGGCACTGACGCGGTCTGAGACAGGGCCGGCAGACATTTTGGGGGGGAATTGAGGTGAGAGGACTAGTTGTTGGGCTACCTCCTGTTCCACTCCAGCCTATAAATGGAGGTTGTTCTCCGTCCGCGCAGCGGGCGGCCGGCGGCGCGCCGAAGGTGCACCAAAGGTAAGCCCGTCTGGGCCCGTCCGGGCCAGAATGGGACTAGGGGCTACTCCCCTAACATCTATGGGACCGGAGAGACCTATAATTAGGTAGGATAAGGATCAACTCCTACAAGTAAGAGAAGAGCAAAGTCCCACCTCTAATTTGCTATCTACTCACCAAAATGACCATAAGCCATGCACCGCTTGCGACTTTGATTTCATCCCTGATAGCCGAGCCTCTGACGCAGGCTTTTACTCACTGGCTCTACTTAATTGTAGATCGCTACATAAGCACGCTTTGGAAATTTCCATGCACTTGGAGGATCGAGACCTAGAGATTCTCTTCCTTACTGAGAAATGGACTAATGATAGCTCGGATCCGGATATAGTACGAGCCCTGCCTCCAAATTATGCTATTGCGAGACAGGACCGCATAGACGGACGGTGGGGAGGGATTGCCATAGTCTATAAAAAATCAGTGGGTTGTAGGTGCGAGAAGGTTACCATAGAAGGATCGGAAAGCATGTCATTCTCAATTAAATTGTCCCCAATGTGTACATTCACCGGGCTCCTCGTCTATAGGCCCCCTGGGGCACTGGGGCAATTTTGTGAAGAGCTCACTAGCTGGGCTATTAATCTCTCTTACAAGGCCTCCAACTTTACTATACTTGGAGACTTTAACATACATCTAGATGAAGTTGATACCCCTGCACGCCAAAGTTTGATGACAGCACTAGAGGTGATCCAATTTAAACAAATTATTCAAGGCCCACACACAAAGCTGGACACACTTTGGATCATTGTTACACCAACATAAGTACGTTGAAGTTTGAAAACTCTACGATGGTTCCTTGGTTGGATCGTGTCCTCCTGTCCCTCTCCCTAACTCATCACGAGCAGCCAGTCCAGGCCATCTTCTCTAAAAAAATGAGTAGAGTCTGGTCTAAACTGCCTATGGACAAATGGATAGCTGACCTGAGGAAAGCTAAGCCCGAGCCCAGCAATGACCCCATAGAAGCGAATGCCCGCTTCAATCAGTGGCTGGAGGTATCATTAGAGTAGGCCCTACCTAAAATTGAACTTTCTCATCGTAAGGGGCGAATAAAAAAGCTTGGTACACCCCAGAGCTGAGAGCCCTTAAACTGATATGTAAGCATAAGGAGAGAAGGTGGAGGAAAGACTACTGTGAAGATAGCAAAAACATCTATAGGTTAGCTTTAAGCAATTATAAACGGGCTATTAAAGTCACCCAGTCCAACTATTATCAGGAGAACATTTCGTCTGCTGCTAGCTCCTCCAGGGACATTTTTAAAATTTTTAAGTCTTTAGTCACTCCTCCTGCCCCTTCCAATGACCCAGATCTGCTTACCCGCGCTGCAGGGAGTTGGCAAACGTTTTTGCTGCAAAGGTAGCAACTATCTACGCATCTTTCCAGGTGACTCCTGTAGGCCTTTTCCCTCCCCCTGCCCAAGACCTGCTCTTGCTCAAGGAATTTTCTCTGCTAGACTGCGCAAAGGTCCAAGTGCTTCTGGGGAACTTGAAATCTGGTTCACCAATTGATGTAGCTCCACCAACCGTTCTTAATCTAGTCTCGAACACAGTGGCTCCGGTGATACAGGTTGTGATTAATGCCTCTTTGGCAGCTGGAGTAGTTCCACCTACGTGGAAACAGGCAAGAGTAAGGGCGTTATTAAAAAAACCCAACCTCAACCCAGATGATTGGGCTAACTATCGCCCTATCTCCTTGTTGCCCACTATTAGTAAGATTGCCGAAAAGCACGTTAACTCCATTTTATCCACCTTCATTGAAACTAACAATCTATTACATCCCACCCAGACTGGGTTTAGGTGCAAACAGAGCACTGAAACTGCCCTTATTGCAGTAGTGGAGGAAACAAGGAAGATCTTAGATGAAGGGAAATGTGCGGCCATACTACTATTTGACCTCAGTGAGGCTTTTGATACTGTGAACCATACGATTCTTACTCAGAGATTGAGTAATGCAGGTATCACTGGGACCGCACTGAGGTGGCTCCAATCCTTCCTGTCCAACCGGACCTTTTCAGTGTTTGAGGCTGATGCTGTATCTCCACCAATACATCTACAATGCGGTGTGCCCCAGGGCTCATCCCTCAGCCCTACTTTATTTAATCTCTATATGAGACCATTGGCTGAGGTGGTGTTCCCCTGGGGAGTACAATTGGTGACCTATGCTGATGATACTCAGCTTATCATCACCCTTTCCAGGCAGAAGTCGTCTCAGAACAACTTATCCTCCTACCTCAGCAGGGTCCATGAGTGGATGAATGAGTCCTTCTTGAAGCTAAATGGAGCTAAAACAGAGATCATGATGCTGGGACATAAACCACCTACCTCTGTGGATGAGTGGTGGCCGGATTCTTTGGGACAGCCCCCGCTCCCCAAGGAGCAAATTAAGAGTTTGGGAGTTTGGCTGGACCCAGCTCTTAATTTTCAGGTTCAAGCTCGGAAGGTAGCAGGGACTAGATATGCCCTGATGAGATCACTTAGATAAATTATAGGGCTACTCCCGTTTGAGGCCAGAAGTATCTTAGTACAGGCACTGATTTTATCTCAATACTATAACACACATTACTTAGAAGAGGGTCCAAGGGCTATTTTAACGACTCTGCACTGGATACATGCCCCTCACAAAGACTTCATTTCCACAAGAAGTACCCAGGAGTCAGAAACACATTCTACTCACAGACAACCGTTTACATGACAAGAAAAAAGATTGTGAACTAAGTGTAGTTGGATTGAACACGTGATACCATATAAACAGATGCACGTGCAACACATTCCCAAGGTGAGAATTTTCCCATCAGTTGTCGATCTGTTCCACCACTATTACATCATTTGGGTTCTCCTTACCCAGGAGTTAGTGTGCACACAGTCACACAAGTTGTGAAAAGGAATGTGCGAGTAAGAAGACTCCACAATTATTATTTACTGAGTGGTGTCAATATAGTGTTACAACTGAAAAAGCAGTGCAAGTAAAATTCGTGAAATAGATAAAATTAGGTGAGACTGAGTAGAAGAATAGATTTTAATGTTTTCTCTCAGCTCCCTAAACTTAAAAGCAATAGTGAAAAGTGAAAAAAGCAGATTTAACTAAATATCTGCTCAGCGAGTAGTCGACATGTTTCTGCATATGTGGACAAGATCCTCTGCATTCATCAGGACCTAGATGTTGCTACTGCTGTGAAATATCGTGAAAAATAGTAATAGAGAGGGATCATATCACCTGTTTGTCAGGTACAGATTCTCCACCACAATCTAAAAATAGTCATGTAAACAAGAAAAGAAAATGAGAAGAAACAAACATGTTTGTAAAAAATAAACTCTTCAGTAGTGTTATTTCTGTGTTCATGGATGTGAGGGTGGGCGATCTGCGGGCCGGAAAAGCAGGCGAGGAGGCCGTATGTAGTGGGCTATATTGTCGGTTTATTTTACAAGAAGGCAGAAGGAATGGCACAGAACAAAGAAAACAGGGAGGAGTCCAGGTTCGCTCTCCACTCCGGGTCTTGGGTGTAGTCCTGGGTCTCGGATACTCCAACGACAGCTCCGATGTAGGGGAGGTCCACGGAGGGCAGTAAGAGAGGAGAAACAAAAGGACCGTTAGTCTTATCCTTGGTTTCCGAAGCTATATACCGAACACCGTCACCCGGGCAGTGAAAGGGGGGGGGGGAGAAGAGAGATCCTGAGGAAAGGAAGGCACGGGAAGGCAGGAACGGAGGGGGGGGGGGTTGTAGAAAGGGTGTTAGGGCGGGAGGTGCGAGGAAGAGGGAAACGATCGTCACTCAAACAGTGCGTGTGTGCTATATACTTATATTTACAGTGCAGGGGTCGTGAATGCTAAAGAGAAGGGTATTTACAGGGCTTTACAGGAACTCCTAGTGAGTGAGGGTTAGGGAAGGCTTAAGACACTCACCCGGTCCGCCGTAACTCTCCAAGTGAGTTACGGCCGCTCTTCAGCCACCTCCTGTGGGCTCCACCACTCTTCCGTCCACTCCTCGTCGTCACCCGTCTGTTCTCCTTCTCCAGCTCCAATCTGAGTCTCCTGCCACGATACTCCGACTCTGTTCTCTTCTCGGGTCTTGGTTTTATCCTGTGCTGACCCCGCCCCTAGGGCGGGACTTCCAGGGTCGGAGGTATATGCTTCCTCCGGGCTCGATGTTCTGGTTGGTCCCTGGGGATGAAAGAAGGGCGGGGATGCGTTGGTTATGGCTGGATTGTCGATTCCTGTCTGCCTCATGGGGTTTGGCTTGCACGTTCGCAGTCCCGGTGGAAAGGACGGAGGTAAGTTCGGGGGAGGGCGGCCTCCGTTGTGGGGCTGTGGGGACGCTGCCTCACATACCCTACCCCTAGCTGTCCTTCTTGTACGGGATGGGGTATGAGGGTAGCGTGAAAGGAAGTCGGCATTGCCCTGGTCACTCCCTTTTCGGTGTAGTGTTTTGAAATGGAATGGCTGAAGGGAGAGAAACCAGCGGAGGACCCGGTCATTCTGGCCTTTGTTCCGAGCCATCCACTCCAAGGGGGCGTGGTCAGTGTAGAGGACAAAGTCTCTGCCCTCCAAGTAGTATCGCAGGTTGTCGATGGCCCACTTTATGGCCAGGGCTTCCTTTTCCACCACCACGTAATGTTTTTCGCGGGGAAACAGTTTGCGACTCACATAGAGGATGGGTCTTTCGTTCCCTAAGGCATCCTTCTGGGACAGCACCGCCCCCAACCCATGCTCGGAGGCATCTGTTTGTAGAATAAAGGGCAAGGAGTAGTCAGGGGGTACCAATACAGGGCTTGAGGTCAAGGCATCTTTCAGGTCCGTGAATGCATGCCATGCTTCGGGAGAGGGGTTCCGTAACAACTCATCTGAGCGGTTCGTCTTCTTCAGGAGATCCGTCAGGGCGGCGGCTCTCTGTGAGAAATTAGGTACGAACCGCCGTTAATACCCTAGAAGGCCTAAGAATGCCCGGAGGTCTTTTTTTGTTTGGGGAAAGGACAGGGACTGGATAGCTACGGTTTTACTTTCCTGGGGCCTTATCAAACCATCCCCCAGTAGATACCCCAGGTATTTGACCGTTTTTGCCGCCAGAGTGGTTTTGGCGGGGTTGATGGCGAAACCAAAGGAGCCCAGGGAGGAGACAACACTACAGAGATGCCTCACATGTTGGGGCCAGCTATCGCTAAATATGACGATATCGTCCAGATAGGCGCCTGCGTATAGTGCATGGGGCCTCAGAACATGATTCATAGCACGCTGAAATGTGGCTGGTGCGCCATGAAGACCAAAGGGCATGACAAGGAATTGGTATAACCCCTCCGGGTTGGAGAAGGCTGTCTTTTTTTTGTCTTGTTCCCGGAGGGGTATCTGCCAATACCCTTTGCAGAGATCCAAGGTTGAAATATACTTCGCTTTCCCTATCCTCTCAATCATCTCATCCACCCGGGGCAAGGGATAGGTGTCAAACGTGGACAGTTTATAAACCTCCCGAAAATCTATGCAGAAGCGGACCGACCCATCGGGTTTTGGGACAAGGACGATAGGGGAGTTCCAGTCACTGACTGAGGGCTCTATTATTCCCATCTTTAGCATGTCGTCTATCTCCTGCCTTATCACTGCCCGACGGGATTCTATAGGGTCTCAATCGGACGACTTTTCCTGGTTCGGTTTCGATGGTATGCTCAGTGACACTGGTTCGACCAGGAGAAGAAGAGAAGACCCCTTTAAGAGGCCCTAGGGCTTTGCGTAGTTCCTGGGCTTGTATAAGATGCAGTTCAGGGTCAACACAAGGGTCAAAAGGAAAGACCAGGGGGTTGCTGGTTCCCGAGAACACCGGACGGGGTCCCTCCCATTTTTTAAGCAGATTCACGTGGAATATCTGGGAGGTACCGCGTGTGGCGTCCAATTCCACCTCCTAGGTAACCGGCGTCACCTGCCGGAGAATGGTGTAGGGACCTTGCCACCTACCCAGGAGTTTCTGGTCGGACGAGGGCATCATGAGTAGGACCAGATCGTTGACAGCAAATACCCTGGGACAAGTGCCCTTGTCGTATTGCTTCTTCTGGCTGTTTTGAGCGCTCTCAAGGTTCTGCCGGACTATGTCCCGGATCATGGCTAGGTGAGTTTTTAGGTTTTCCATATATTCCGGGAGTGGCCGTGTTCGATCCGGCTCTGCTTCCCAGGCCTCCTGGGCCATGTCCAGCAGGGTGCGAGGAGGACGTCCATACAGGAGCTCATAAGGGGAGTAGCCGGTGCTGCTCTGCTTCTTACAGCGTATGGCAAACAGAGCTAACGGCAGAATGTCTTCCCACCTTTTGGCTTCTAAGCCCAAGAGTTTTTTTAGTGTCTGTTTGATGGTGGCGTTGTAACGCTCTACCAAACCATTCGTTTGCGGATGGTATGCCGAGGTACGGATTTGCTTTATTCCCAGCTCAGCACAGACCCGTTTCATAAGAGCTGTAACAAAAGGGGTACCCTGATCAGTCAGGATTTCCCGGGGAAACCCAACCCGAGAGAACAGGGTGATCAGGGCTTTCGCAAAAGTCTGGGTAGTAGGTTGGCGTAGGGGTATAGCTTCTGGGAAGCGGGTGGCATACAAATCTAATGTCCTCAGAGCAACATACTCTGTGTGTTAGAGATGCGATGTACGGAAAGTTGCGGTATATTGCTCAAGTTAATATCGAGGCGGGCTGAACAATGCTGCCTTTTTCCCAAACTGCTGCAACATGCCACTTGCTCGATCCGGAGGACATTAGATTTGTATATTTGGAACAGATGCCGAGACAGGTTTCTAAAGACGTCTTTCAAGACGCTTTTGCTGTGATAGCTAATGAGTCATCATGTGCCGGAAAGCGAGTGTATATCAGTTTACATCCTTGATAGTTACGAGGCTTCGAATTTATAATTCAGACGCTTTTGGGCACAGACAGCATAACATGTTTATGAACCCCGAAGCATATGGATACGCAGAGACCTCACATAACAACGACATTGGGCTAAAATGATTGGGCTATAACATGAAACATAGTGGGGTCCTGACCAATGAGGTTAGATAGACGTGTGTTTTTACACTATATTTGTTTTTTCAATGTGGATTTGACCTCCCTGTGGGACAGGCAGTGGAATGTTTTTACAATTATGTCTTTTCAAAACAGAGCGGTGCTCCTCATATACCTGAGCTGCAGCCAGGTGAGGTGAGGCGCTATCCCCACAGAAATTGGGTGAGTGAAATCATGCTAATTAAATACAATGACATGAACACAGAAATAACACTACTGAAGAGTGTATTTTTTACAAACATGTTTGTTTCTTCTCATTTTCTTTTCTTGTTTACATGACTATTTTTAGATTGTGGTGGAGAATCTGTACCTGACAAACAGGTGATATGATCCCTCTTTATTACTATTTTTCACGATATTTCACAGCAGTAGCAACATCTAGGTCCTGATGAATGCAGAGGATCTTGTCCTCATATACAGAAACATGTCGACTACTCGCTGAGCAGATATTTAGTTAAATCTGCTTTTTTCACTTTTCACTATTGCTTTTAAGTTTAGGGAGCTGAGAGAAAACATTAAAATCTATTCTTCTACTCAGTCTCACCTAATTTTATCTATTTCACTAATTTTACTTGCACTGCTTTTTCAGTTGTAATACTATATTGACACCACTCAGTAAATAATAATTGTGGAGTCTTCTTACTCGCACAGTCCTTTTCACAACTTGTGTGACTGTGTGCACACTAACTCCTGGGGAAGGAGAACCCAAATGATGTAATAGTGGTGGAACAGATCGACAACTGATGGGAAAATTCTCACCTTGGGTATGTGTTGCACGTGCATCTGTTTTATGGTATCACGTGTTCAATCCAACTACACTTAGTTCACAATCTTTTTTCTTGTCATGTAAACGGTTGTCTGTGAGTAGAATGTGTTTCTGACTCCTGGCTACTTCTTCTGGAACTGATTTTATCTCGCCTGGATTACTCCAATGCAGTCTATCTTGGGGCCCCTAAGGGGACACTTAAGATTTTACAGACCATCCAAAATTGCGCAGCCCGAATGTTACTGAACATCCCACGAAGAACCTCTGCCAAAGCAGCGCTGAGACAACTGCACTGGTTACCGGTAAAACAAAGGATTGAATTCAAGGCGATGACTATTGTACATAAAGCCCTGTCTAATTATGGACCGGATCTCCTTCTACCTTTGTTCCACCCCTATCAAACATGTAGGACCCTAAGATCCAGTAATAAGAACCTACTGGTAATCCCTAGGATTAGGAGAATACGTATGGGTGGTAGGCGCTTTGCTTTACAGGCCGCAAAACTTTGGAACAATCTTCCTGATGCTATTCGTCTGGAGGAGAACCACCTCAGGTTCAGAAAAATATTGAAAACCTTTCTGTTCTGCTAATACATCTGAGATGAATGGACCACTTAAGCGCTGAGATGCCTCAGGGTAACCATGCGCTATACAAAGGCGTAATCATTCACTCATTCATTCATTCATTCATTCATCATTCATCATTCATAAAGTGTGCTATGCTATCCACTCTTGAGGTTGTACACAGTACTCCAGGTCCATTTTCAGGCCATTAGTACATACAGTGGCTTTTCTCCAGAAAGTCTTGTTTCGCTGTCAATGCTTTATGAAGGGCGACTCAAGAACAGAAACTTTAGGGTGTCTGTATATCATGCCAGAAACAGTAGAGTTGGTGTTTCGTAGACCAGAGCTGAGACTCTGTGCGCGTTTTAGAGCAGACCTCTGACTGTGTGTGGGTGCTATCAAGAGTGGAGTTTTGCACAACTGTATTATCAAGGTCCGAGCTATGCTGCTTGAGTGACCCATTGGTTTAGCGAGACTAAGGAATAGAATGTCAAAGAAAACAAGAACAAAGCACATTATGTACTCACAGGTGAGATCCTTACAGAGACTCAACGCAGGCACAATTTCCAAAGAGGCTCGCCTAAAATAGAAAACCTTGTTTATCAACCTCAAAAATTGTCCTTGCCTTCAGAACTATTCGAAATACTTTGAAGTTCATCTGCAGCAACCAGCACAGTGGTCTAGGAGGTTAGCGTGAAACTCTCCTTCCCCTTGAAGAATTATCCCTCCCCTCCAAACAAATCACTGTGTTGAGTTCTCAAGAATCCTGATTGTGGCTCCCCTTAACTACTGGATATCATTTGATTGAGTATTCCAAGGAATCTCATCCACAGGCTCCATGTGCTGGGATTAGACAGCAAGAATATTCTGGAAACTCAGCAAGTGTCACTGCATCAAACGAGCACTGAAAGGGTTTCACTCCTCCAGAAGGAGGCCAGGATCAAGATGTTTTAGGCCTTACCCTGGAGGCCACAAAGCCTCCAGGGTAAGGCCTAAAACATCTTCGCTGTCGAGCCGCCCCATCATTCACCAACCAGGATCCTTCGCTCATTGACTGCCCACTCTTCACTCAATTCTCTTTCACATGGCTTCATCTTGGAAGCAGATCCATGGTGGTTCAAGGTCTCACGCTCTGGAGCACCCTGAACCCAAACTTCATGGGATCCAGAAAGTAGCTGAAAAGTGAACTCTCCAATTGCATCTAGAATTGATCTTCAGCCGCAAGGGAATCATGACTGAAGAACATTGGAATAAATCCTGCCTCAACAAACTCACTCTTATGAAATAACAACATGGACTAGGAAACATGCAACCCTATTTAGAACTTCTGAATGCATAAACAAATGAATGCACTGAACAAGTTGCTGCCAATATGGCTCTGTGAGTTAAGCACTTGCTGTACTACTTACAGGTCACAACTTTAAATCCCCACATAATAAAATCAATTTTCCATATTTCTGAGGACAGCAGCGTCTGAGTACCCTTCATTTGGGTAATATTAACATATTATATTCAGTGTTGTGTATACAAAGGAGGAACCTGTGTACACATTGTGTTACAGATAAGTGCCTAATTCACAAAGATAACTTCCATGTTGGCGTAATTTACACGTGTGAGAAAGTTTTATAAGTTACACTTTTGGAGTAAATTTAACTTGGATTTTGTGAATAGCCAAAAAGTAGTAAACCTACTAAAAAGTGTAAATTACTCAAAGGTGTGTAGCACCCAGGCCTTTCATTTTGGTGAAGACATGTGAGTTATACTTGTGGAGTAAATCTAGAGTCGGATTTTGTGAATAGTCAGAAAGTAGTAAACTTACTCAAGTGTACATTTCTCAAATGTGTGTGGCGCACAGGCCTTTCAATTTGGGGGAGTCATGTGAGCTATACTTTTGGAATAAATATCGAATTGGATTTTGTGAATGGTGAGAAAGTAGTACACTATCTCCAAAGTGTAAATGACTCTAAAGTGTAAGTTACCTTTGTGAATCAGGCCCTAAAACTTTAGACATCGTGTGTACACTTGCGGTGAGACCAATGCCATTGGGAAAGATTGTTCACATGCCTGCTAGGTACTCATGATCTTATGCTATGATGATTTGCTTGAAATGTGGTTTGAAGTTACACTGTAGAAGTGGTAGATCACAATTTAGCTACTCTGTAGATAGGATTGAAGCAAACAGTTCAATTAAATGAACTGTAAGACCCACACCTAGGACGTAGGTTGCACCTCAAGTAGTAATCTATATAATGAACTTTTATATATCTTGAGCAGGAACCTGTGAATGATTGGAGCATTGAGAAATTAAACTGGGTGACTTGGAGGTAGAGATGTTTACATTATGTACACAGTAGACATCATGTGTACAAAGTGCACATCTCAGGTGTAGGGGCAGAAGATGTTGACATCACTCTTCTGACTATGGTAAAGTCATGGTCTTCCTGAAGGATCTGACAGCACCTTACGTTGGGCGTGGAGCGGATAGGTGGAGGCACCAACAGTGCCCTGTGCAAAGGTGGTGATGTAGTTGAAAAGGGGAGGGCTTCACTTCCATTTATTGATCCTCTGTCAACCTACAAGGTATTAATATCACATTATACACTCTTGCGTAGCGGCTGTATTCCCTGTATTGTTTGCAAACCGTCATCCATTCCTGGGTCTTGGGCAGCAACAGTTACAAATTTTTAGGTTTGTTTTCAATGATATTAGCAAACTAGTACTGGCAGAATACAGCGTGCTGTGTGACATGTTAGCATAGTTTGAAGTTGAGTGACAGCCTGTGGGCCCACTTGGTAGGCTCTGGCACATTGCAGAAATACCCTCCCCCAGCCCTTCCTGGAGAGTTAGGAGGTGGCAGACAGGTGCTACCAATGCTTCCCAGGGGGTGCTTAGTCTCAATAGGAGCGGTGTCTGAGATAGACTGCTTTTGTGCCAATCACTACTGCAAAAGATGAAGGCCGCAAATATACACATATGTAAAATGCTGTGGGCTGATCCCAAGTGGACACAGCACTTTAAAACAGCAGTGGCTGGAGGTGGCTGGAAGTGGTTCACCCAGCACACCTCTCTATCGATTGTTTAGATTTGACATGGGCTATGGAAGGCAGTTAAAGGTTTAGATGAGTCATGGCACTGTCCAATTGTTTGTCTGATTGTTTGTATTATTTTGCCAAGTCATTTATATGACACTTCACCCGAATATGGTGCAATCAGATGGCCCTGAGGTTGACCTGTCACTGTTCGAACAACAGGAACTTCACACTTTATATAAAGAATTATCAGTAGAACTTGCATCCACTTCACTATGTAGTATCCGGACATTTTTCAAATGGACCTTTCAAAAAGCAATCCAAATTGTAGGAATGTTGTATCCTTTTTGGCCTTGTGTCAATATCCACTGCCAAAACTCAACGTGCAAACTGCACATTTTAAAGACGTTTTTACACTCCATAATGGCACACTTGCCAACATTCTGTAACCAAAAAGATGTAGGATTTCTCAGGTCTAAAACACTAATCAGCATAATGATGTATTTACTGGAAATAGCATCACTTGACCTGGTCGCCACTGATGACATCACAACGAATCACATGGCATTGAGTGAGACCAGAGAGAAGGTCGGTGCAGGCAGGTCCCCACCCAGCTGGCTTTAGGAGATCTAAATGCGGTTCTTTGGAGACATGTGTCCAACTGTATCCGCACTAACACATTGACTTCCCAGGTTATCTAGAGTGCGACCAAGTGTGAACTCCAGTTGTTGCTGCAAGGTGCGCCTTTCAAGTTACTAGGCCCCTTCTCTAGAGTTGAAAGAAATTCTTTCTCTGCTCTAAATTAGTTTTGACATTATACTTGGTTAAAATCTCAACTTACAAAAAAACAGTACAGGGGTTTCCATAAATCTGTAGACTACAGTGTTTCTGAATAGCCTGCCCATTCTACCCACTGCAGTACTTTTGGAAAGTATACACAGGATACATGTTTGAGGAAGGGATACACAGGATATATGTTTGAGGAAGGGATCCGCAGTATCGATACATGTTTGAGAAAGAGATACACAGGATACAAGTTTGAGGAAGGGATTCACAGGATACAAGTTTGAGGAAGGGATACGCAGGATACATGTTTGAGGAAGGGATACACAGGATACATGTTTGAGGAAGGGATACACAGGATACAAGTTTGAGGAAGGGATTCACAGGATACAAGTTTGAGGAAGGGATACGCAGGATACATGTTTGAGGAAGGGATACACAGGATACATGTTTGAGGAAGGGATACACAGGATACAAGTTTGAGGAAGGGATTCACAGGATACAAGTTTGAGGAAGGGATATGCAGGATACATGTTTGAGGAAGGGATACACAGTATACATGTTTGAGGAAGGGATACACAGGTTATCTGTGTTGTGAAGGGATACATAGGATACATGTTTGAGGAAGGGATACGTAAGATACATGTTTGAGGAAGGGATACACAGGATACATGTTTGAGGAAGGGTTACAGAGGATACATGTTTGAGGAAGGGATACGGAGGATACATGTTTGAGGAAGGGATACGGAGGATACATGTTTGAGGAAGGGATATGGAGGATACATGTTTGAGGAAGGGATACGCAGGATACATGTTTGAGGAAGGGATACGCAGGATACATGTTTGAGGAAGGGATACAGAGGATACATGTTTGAAGAAGGGATACAGAGGATACATGTTTGAGGAAGGGATACACAGGTTATCTGTGTGGGGAAGGGATACATAGGATACATGTTTGAGGAAGGGATACGTAAGATACATGTTTGAGGAAGGGATACGCAGGATACATGTTTGAGGAAGGGATACACAGGATACATGTTTGAGGAAGGGATACAGAGGATACATGTTTGAGGAAGGGATACAGAGGATACATGTTTGAAGAAGGGATACGGAGGATACATGTTTGAGGAAGGGATACGGAGGAAACATGTTTGAGGAAGGGATACGCAGGATACATGCTTGAGGAAGGGATACGCAGGATGCATGTTTGAGGAAGAGATACGCAGGATACATGTTTGAGGAAGGGATACGCAGGATACATGTTTGAGGAAGGGATACGCAGGATACATGTTTGAGGAAGGGATACGCAGGATACATGTTTGAGGAAAGGATACGTAGGATACATGTTTGAGAAAGGGATACAGAGGATACATGTTTGAGGAAGGGAAGAGGGGCTCTACAGCCCACACAGACTAAGCTGTCTATTTGTCATCAAGTAAAGGGTTTTAGGGACCCTCTCCAACCCTGGTAGATGCAACCACAGTCGCATGAGTGAAGGTCAGTGAGCTTCTCATAATCATGCTACTGGTGACGGTGCACATGCTGCACTAGTGGCAGCTATGTCCCTGGGGAATTCCTGAGTTGTTTACACCGTGAAGCAGTATTAACTACAAGAGGCAGCTGCATGGTCCACTATGTCTGATTATGTACTTACCTAAGTTGTAACAAGAAGTGATTAGATTAATGACCAGCCATTAACAGGGAAAGATAAAAACTTGTTATATGAAAGTGAATTCTTTTTTGTGGTGAACAAGTACCGGTGCATACACAGCAGGAAAAGTCTCACAAAACACAATAAAACTCCACAACCAATTTTAAAATAAAGAGACGAATTGTATGAGTAAAACCAGCCCAAAATGACAAAAAGCCAGTAGAGAAGTCACAGATAAGATTTTTGTGATTTAAGTGAAAATAGTGCAAAACCCACAACGCACCAGTGATAGTTTATGAAAGCTGTAGACCGGGACCGATACGTAATGTGAGGCCAAATGCAGTGGTGCTGTGGTTAGATATAACAAGTGCATTGGTCCCAGTTCAAGTCTGAAAGCCAAAAAAATCAAGTGATCCTAGGAATACCACATTTGTGGCTGGCACCAGGGTGCATGTGGGGGTCATTCCTAGGCATTCTCTAATCAACGAGGTAGAAGTTCCCAGGGACAACCCTACCCACATTGTAAGTAGTTCCTGTATGCCACCCTGCAAACAATCCCACAGTGCCCCTCACTCTCAAAATGCAGAGACTGTGTGCCCCTTCTCCCGTGGGTTAGCAGTCCTATCATTTGTGGTCACTTAAAACTTGTTCTGAGGGTTGCTTTCCACCCATGTGGGTGTAGTGCCAGCCGGACCATGGGGACAAAAGCTGGGCCTTTCCAAGTGTCACCTACCATCTGCTTGTGGCAGGACAGATCTCTATGAAGTTAATTAAGTTCATGGACGCAACCCAACTACTCTTCCTGACAAGGGAAAAAACACTGGCCTGCATGTCTCTGCTTTGGAAGCACTTGTCACACCTCGTTCACACCTAATTCAGGCCAAATACAGACCAGGTAGTTGCTGCAAAGATAATGCAAATTAGCCTCCAGTAACTTCAGGCAGAGTAAAGGTAACTTTCTAAAAGTTACATTTCCCATATCTTTAACTATGATCAGACTTCAACGCTGGATTACATTGTTATTGAATATAAAAATACATCTTTGAATGGAGGCTTTAGCTGATACAGGTCAAACGTTATTTATTTAAGTATATAATATATACTTTCATATGTACCAGTTACAGCAGAGCAGTGACAATGTCATTTTGGGCCTAGTCATAGGGGGAACACGCCATTTCTAATTTCACGCATGTTCCATGATTAAATATTATGCACCCTACCTTATGGATCTAGGGGTGGCCTATTCAATATTTGCCTTTCCTACCTGCCTAAAGGATGATTTTGAGAGGTCTGGACAACAGGATTCAAGCTGCTGCTGTCAGGCTGCACAGGGTAGGCTTGACGCCATGTTTCATACCCACTGTAGTGGGTGGCACAGTTGGCGCTGCAGGCCATAAGCGGTATTTAACTTTCCTTGCCACTGGAGTATTTTTGCTCTGTATAGTTGGCCGTCAAGGAAAGTCAAATGCGCCAATCAGTTTTTAATCCAGTTTCAACACGTTTAAGGGGTCAGAGCACATACACACTAGATAGAAGTGCCCCAGTTTTAGAGTTCAAGATTACCAGCAGGTGAGTCTCAGTACTTACCACTATGAGTAATGTGCCAGCATTACTGTCACTTCCTCACCCATTCCAATCCTTTCTTCCCTTTCAACTATTCTCAAAGTTTTCCCATAAAACCACTTTTCCCACTACTTCACTTCCTGTTCATTAAAATCATCAAAAGCAAGACTGATGAGAAAGTAGGGAGGGAGGCTGGGTCATAAGTATTAGAACGAGTAAGGAAGAGTCACAGTAATGAAGATTACCTCCTCTTCACCTTACTCGGCCCATTCCTTACTACTTGAGGTATGGGAAAGCAAATACCCCTCTTCAGCAAATACATTGAAAACACATCAAGCTGTCTATATAAAGGAGGAACATTTTATTTGTTTGACAACCTTCCTTTCAAGACTGTATTCAAAACATAAATCTTAATTTTAGCTATTCACGACATAGGACCTGCCTTTTTTAAACAGAATCTGCAGCCTTATATTCCGACCCACCTTCTCCGCTTAGCCTATGCTCATAACCTGGTAGTTCCCAGGTATTAAAAGTGCTCCTGGAGTGGAAGAAGCTTCCTGGTCGGTACGACCCGACTCTGGAACTCGCTTCCACTGGTCTAAAAGAAGAAACTCATCGGTTGGTCTTCAGAATGGCATTAAAAACGAGGCGTTGCAATCTCTGATGATGTAAAATCTGTTTGTTATCTTTCGTAGGATGAGCTAGCGCCTTGAGACCCTTCTGTGAATGTTTTTGTGCTTTATAAATTTCATTTTCTGTAGCTGCACATAAATATCACACACCAAAAGGAAAGATATTTCAGCTGCTAAACTTACTAATTTTCATCACATGGCGCCCTTAGTAACAGAAGTACCAAAAGGTAACTCAGACTGCCAGCCAACATTCAATCTATGATGGGAAATAAATGTTAATGCGGAAGCCTTCGTGGCTGCCCTGTACACCTCTGCTATGGAGAATCCAGCCCACTCCACCCCTCCCCAGAGGTTGACACCCCCCTAGTAGAATGGGCTCTGATAGAATTAGGGATCTCTTTATTATTGTTCTGGTAGGCTGAGCATGTCACTTCCTTAACCAACCTTGACAGAATAGACACAGATGACCCCCCTCCTAGCAGGATCAAAACTAATAAAGAGACTCTCTGACTTCATATAAACTGAAGATCTTACTCCATACAGAGGATAATAGCCCCTGACTGCTTAAGTCAGGTAGCAAAATGGGAAGGACTGCTTCCTGTGCTATATGGAACCAAGAATTCACAGTCAGAAGAAATCTTTAGACTAAGATGAAAACTATCTATCTACACAAAGGCTTTTGAAGCAGCCACTTCTTGTTTCACCCGGGAAACGGCCTCTACAACGAAGCCGTTTCCACGAAATCCTTTACCACGCACGCTTTACAACGCATGCGTGGTTACAACGAGAGGATTTACCACGCATACCTTTACTACAAAATACGTAGTAAAGGCATGTGTGGTAAATGAAAAAAATAAGGGGGGTTGGGGGGTCTCCCCCATAAAAAAAATAAAGTGTTGGGATAAACAGGGGGGCTGGGGGGGTCTCCCCCCCCAAAAAAAAACTTACCTGAAAAGCGTAAGTGAAGACGAAGCTGAAGCAATCGACGTCGTTAGAGAGGAAACGGAAAGTAACTTCCGCTTCCTCTCAACGACGTACGACCGACGTAAACAAAGAAGAAGGAGAGAAGGCGAGTTAAAAGGTAAGGGGCATTTTAGTAAAATAAATATATATATATATTAAGGGTTAAGGGCAGGGGTAAATATAAGGAGTGGAGGAAACGGGGGAATTTAAGGGGAGAGTTATAACCTTTATCAAGAGTATGCCCTCACCATGCATACATTTACAATAAAAAACGTTGTAAATGTATGCGTGGCCAAGGTATATTCGAGGTAAAGTTTAAGCGTGGAAAACGAATTCCGTTGTAACGCATGCGTGGTAAAGGCATGCGTTGCAACGGAATTCGTTGTAACGTCATACATTCGTTTCACCCGCAACCTGCCTGCACTTCGAGGTGGATTAGAGATCTCTTTGCAGGCGGGTGCAGTTGTGGAAAATTAATTCGTATTGATAAACATTATCTGCGCCATCTTACCTTTTTTCCAATGCCACACTTTTGTCGCACACTGCAGCCATTTAAGATGCCTTGGTCAGACCCTCTCTCTGCACGCCGCCGATCTCCAGCGAGGCTCCCCACCCTCGCAAGCATCTCCCCCACGTGCTGGTCACCCCCCGCTCTCTCTCTCTCTCTCATGCATGGGCACTAAACCCCCTCCATCTGCGCTGCTCTTCCCTGAGAATCACATCCCGTGCCTGCCCAACACCTCCCTTTCATCCTATTCACTATCGCATCCTCTGACCCTCCTCTTCCTCCGTGTCCGATTGTCCAGGCCGTTCCCAGTCTATCACCTCGCCCTGTGAATGCAGTTTATGGCCCCAACTGTAAAGAACCACCCCTCTTCAAAGGAGTTACAGTAGATCAAGGCTCCCACCCCATGAGATCTGTCACACCACATGCGTTCCATGAATAGGCGGAATACCCCGCAGTTCCTACCATCCGACAACGATCCTGTATTGTGATTGGGGAGGGGATTCTCACTGTAAGGGTGTGTGGGAACGGGCCTGAAGCGGAAGGTTTCGGGGATGTCTTTCATACTTCAAAGGACCTTTATTGTAATAAAGAATGTCTCCTGCCATAAATGCGTGCATAAGAGGCCAGGCCTCAGAGATGCAGTTAGAGCACCTCGAGAAGATTCCCTGTTGGTCTGATCTGATGTGTTCTCCTACGGAGAGAATAAACCCTTGTTTCCTGCCTTCCAGTCTCCAGCGCCTGCCTCTTCATTGATCAATACTCTGTGGGTTAAGAGGCGACATCGCCGGGCAATACTTAAGGTTGTTTCATTCGTTGATTGCCTTCCCGTTTTACAATTGGCGTCCCAAGCGTGGGGCCCATCAGCGACACGTGGATCCAGTGGGAGAGGTCCTGGCGACAGAGTGAACGACTGCAACGATCGGGAAAGAGTTCCTGCCCGATAGACCCTCGTCTGGCAGCCGATCATTCGAACTTCACTGGTTCCGAAATGACCTCTCTCGAGTGATCTACGGTCCTGACTGGGAACCATCAGGAGTGCCGTGGCAATATCGGAGATTGGAGGACGATCGGGCGCTGGAAGCGGAAGACGAGAAACAGCCCATGTGGTCCGGGTAAGGTCGTGTAAAAACGACAAATTGCGAAACGATGATGGTTCTTTGAGACATTCGCTGCTTACAAACGAGGAAGAGTACAAATACTCTATCTTCCTTTGTGGACAGTGAAGGGTGGGTAACGCGGACTTTTGTGCCCCTTTGTAATCTGTCGTGCCTATCTTTTCTCCCCACTGTTTGTTTGATTGATTGATTGTCAGGGTAGCTCCCTTTTTGATTGTTAGAGTAGCCCCTTTTTGAGATATTCACTGTTTGCAAACAACGTAGAATAGCAATATTCTGTCTAGTCTTTGCAGATAGTGAAGGATAGGTAGTGCGGACCTTTGTTCCCCTTTGTAATCTGTCATGCTTATCTTCTCCCCACTGATTGGTAATTGGTTCCACCCGGACCGTTTATTAGAGGTACATCATCCGGCTCCACCGGTGGGCACCCCTAATAAAAAGGACATATATGAAATACGGATTAGTCGTTGTATCTTTTTAGCTAACTATGGCATAAAAATCACTAGAAAAGGAAAGAAAAGAAATCGAATAAAATCAGTAGGCCACTGATAGGATCTTTTTGACCCTGCTAAAATGGAAACACTAGGAAATAGCCCTTCGCGAGAAATATGAAACTAGGGGGAGGAGCCAAGCTCGCGGTCGAGATGGCCACGAGGTAGCTCGGCTCCGCCGCCCTTGCTGCCTAAAACATGTCTGTCCTACCACCCACCCCGCCCAATAACAACAAACCCTATACAAATAAAATTCTGCTGATACTCGGTGTTGCCAGAGTGGGCTAGATCACGCACAATGGGGCTATATTTTTCCCTGGTTACACAGTAACATTCTTTTGCTAATTTGCCAGATTATAAATATATATACAACACTCCAACAGAGTAGTATGTCAAAAATGCTTTATTAAACAAAAAACAAATATTTACATGGCAGCCTGCTGCAACATCAATCCCAATGCATTCACCGTCTGCTTGACGCTGTCCCTGTCCCTCCTTCCTTAGAGTAGCAGCATTGGGCTACTTTGGGCTACTTTTTAGTTGGCTTTGGGCTATAGAAAGCCTACAAAATCCATCAGCTGGCGATGTGGCATCGGTGGAGGCCTGGGATGGAGGGAGGAAGCTGGCCGAGGAAGTCGTTGTGCGTATAGCCCGGAGACAACCCAACGTGCAGAGGCACGCCCCCAAATCATCCAGATGTAGTGTCCAACCAGTTGCGGGCAGGGGATGCCTTACTGGCGGCTCCCCCCTTTTTTTGTTGCCTTGTCCGGCCATCCTATAATGCTGCGCCAAAAGACGGCGTGGGGTGCCCTGGGGGGAGGCGACGCGAACGGGCCTCCCCCACCTCCCCAGGTGGAGGCTCCTCAGCTGCAGCAGGCCAACCCTTAGCGTTTCACTCGCCGACCGGCTGCAGCAGGGCGGCCCTTAGCGTTTCGCTCGCCGGTCAGCTGCAGCAGGACAGCCATTAGCGTTTCACCTGCCGGACAGCTGCACCAGGACTGCCATTTTGGATGGCCGGGGGACCCGCTCCGGTGGCCGGGGTGAAGAGCGGCTGCTGCGGAATGCTCAAAATGGAGGCCGACTCCCCGGATTTGGGCCTGGTCCACTCGAACGGCTCTGGCTGATCCAGTGCGTCGGCAGAGGGATACGCCTACTGCCCTGCTCTCCGGAGTGGCCACAACGTTGCCGCGAGATGGTGGTGCTCCCATACTGACGCCAGCTTTTGTCTGAATTACCAAGGAACACTGTAGACTACCAACTCGATCAGTTCCGGTGGAACCTCAACGTGACCTGGTAGGGAAGATTTTGCCTTTCCCTGCCTTTGAGTAACGGTCCATGCTGCCTGTCCTTTCTGTTGGTGTTGACAAACTTTTAGAACTGCCGAAAGGGGTTCTGGTCCGGCCGCAGGTTGTTAGAAGGATTTGAACTAAAACTTTGGACCTGCCCGGCCTCGGCCAAAATGGCGCCAATATAGGTGGGACCTGCAAACCCTTACGTTGCCCTGGCTGTTTAGCCTTGATGATACGGGATATGTACTTGGTCTTTGGGCACATATCGGGCGGGGAAGGATACTGACTGGGCATGCAGACAGCCCTGTTGATGTTGGTTTTGATCGACTATTGATTATTGTATTATCGCAGCTTCAAAACAGTGTTGCTCGTGGTACTCGCCCATGGTGTGCATCTGGATGATTTTTATCGTAACTGATCCTGTTATACTTTCGATTATTAAATTAACATTCACTGATCCTGCAACTATTAGACAACTAGTTTTGCAATTAATGGCTCGACTGTTACGTATTTTTTATACCCTACAGCGTAATGTCCCCTTACCTTATACGTTTCTAACCTGCTCCGTGGCCGGCCTATATGGTTGTAGACCCGTATTTGTATGTTGACGTTTTTTCACAATAAAGGTAAAAATACAGATAATACAGACTCCTTGCCTGAATATTAGGATTGATTGAGATATTTTTATCCACCATGCCTGTCTCTCTTAAGGTTATGAGAGAATGGTTGCTTTAACTTGAACTGATTGTCGGATATGAGGTATGGTATTCTGTCCCATAATGTATGACTAATCGAGGAACACACGCACGGGGAAGAAAACTCGAATTTAAAAGGCAAGTAAAAGCGAGGCAACTTGTTCCTAAACTTCACCGAAGAGAATGTCATCTAGTCTGACCTTAGGCAAGATACGTACTATTGAAAACTCAAAAACCCTCAGTGAAACCCGCCGCCTCCTATAGTTTCCATGCTCTACGGATAGGAACGGCCCCATACCGTTGTAGGCCATATCTTTTCTTCAAAGGAAAACATGAACCCGTCACCTCCTTCACCTTACATTGAGTACTTCTAGCTTTTGACCCTTTCCTACACGCGGTCTGCAATACCACACTCGAGCGACCTATGCAGCGAACCGCCGATAAGTCGGGTATGTGGTAAGTAAAAGGTTTTTGTATTCATGCGAGCTAAATGTACTCTGAATGCTGCACCCCCCTCCTTTTTCTTCCTTCCTCTCCAGGCTACAAACGGAATTCTCGACCCAAGAACAAAAGAAGACCTACGCACCGTGTTCCGCACAACAGGAGGACTAGTACAATTGGGTGGTATGCTGAGTGCAGATGCTATCTCTGGTGGCGAAGAGCGATTCGTACGATATGGATGCATATGTGGCATGATTTGTACAGTATGAATGCGTAGGTGGCATAACTTGTGCAGTATGAAGACGCATGTATCATGATCCGTGTAGTAAGTACGTCTGCATCATGTTTGCTTAGATTGATCCGGGAATGTTATTTGTGTGACATGAATACCGACTGAGCGGCCCGTGGGAGGAAGAAAACAGGCCTGGACGTCGTACTTGTATATGACAAATAAATAGACACGTAGGAGGATAGCTTACCCCAGGGTCTAGAGGGTTATCGCAGTAACGTCGAACAACTCCGAAGGGAAACGCCCAAACGTATGATCATTCCTGATGCTTAGGCCAAAATAAAACGCACCAATGGGTTGACATGTGAGCTAATAAAATAACAAAACAAAGAGTCCCCCGGGCAGGAGACGACCCTAAAATACTCCTCCGCCGAAGGACTAGAGATTGTTATGTTCTAGATTTACCCCTTCTTCTTCCACCCACTTAGAAAAATGAGATTTGCACCATTTCGTATCCGACCGACACTCCTCCTTTGCATCAGCCCAGATCGCTATTGCAGGATATTGCAGGACTCCACCGTGAGTACAAACCCGACTGGACTAGCGTCCGACCAATTAAAGGGGAGTAAGTATTTTCCAGACAGGCCACCAACCGCAATGATCAACCACTGAGAGATACGGGAAAAGGAATGCGCCTAATCCTGATTTTAATTAAGCAAAGGGTCGAGAGTACGAAATATATGTAAAATAGTCCGTCTGTCCTTTTTGTACTTGATGTATGTCCTGTTCTAACACTCGTAAGTCCCAAACTGCATGCTTTATGTGTAAAACAGACCCGTAATGTTCTATGTTGTGTATTGTACTGAATAGTCTATTATTGTACACGAATACTCTCTCCCTCTCTTACCGCTCTCTTCCTTACCACTTTTTGATGTTGCACGTGTACTGAATAGTCTATTGTTGTGCATTACTCTCTCTCTCCCTCTTCCTCACCCTGAGGACTCGCTCCTAACTGACCGACCACTATACCCCCCCCCCATCCCGCCCCTGACCCCTGGTACACGACTCAATTGGCCCCAAATACAACGGTATTTGCACAAATTGACTGAAACAAAATATTGTATTATGCCATGTTACTACCTCTCCTTTCTGTTAAAACTGATGAAACTTAAATTGGCCAAGAAGGAAAGGACAGGTAAGACGACTGATGTTCCCTAATCTGACCCTTGAAAGGGGAACTATATGTCAGTGGTTTTCTTTTTTAAAATTGCCTTAGGTAGCATGACCTTTATCGTCCAGATTGTCTCAATGCCCAAATTAGAGTGATCCGGATGCCCCCGTTTTCCCAGGATGGCCCCAGTTTTGTATCCACTGCCCCGGACCAGAGCTTGAAAAATGTGGCTCGCACCCCGGTTGTAAGGGACGGGTTGATTAACAACTGACACAGGCCAGCCGTTGTTCCCAGAAATGATTTATTTAACAAGCAAGCCACCGAGTTTAGAATGCGAAAAATGTCCCTGTATTCTTGCTGACTGAACTGTAGCCTTCGGCTAGATAACGCGCTTATGGCACCAAGTAAGATGGTAACCCCTCACCCCAATAGAAATTAGAATGATGCTTATGAAGTTGAATTAGATCGAATTAGAGAATTGTTGCAGTAGACCCCGCTGAAAGTAAAATGTTTAGCTGAAGGATCGGATATACCGACATAATGGAAAATTGCTTAGCCCATGTTCCTTTCTCAGAAAGATACCTATCAGCCCATGATGATAGCACTTCGCACTTTTTCGTGAATTACAAAGCCCTGAAGGACGGTATAGCTTTGCAGGATTTGTACTAGAAGAATAGGTCTCTGCCAGAGGAGCTGACCTGAATGTGATAAACAATTGTAAAGAATAGGTCTCAGACTTCATACCACGATCATAAATGTAACGAAAATGAACACCAACGACAAGGTTATGATGGAAGGTTGTGGAAATACTTGCAACCCTACACACCAGAAGTGGTTTATAAATTAGTAGCGTACACCAATGTGACGGATGTTTTCCCAGTTGCTTGGGGTTGGGAGAAAAATAGACTTGTATAATTACCTTCCCCTGTCAGTTCACTAAAATTTGTTTTTCGAACTTATTTAAGGATGTCATACAGTTGCTGGAGGAGAGGGGCCGGACGTGATGATGCACAGCCTGGCAACAGATCGTGGAACATCTACAACCTCGACCAAGGTGGAACCGCAAGGTAAAGAGTTGCAGGACGAGGCACTATTTCCGACAAGGAGGAAAGAAAGGGCTGACCAGAAGCCCCTGCTCAATGATCAACATGTGCCGGAAAGTCCCAGCCCTCTGAGCCCGATTAATGGGCCCACTGGCATAGAATTTCTTGTCCCCCTGGTCCGTTCCCGATCTGACCCCACTCCGCCCTCTCTTCCCTTGACTTTTCGAAAAGATTGCCCCCACACCCACTTTTTCCGCATGGATTTCGTGACAATTGACTTGAAGAAGAAACACAGCATTCAGATAGAATAGGATTTGTTACGAAAAGGAATGGAATATGGATACCCTGTCTAAGGTACCCATGAAAGAGTAATTAGGGTACAGGGCACAAAAGGACCTTTGGCCAGGGAACAAGGAATGGCCACGCCCTGCAACGCGAGATCTGGAATAGAGCTGGACGCATAGCTCCACCGCCGGTGCTCAACAGTGCCAACGGAAAACGAAGAAGAACACTAAGTACCTACCAGTGATGACCCGCTGTAATACGACGCTGGAAAGAACGACACCTTTTTTGAACATTATCACCCCCGACTGTCACTTATATTAAGTTGCATTTCTCTCCCGAACCACTTTGAATTGAGTATGCTCCAATTGGGTGTAAAAAGGATTTATCTGCTGAGACACTACCTCAGTCACCTTCGCCTGTATATGTGTAACGAAGAAAACGTTAAACTTTATATGGTAAAGAATCATAGAAACAACAGTTGTACATATGGATACACCCACTAGTTTGTATTCCCAATAATTGTAGGCCTCTGTGAAATGTACCCAATGCACTCTCACTGCAAAAACGTTTTTTGTCTGGTATGGTGGTATTATGATCTTCCCGCATCATCCTAGTAATATACCCACCTCTAGATCTGAATATGCGCAACCCCACAACTGTATATGTTATGCACTGTTCCCTCGCATAAACTCCCATTTTTACTACCTGTGGTTATTACTAAAGACAAGGATAGAAAATAGGCCAGCAAGATGTCTTGGGAATGTTAAAGGGAGGACTGTGGAAAATTAATTCGTATTGATAAACATTATCTGCGTCGTCTTGCCTTTTTCCCAATGCCACACTTTTGTCGCACACGGCAGCCATTTTAGATGCCTTGGTCAGACCCTCTCTCTGCATGCTGCCGATCTCCAGCGCAGCTCCCCACCCTCGCAAGCATCTCCCCCGCGCACTGGTCACCCCCCACTCTCTCTCTCTCATGCATGGGCCATAAACCCCCTCCATCTGCGCTGCTCTTCCCTGAGAATCACATCCCGTGCCTTCCCGACACCTCCCTTTCATCCTATTCACTATCGCACCCTCTGACCCTCCTCTTCCTCCGTGTCCGATTGTCCAGGCCGTTCCCAGGCTATCACCTCGCCCTGTGAATGCAGTTTATGGCCCCAACTGTAAAGAACCACCCCTCTTCAAAGGAGTTACAGTAGATCAAGGCTCCCACCCCATGAGATCTGTCACACCACATGCGTTCCGGGAATCGGCGGAATACCCCGCTGTTCCTACCATCCGACAACGATCCTGTATTGTCATTGGAGAGGGGATTCTCACTGTAAGGGTGTGTGGGAACGGGCCTGAAGCGGAAGATTCCGGGGATGTCTTTCATACTTCAAAGTGCCTTTATTGTAATAAAGAATGTCTTCCTGCCATAAATGCGTGTATAAGAGGCCAGGCCTCAGAGATGCAGTTAGAGCACCTCGAGAAGATTCCCTGTTGGTCTGATCTGATGTGTTCTCCTCTGGAGAGAATAAACCCTTGTTTCCTGCCTTCCAGTCTCCAGCGCCTGCCTCTTCATTGATCAATACTCTGTGGGTTAAGAGGCGACATCGCCAGGCAATACTTAAGGTTGTTTCGTTCGTTGATTGCCTTCCCGTTTTACACAGTGAGTGACTGCACCTGCCTGCAAGGGGATGTCTAGGGCCCCCTTGCCCCCTCCAGAGAGCTGCCATTAGCGGGCCACTGACAGTGCGCATCCTGAAAGCTTCTTTGCCTCTGCACCTCTGTCTATAATACAGCGCTGGTGTAGAGGCAAAGGGATTCCCTCATTTGCATGGGGCCACACCCATATGCAAATGAGGGAACACCCTCTGGTGATAGCACTGGTGATACAAGTGCCTTAACGCTATCTGTATTACAGAAAGGGACGCACAAGCGCGTGCAGCTCTTTCAATAATAACAAAGTGCCCTAGCTGCCCACTAAGCAGGCGCACATGCCTGTTGCGCCCCGGGGTACTTTCCATAACATGGACCGTGGAGGAAAAGGATGACCAATAATGACAGTAGGCCCTGTTTGTTGATGCCCTTCTAGATGACACTGAGGATCTATCAACACTCAAAAGGGACCTTTCTTTAGAAACACCTCCCTCTCAATCACCGGACCAATAACTTTAGGCGGGGCAGGGTCTCTAAAGACAGAGGAGGATGACTCGGAGGAGGAGGTGATAATGGAAGTATCCTACTCTGTACCACTGCCAGCTGACAAAATCAAGAGAGCCAAGTGTTTCTATATGGAAGGACAATCACCACATCCACTGATTTTCTCCAAAGTCTTGCAAGGAATCTGGGAATTAATGTAATCAGGTGAAAAGGATTAAGAAGGGTGGGCAAAAACAGCCCTGATTTAGAGCTTTGCGGATGGGTTACTCTGTTACAACAGTGACCAATATTCTGTCTGCGGAATAAAAACGCAGGTCTGGGCGTAAAACTCTGTTCCACTCGTTGATTTCACAGAATTCAGCATCTCCGCATTTCAAGGAGAACACAGAGATACCTATAAACTCCACAACCGAGTAGAGTTTTTTTTGTTAGCATTCTCTAAATATCCATTTGGGGGTGACTTGCCAGGCGCTTGTGATCACCCCCGAGATTTTCACAGCTGTTCTCTGGCACTATGAGATTTGGTAACTGGCCACATGCTCTTGGGGGATTTTGCGGTTGCCAACACATCATTCAGGGGCACTAGCGACTTCCTGCAGATATTTTCTGCCATACGCAAACCTTAACATGCAGGATCTACCGCGGCTGCAATCTGGGAGAGAGTCTGTCCTCGAGAAGCATCAAAGTTTTCCTGAATGGATGATTTGTAGTCAAAACCCTCCTCAAATGAACCTTTGGCTTTGGTTTTTTTGTGCGAGGAGTCCTTTTTTTCTTTTCTTTTTTCTCCAACTTGAAGGAAATTCTCCAGTATTACCAACTTTCTGTTCCTGTCCAGCAGGCTCCTCCCCGTGCTTTGTCCATCTCCTGGTCACTTTTCATTTGGATTTGGAGCTGGAAGGGTCACTCTTAGTGTCTGCTACATATACCATTTGATTTAAGGACTTTGTCCTCTCCACACTGCTTTGTTTAATTGTTTTCTGCGTTATACTCCTCGAAGAGTCAGACCAGACCAGTCCCTTAATAGATACACCAAATAAAAATCTAGTCCACACAGAAAATGACTCAATGTTTCTCTTGTTGTGCAACAGCAAAATGTTACTATACTTTGATCTATTGCATTTGAGTCGGGACACAGATGGTACGGAGTTGCACCCCTTAGTCGGAATCAGGAGAATCAGGAACGATGAAATGACTCAGGGCGTGGATGTGACTACTTTCAAAACTGCTATCAGGAGAAGGAAGTTTTCAACTTCACTGAAACCACCTGATGTGGTGCTGACTTTAAAGTGGCCTTAACAGGTCTGCCCAACTCTGTGTAGTGGTGAGTGGTGACAGCGATGCATGGATTTTACTTGATTGGGATGTTGCAGAGTGTGTGTTTGCTCAGTGCTGTCTGGCTCAAATTTGATGCTAAGTGGTAGCTCGGTGGGGGCCTGTTGTTGAAGGTAATCAGAGGCAGACATTTATTCATGATCATCACATTATGCATGTGCTGTGAGGCTACATATTATTGTTATATGATTCATGAGGATGAATTGATTATCACGATGACATTTGCAAGTTTGATCAGACCAATACTGATAGTTACACTTTTTTGTGACTTTTGTTTGTTGTAAATTGCCCTCACCTAATTGTTCATATACCATGCATACATGAATGAGTGCAAAATGGACTATTCTTCTCTTCTCTCTTGCGCTGCCTCTCAGTCTTCTCTGTACAATTCTCATGAAGTTTAACTTTATTCTTTCTCGTAGTTTCTACAATATCGTTTTTGTTTTTCAATCAGCAGGCCCTCCTACCCTTTGCCAAACCGGAGATCCAACATAACTCTCACGCTTACCTTACCGGACCACATTCCCCAGCCACTCAAAATTGATGAACAGTCCATGAGAATGCAGATGCAACTCCAAATTTGACAATGCAGTATAATTTTTTATTTTAGTAATCATTTGAACTGTTTAGTTTAGTTTAGTTATTTAATTTGTAAAGCGCAAACAGATACCCACATTACGGTTTCCCAGCGCAAGGTACGGAGAGATCAGAAGAAAGCAGATAGTCATGATGGTTATTTATTGAAAAGCCAAGTTTCCAGAGCTTTTCAGAACTGTGTGTGTTGTTCGTTTGATTCATACAGATAATTTAATTCGCAATATATTTGCTTACTTTCAAAGCGTGGTAACAGAGAACATTTCGATATGTAATGTACCTTTGGTGTCTTTAGGAGCAGACAGACAATTTGGTTTAGTTTGCCTGTACTTGTCATTCCTTCGTTTCCTTTTTTTCCCATAACAGATTTATGATGGTTGGCTGCTCATTGCAAAGATAAATGTTGTCCTTGAGTAGTGTTAGTTTTTGTTAAACTTTTCCCTAATTCCTCCTTCCCATCCATCCATCAAACCCCTAACCCTCTTCACCCGGGCTCTGTGATTCATCGAGGTGTGACTTAATAATTTACACCATTAATTGATCACACACTTGGTGGAGCGGATGTGGTGAAAGCTACACCAACTCACTGCACGATGAGGATCTTCTGCTCTAAGGACAGGCCGCACTGGCCATATTTAGTATTCACCCACCCACTCATAAAAACAGTGTTCGATATTTTCAGAGGAACATCATTACCAGCGTCATCATTCAGTTAGTATATTGCATCAAGGATTACCCTTATCCACTTTGTAGTTGGAGTCAACTTCATTTTGTAATTTTTACCACCTCACCATTGTTCTGAATAGTTCAATTCAGCATTGCTTATCATATTTTCTCTCTTCTTGTGTACCAGTAGTCTAGTCTGGTGACTAGACTACTAGTACACTAGTAGTCTCAATTTGTATTAAAGCTTGCATATAATAACAACATTTACTCTTTTTTTATTTAAATTTAGTAAGATCGGCAGGCTAGGAGCTTTTTAATGGTGTTCATGTGCTTCTCCAAAGTGTCCATCCATTCCTCCTGCCTGGCTTCCAGGCAATCCAGTCTCCGCATAATGCAACGCTCAAATGCGTGGAAATAGGAGGGAGCAGTAGTGGTGGAATGGCAGCACGCGGCTACTATTGGATCCCGGCGATGGTATACTGGAGGCACTAGGGCCTGGATGGGGCCCTGGACATCTCTAGCTGCTGCTGCTGTGTCCTCCTCCTCCCTCTCCAAAGCCACCAGCCGCTGGTATTAGGTTCTGATGGCCTCCAGTTTCCTCTGCTGGGTTCCGACTGCTATCTCCTGCCTGTTAGGAATCGGATCAGCAGAAGAAGCTTGATCAAGAAAGGAAAAAAGAGAAATTGTAAACAATGCTCTTGGTAAAACACATACATTTAAATAAAGGCACAGCAGCAGTACACTTACTAGAATCCTCGAGCCATTCGATTTTGATGTGATTAGAGTTTCAGGCATTATGCAGTATGAAGAATGCAGGTATTCTTTTCTCTCTTGTTGAACTATATTCATGGAGGCTTGCTAGCTCAGATGGCACGCTAGGCTTACTTGGTTTACTTTGCTACTGATTGCAGGTGGGGCAGCTGTACTAGACAATTACCTTATTCCTATCATGGCCATGCTCTGTTTGGTGAGGGTTGTCAATTCCACCCTGACCACAAGGCAGATGAATAGTTATTATGAATGATATATGTCACATGAGGTACCATATAAAAACAATGATGCAAACAGACATCTTCCTGTCTGTGTATAAGTAGACAGTGGGAAAATCAATGCACTACAGTACAGGGAAAGGATTTAGGAAAATGATATTGTATTTGGCGCATTCGTCACAGACTATCCCACCCGCAAAATGCAAAGGGACTTACTTACGGCCCCAATCTACTCTCTGCTTTGTCTGCTGCGTTGCAGATAGAAGAGGACATTACCCAACTCCTGCTGTATATGCTAAAGAGGGGTGTGTTCAACTGTTCACAAGTCAACAGTACACCCTTGCAGTGAGTATATAATTATTTGTCAATAAGCAAGCAATATGACTTACCACCGCTCGCCACTGCTGCTATCTCACCCCCTACCGCTGTCGCATCTGCTGACTGGCTGGCGCCATCACTGCTGGCGGTCGGTGTGGCTAGAAAAGCATTACACATTTTTTAGATGACAGATATTTCCCCCTATTAATTTGTTTTATAGCATAATACAACCACACATATCACTATAATTCAGGTACAGTATCTTCTATCAAAAATATCAGTGTGGGCATTTTGTTGTTGGCAATTGTTGAAAAGCCTCAAGACAAACTGTAATGGAGTGGCAGAGATATTGATGAATTTGAGACTTTCAAAAGAAATAAAAGAGTGGACAACTTGACATAAGGTCTTGTTTGGCAAATGCAATGGGGCCATTCTCCTCATACTTCATTCCAGACATGGTGCACAGTCCTAAGTTCACCAACTGCTGCTAATAATATTAGACCTTGCTAAGACACGACTCTGGGGTGTCTGACGTGACCATGGCCACTCTCTTGTTTTACTGATTGAGCATGAGCAAGTAAAAGAAGGCCTTATAATCTCAACAAACATGCAGAATGCAAGTAAATCTCACAGCATAGTAATAGTATGTGACCAATAGGGTTCACTGCGTGTTACAGTACTACCACTTGGCAGTCCACAAAATATGTAAGGGGAGAGGGGAAGCTGACTGACAAAGCAGAAGAAAGGAAGACTCAGACAGACTAGTTACAGAGACAGTTTGAAGTAAAGTACAGAAACTTACAATATATAAAATAGGCTATATAGGAGAATGCAGGGACAACAATAATGTAAAAATGGATAGATCAAAGAGGATTTTAAAAAAAGAATTAGGAAACGAGTAGAAGTAATAATTCAAAATAAGGAGCAGTAAAATGTAGGAAAATTGGCATTAATTTTAACGACAGGAGGACTTAATTGGGCAAGAGGAGCCATTAGTCAAGGAACTTTGGGAATGGAAGGCACCTCCAGCTCCCTCTCCCACCTCAGCCCTCTTCTTGTCCATGAATACTGATGAAAGACATAAAGACAAAAAAAGATTGGTGGTAAATAAATAATCTTGCTAATAATATTGTTTGACAGGAAAAGGCAATCTCAATAATGTTGAACTTTTTTGATATCAGATCGACAAGTAGTATCATGGACTGTCCTGTCCTATTCCAAACTTCTTAAAACTTACTAACGAATTGCAATGAAATATGTTTGCCTCTTCTCATCTCATTCACAATCTTAACCCTCTTTGACAGGCCAATTCACTAAGTCTGCATTTTCTTTAAATGCATAGATGGACGCAGCCATACACCACATTGGGTGCTTGCCACTCTGCAAGATACAAAAAAGGCTCTAGAAACTGAACTGAGAGGATGCGCACAGCTAAATCACTAATACTAACTACCACTATCTTAATGACAGGACAAAGGAGGCTCTGTATTACTTCTTACAAAATCAGTCCAAGCGAGCGCCAACAAGTACAATTAGGTAGCGTCGAGTACCTTTGTAGAGTAACGATCACATAATATTTGTAAACTTAACTTACCAGCGAGTGGCAGCATGCTCGCTATTTGGGAAAAAAATTATAGCATAGGACAAAAGTAATTTTAATATTAATAATTACTCATCATGCCCCGCGACCTCCAGTCCTAGCAGGTCTATCAGGTCCTGGTCTTGGTCCAGGACATCAGACCACCGGTGCATCAGCTGCTGCTCGGTACGCCGAATCCGTGAGCAGCAGTACCCTGCCCGCTCTACCCTCGCCCAATGCTGCTGGGGCTCCATTAGTCTGTACCCGGACCCAGGACTGCTGCCAGATGCCAGGGTGGAGGGGAGGTGCGTCTGGACATAAAAAACTAGTGCTGCAACCTCCACCTCTTACAAATAAGGCATGGGCTGCACCCGTTACTGGCGCCGGCTCCTGACCTTTTTTTGGTGACCTGCTATGCCATGGTTTGGGGATTAAGGGTAGAGAAAAAAAAGAAATAGGAAAAAGAACTAAGGAAGGTAAAAAAATATGGAGGTAAAGTGAAACAATAAAAAATTACAAGACTAAAAAAACACACCCAAAAGAAGAAGGAACATAAAATACGCACTCAGAACGACAATAGGTAGGTGAATAAATAAAAATGAGGAGAAAAAAAGTTTTAGAAGACAAGGATTAAATATATTGAGAAATTATGAAAAAGTAGGCCCCAGCACCATAAACAGAGTGAGAAACAAGAGGGCCGTGCCCATGCACACCGCCTGGTGCATTTTGTGCAAGATTTTCCCAGAGAACGCACATCACGTTGACGTACACGCGTAATCGTCACATGAACGGGCGGGACAAGGGAACTCTGTCCGATCGCAGATCTCTGCGTATCTCGGTCGAGTTTTTTTCCAACTACGCGAGTTCTACATAGCACGGCTACGCGAACTCCACCCGGGGCTAAAAAACATCCTGTTACATCCTATGGGATTTATATTTCAGCGGACCGGATATCCGTCACCAATGTGATGGAGTAACCCATCTGCTAAGATCCAAAGCAGGCCCTAAGTCTGGCAACTCAAACAATCTCCAAATAAGAAAAAAAGAGAGGTTTCTTACCTCTATGCACTACCTTTAAGGATTGTGTGGGCTAGTCCTCCACTACTTTACACAGCAAGCATTTTGTCTTGCATGTACACGAGTTTAAGCTATTGGCATTGTAAATGACAATGCCTTTCATTTATGTTTCAAAAAACAAAAATAACATGCATTGTCATTTACAATGTTAATATCTCAAACTCGCGTAAATGCAAGGCCTATTGTATTGCAAATGCTTGTTATATACGGCACTAAAGAACAGGCTCCAGTCTCTTTCATAGAGCTACAACGTTGGCTGAACATGGATCAAGGCTACTTATTAAGACTACTTATGGTTACTTTCGCAAGTTGTGTTCCTTTGTCAAAGATCAATCTTGTTGGTCAACTGGGGTAGCCAGGATTTGAAAAAGGAAGTCCTGAACGAATACTGATTTAACCATAGGGCCATGCTTCGCAATCGCAAGAACATTTGCTGTAGGGCCACGTCTCTGAAGCGCAAATACATTGAGGGCCTCATTTATGAAAAGTGACGCATCTCTGCGAGAAAACAGCGATGAGTCACTTTTCATTGCACCCTCCTTGTGACACTAATGATGCATCATATTCACAGTATGAGGCATCATGTCGCAAGGAGTTACAGATACGTCAGTATTTCTGATGTATCTGTAGGCGCAACAATGATGTATTGCTGGAGTGTGTCACAAAAGTGATGCAACTCTAGCAATGGGTCATTACACATGGGAAAGTCCCATGTGAAATGTGCCTGCATCAGTCTTACGCCTGCCATGAAGCAGGCATAAGATATTGACGCATTTGCGTCCTAGAAGTGGAGCAGTGAAATCTTATAGATTTCACTGCATCACTTCTATGACCCTTTCTTGAGTCGGAATGTCCCCCCTTGCATACATTATACCTGGCACAGGTATAATGTGGCGCAGGGGTTTACAAAGTGACGCATCTACCTAGATGCGTCACTTTGTAAATATGGTGCAACATGGCGCATAATTTACACCGCTGCTGCGTCACAAAAAGTGACACATTGGCAGCGTAAAAGTGACGTATGGGCTCATTAATAAGTTAACTTACAGTTAAGCGTAAAAATAAGTTAATCAGATAGAAATAGCTCGGAAGTTTATGACCATCCACATATTACATCCTTTCAGCCGCACTCTCCAAAGAATTATCATGATTAGGGGGCGGCAGACCCCAGTTGTGTAGGTTTCAGTTGGCCAGTTACAAATGGCTTATATTAGATCCATTGTATAAAGAAAACTGGTCCTTGACTATAGTTTAAGTAAGCACTTGAATGAGTTTCATTTGTTTTTCATATATGCAGTTCAATTATATTAGATCCAGTCACATCATACGTGGCCTTGTATATACGGTTGTTTATGTCCAGCTGACAACACAAGGCACATTGTACTGGTAAAATAAAAACGCCAGTGCTAAGACACAACTGGGGTTGTCTCTGCCGTAGGACCGCATATTTGTAACCGGCAAGCGCAATTTGCATTACTAATAAAATATTGCATAGAAGGCAGATTCAGATACTCAATTTGCATATGTGCCATCCGCGCGTAAACACACGATATGCATATTCATGAGATAGGACGCACTGTGACTTGCAAACGAGCCTTGTATTCTGGTTCTAAAGAGGCTTCTTACTGAATTCTATCACGCACCTGGCCTCTTTCCCACACCCAACAAACCTTTCACACAATTACCAATGTCAATGGGTGGCCTACATTCAAAAAAGTGCCAAAACGAAGTGTATTTAGTAGGGTTTCTTTAGACTAAATGCAATATAGATGTATCAGAAATGTACAGTGATCTAACACATTTTGCTATGATGATTAAAAAGATTCTAATGATTCTAATTAACCGAAGAATTACAATTTTACATACGTGCCTTTAATGAACAAAAAGAACAGAAATTTTACAGAATAAAGTCATCTTTCCAGTTCCAGGCACTATCTGAATCTCAGTACAAATGTGTGACTTATTTTTGTGAAGGTGGGTTTCCTGCTGGCAGTTCCAGTTCACCAGTAGCCATTGGTTTCTGCAGGATATGTGTTTTTTGGCATATGTTTTTTTTTGTTTGCACATCTGAACTCCAATTCCTCTGGGATCTAGCTTTTACTAATCAAATTAGTATTTTTGCTGAAGTAAACATCTGTATTAAACCAGTAGAGTATTACACGTTTGCATTACACTTAACTTAGCTAATAAAAAAGCGACCCTCTTCACGTGCACATCATTTAGCATGTAAGCCCTAAACACCTAGAGGCAGATTTACAATAACTGGCGCATCCCTGCATATCCAGTTATTGTGCGCCATGCCTCCGCCACCATGGATGCACTACATTTACAATGCGGCGCACCATAGGGCAAAAACGGAACAGATGCGTGATGCATCTGTGCCGTAAAGGCGGCGCATTGCTGGAGTTGCGTCGCAAGTGCGACGCAGCTCCAGCAATGCTCTGGGGGGGGCCCTATTTTTACAATGCTGCGTCAATCCTAAAGCCTGCTTCAAGCAGGCGCAGGGTTTTGACACAGCATGGGCCCAAAAGTGACAGAGTGAAATCTTGAAGATTTCACCCTAGTCACTTTTAGAAGGCGTTCCTGCACCGGAACTCCCCTCATGCGCAGGAACGCCACCTTCTGGCGCAGGGCTTTTCAATGTGATGTATCTCCCAGATGCGTCACATTGTAAAAACCCTGCAGCATGGCGCATTTTTGGTGGCGTAAAAGAGGCGCAAGGGGCTTGTAAATCTGCCCTCTGAAGTTCCCTGCGTGCACACAGTGATATTGTGTACACAACCAAATTAACCTAACAGTGTTAGTGAATGTACATTACAGCCTATAGGTTGTGATCACACAAATAAGAGTACAGTGGTAGCGGGCATGTAAACATTGTGCACACGATTGTGAATAAAGCAGTGGGGCATGCACGGAGCTGATAACTATACCCTCCTAGCTGCGCACATGTTGAAGACTCTTTTGACGTTTTCTCACACTTAAACAAGCTATGTTTTACTCATCCACACGCTGCTAAAGCGAGTTTACAGTGCAGTGTTGTACACAGACATAGTTACTACACAGCAACACTACATCAACGTTAATGATGAAGGGTACGACTTTTGACTCAGCTTAAAACTATCTTGGAATGTTCCGGTCGAGCCCCCGCCTCCGGGTGGTGGGTGTGGGGGCAAAGGGCATTATTGAAAAAGCGTCCGCTATAAAAAAAAGTGTGCCCTAATTACATACTACGTTGTAAAAGGAGCAAGTTCAGCAGAAAATAAAGGCGCATGGCTGCTTGAAAGCGGGCCACGCCGTAAATTAACCATGTAACTATTAAAGGTACGTGGCCGCTTGAAAGCGGACCCCGCTGTAAAATAAATAAATAAGCGCGGTCGCTAAAGCGGACAGCGCTCTAAAGTAAATAAATACATTAAAGGTGCTGTGATGTCATGGGTGCAATAGAGGAAGCACATTAAAGAAAATAGTGCTCACCAACTTATAAAGCAGACTGTGTAACACCGCAAGTAAAAGATCCAGTTGTTATGGACGGTCACAAGAGGAGACAGGGCGGTAACAAGGAGCGACTAAGATGCCTCATATTGAATCAGAAACCAGCATTTACCAAAAAGAATGACACCAGCTGATCAAAAGTATGGGCAAGGCTTCCACAGCACTTCTTCAGCATACCCTACTACAGCGTGCCTTGCAGAGCGAGCAGCACATGCGCGCTTCAACGCTAGACTAGACCTAAAAATGTGCATTAGCATCTTTCATAATCCCTCCCGAGATATTTTAAATGGGCCTCAGTTTTACAAGTCATTGATTTCCAGGTTTCTACACATTTCGAGGGATTTCCTATAATTTGTTGGACGTTCTTTGGTGTCTTTTGCAATTAAATTACTTTAAAATAACAAAAAGGACTCCTTTGAAACCGTTGAGCTCCTTTTGTTGGGGTGCTATCCTTCTTGTCCGACGTTCATTCGGAGTTTCAGACTTGGTCATCTGAAATGCAAGCCTACTGTGGACAAGTAACATTTCCTACTGGGTGGTACCATTTCAGAAGGGCCGGGGTAGAATCAATCCTAGATCAAACTCTGAGTCTATCCAGTGCTTTTTTTTTTAAATGATCCCAATATGTCTATCGCCGCTCCAGCACTTCTACACTTTCGGAGACATTACCTCTTGGGGAGTCTAGATTGTTTCCCTGAGGCCCATGAAGCTGAGTGACCATTGCCATTCTGTGTTTAGCTACCCTAGGTCTGTAGAGTTGCCCCAGTGACTTCCACAGGCGCCTCAGTCACTGGACGCCATGTTGTGTTTGGCTACCTTAGGCCTGCACAGGCATGTCCATGACCAAGTGCCATGTTATGTAGAGCGACTCTAGGCCTGCACAGGTGGCTCTGTGACCATGTGCCACATTGTGTTTGGCTACGCTAGGCCTGCACAGGTGGTACAATGACTGTGTACCACATTGTGTTGTAAGCTAGTGCAGCACGGGCATCTTAGCCACTGGACGCCACGTTGTGTTTGGCTACCCTAGGCCTGCACTGAAGCCTCTATGGCTAAGTGCCATGGGATGTAGGGCGAATCTAGGCCTGCATGGGTGGCTCATTAATGGGGTGCCACATTGTTTTGGGGTGCGCTAGACCTGCAGAGGCTCCTCAGAGACCAGGTGCCACATTGAATTGCCCTACTGTAGCCCTGCACAGGCGCCTCAGTGATGGGGTGCCACATTGTGGTGGGCTACCATAGGCCTGTTCAGGTGCACCTGTGACCGGATGAGGTGTCACCTTATGTTGGGCAACTCTGCAGGCACCTTAGTTTGGGTTCCAAGTAGTGTTGGGATACCCTAGGCCTCCACAGGCGCCTCAGTGACCGGGTGCCATATTGTGGTGGGCTATGCTAGGATGCACATGCACCTATGTGAACAGTTGCCATGTTGAGCTTGGCTGCCCTAGGCCCGCACATGCACTTCTGTGACCAGGTACAATGCTGTGTTTGGCTGCCCTAGGCCTGCACATGCACCACTGTCATCAGGTGCCATGTTGCGTTTGGCTACCCAAGGCCTGCACATGCACCTCCGTGACAAGGTACAATGCTGTGTTTGGCTGCCCTATGCATGCACTTGCACCTATGTGACAAGGTGAAATGTTGTGTTTGGCTGCCCTAGGCCTGCACATGCACCTCTGAGACAAGGTGAATGTAGGAAGGGGGAGTCTCTAGTTGGCGCAGTGGAACACTAGCGACAAGCAGGGACTCTCTCTTCCTCGTCAGGGCTGAGGGTTACCTTCAAGACAACCTCTGCTTACCCTCTAGGTAGTGTGGCTTAAGCAGTCTTAGGCTAATCTCTGGGGCACATAGGGATAAACATTTGCAACATTACACCTCCACAACCAACCCACCACACAAGGACACCAAACTGTATTTGTAAAAATATATATATCTTTATATAAATTTCAAGCAGGCTTGTAAATACAGTTAACAAACTTTCAATAGCGGTTCCAGTTTACTCAAATTCAGGTTGCCACAGTTCTTTCTAGCAATAAGCAATCTTTTGGGCCTTATGCCCAGGTTCGACAAGGTTCAGTGTCTCGTAGCGCCTCAATGCGCTTTCCGCTGTCTCCACTCGCTTCAGAGAGGAGATCGGGCCCGGCCGGCCAGAGTTCACGCTTCCCGCATGGGCTCCGAGGACCAGGAGCTGTGCGAGCCTTGGTTTCAGAGGCGGCTCGCGTTGAGAGCAGATAGCGCGGTGCGAGCTCAAGTTGCAGGTCGCTCGCACCGTGAGGACACAACACAGTACCTTTCAAATTCTTGTGGAGCGGGCGGCTTCCAGGGGAGCTGTCCCACGTCGCGTTGCTTTTCCGGGGTCGCTGTTCACTGCGGCTCTCAGCCGGGCAGGTCACGGGTCATCCGGGGCGGCGGTGTTCAGTGGCGGCAGGGTCCTTCCTCCGTCGTTCGCTCCGACCCTGGAGGCGGTGGCTGTGTGGTGGCGGCAAGTGGCAGTACGGTCCCCAAGTGCAGGACGTACCCAGCCAAAGTGCCGGTTGCAGCTGTGCGCTCACAGCTGAGCTGTCGGGCAGGATACCGGCCAGAGGGGGGGTTATCACAGGGCGGCTGTCCGTCTTCGCAGGTGGATTGACGGCTAGAAGTGCAGTCAATTCGGGAGCTTGGACCGGACGGGTCCTCCTTTACTTTGCTCTCGGGCTCCCGGTGCAGGTGCGGTCACGGTGTTCGGGCCAGCGGCGGCTGGACCTCACGTTGCTCTCGCTGTTGCTTTGGGCCCCGGTCACGGTGCTCGGGGGGATGTCAATGCCTTGGATTACGGGGAGCGTGGCAGGCTTGCCCAGCGCTCCCTAACCCCTTCTGTCAGTACTGCAGCGATAAGCAGCACACACAGTCGCGTTCTTCAGGATGTAGCGCCCACTGGTCCTGGGGCGCTGGTCAGGGCGCAAGTTCAGCAGCAAGCCCTTGGAGATCTTTCAGCAGAGTTTGGCACAAAGTTTCATAAAGCAAAAGTCTTCTTGTAGTCTTTTCTTTTCCTCTCCTTCTGCAGCAAGGCACCAGACACAGGCAAGAGACAGCACTCTTCCTTGTCCTTCCCGGTCCTTCTCGTCGGGTAGAGTTCCTTCTGTAGCCCAAACAGGATCTAATTTACAAGGAGCAGGGCTCCTACTTTTATACTGCATTTCTTTTGTTCTCGCAGGCCAGTGGGGCCTTTGCACAGCCACTTTCAGTCCTTGAGTACTCTGGTGGGTGCAATCCGGCTTCTGCTTTCAGTGTGAGGGGCAGGCACATCAGACGCCCCACAGGAGGTGGAGCCAGCATTGTGTGGACAGGGGCAGCCAGAAGTACCTTGTTGATGAGGCTTCGCCCTTCCTGGGCCAGGTGTCGGCTGAGTCATCAGTCGCTCCCCAGGAGGGTGGAGCCAGCATTGTGGTGGCAGAGCACAGCAAGATTCAGAGTCAAGAGCCACTCCTACCTCCCACTAAGGTGCAATCTACGCATCCACCACCTGTCATCCCCCAGCCCTGTCACTCACCCATCCCAGACAGTCAGATACACATACCAGCAGAGGCGGGCTGAAATGGTTAGGCAAGCAAATGCTAACTTTCTAAAAGTAGCATTTGCAAACACAGGATATTAAAATAAACTTTACTAAAATAAATATTTTATTATTCTGAGTCCAGGCATACTAAACATGACTCTCTACCATGCTCCCTGAGCCTGCTGGGATTATAGAGTGTAATAATTCCAGCAGCCCATTCTGGCCTAAGGGAAGCAGGTAGCCTTACAATAGTGAAATACGAATTTAGTTGTAAGTCACTACTAGGACATGCCACGCACATCAGGGCTTGTCCTACCTTACACTTACAATGCACCCTGCCCTCAGGCCTACCATAGGGGTGACTAATATGAAGTGAAGGGAAGGTTTGGAGGCTGGCAAGTGGGTGCACTTGCCCAGCCAGCGTAACAGTACGCGACTGCACGCAGGTTCTGCAATGGCAGTTCCTAGACACATCTTACAGCTGCTTCTGTGGGTGGCGCAACCAGCGCTGCAGGCCCACTAGCAGTATTGGCATTTACAAGCCCTGGCACTCCTGGTGCACTTTACTAGGGACTAACAGTAAATCCAATGAACCAATCATGGACATCAATCACATGTACACTTTTCAGTAGGGAGAGCATATGCACTTTAGCACTGGTCAGCAGTGGTAAAGTGCCCAGAGTCATTAAACCAAACAAAATAGGTCAGAGAGAGCATTGGAGGAAGGTAAAAAGTTTAGGGATGACCCTGCCAAGAGGCCCAGGTCCAACAGTGCAATGTTGTGTTTGGCTGCCCTGGGCCTGCGCCTGCACCTCTGTGACAAGGTGCAATGTTGTGTTTGGCTGCCCTGGGCCTGCAAATGCACCTCTGTGACAAGGTGCAATGTTGTATTTGGCTGCCCTGGGCCTGCACATGCACCTCTGCGACAAGGTGCAATGTTGTTTTTGGCTGCCCTATGACTGCATATGCACTTCTGTGACAAGGTACCATGTTGTGTTTGGCTGCCCTATGCCTGCATATGCACTTCTGTGACCAGGTACCATGTTGTGCTTGGCTGCCCTGGGCCTGCACATGCACCTCTGTGACAAGGTGTATTTTTGTGTTTGGCTGCCCTATGCCTGCATATGCACTACTGTGACCAGGTACCGTGTTGTGTTTGGCTGCCCTATGCCTGCATATGCACTTCTGTGACCAGGTGCCTTGTTGTGTTTGGCTGCCCTGGGCCTGCACATGCACCTCTGCGACAAGGTGTATTTTTGTGTTTGGCTGCCCTATGCCTGCATATGCACTACTGTGACCAGGTACAGTGTTGAGTTTGGCTGCCCTATGCCTGCATATGCACTTCTGTGACCAGGTGCTGTGTTGTGTTTGGCTGCCCTAGGCCTGCACATGCACCTCTGTGACAAGGTGCAATGTTGTACTTGGCTGCCCTTGGCCTGCACATGCACCTCTGTGGCAAGGTGCAATGTTGTGTTTGGCTGCAGTAGGACTGCCCATGCACCTCTGTGACCAGGTGCAATGTTGTGTTTGGCTACCCTGGGCCTGCACATGCATCTCTGTGACAAGGTGCAATGTTGTGTTTGTCTGCCCTGGGTCTCACATGCACCTCAGTGACAAGGTGCAATGCTGTGTTTGGCTGCCCGGGCCTGCACATGCACCTCTGTGACAAGGTGCAATGTTGTGTTTGGCTGCCCTGGGCCTGCACATGCACCTCTGTGACCAGGTCCCATGTTGTGTTTGGCTGCCCTGGGCCTGCACATGCACCTCTGTGACAAGGTGCAATGTTGTGTTTGGCTGCCCTGGGCCTGCATATGCACTTCTGTGACCAGGCACCATGTTGTGTTTGGCTACCCAAGGCCTGCACATGCACCTCTGTGACAAGGTGCAATGTTGTTTTTGGCTGCCCTAGGCGGGCACATGCACCTCTGTGACAAGGTGCAATGTTGTTTTTGGCTGCCCTAGGCCTGCACATGCACCTCAGTGACAAGGTGCAATGTTGTGTTTGGCTGCCCTAGGCCTGCATATGCACTTCTGTGACCAGGTACCATGTTGTGTTTGGCTACCCAAGGCCTGCACATGCACCTCTGTGACAAGGTGCAATGTTGTTTTTGGCTGCCCTAGGCCTGCACATGCACCACAGTGACAAGGTGCAATGTTGTATTTGGCTGCCCTGGGCCTGCACATGCACCTCTGTGACAAGGTGCAATGTTGTGTTTGGCTGCCCTATGTCTGCATATGCACTTCTGTGACCAGGTACCATGTTGAATTTGGCTGCCCGGGCCAGCACATGCACCTCTGTGACAAGGTGAAATGTTGTGTTTGGCTGCCCTGGGCCTGCACATGCACCTCTGTGACCAGGTGCCATGTTGTGTTTGGTTGCCCTGGGCCTGCACATGCAGCTCTGTGACAAGGTGCAATGTTGTGTTTGGCTGCCCTATGCCTGCATATGCACTTCTGTGACCAGGTACCGTGTTGTGTTTGGCTGCCCTATGGCTGCATATGCACTTCTGTGACCAGGTACCATGTTGTGTTTGGCTACCCAAGGCCTGCACATGCACCTCTGTGACAAGGTGCAATGTTGTGTTTGGCTGCCCTAGGCCTGCACATGCACCTCGGTGACAAGGTGCAATGTTGTATTTGGCTGCCCTAGGCCTGCACATGCACCTCTGTGACAAGGTGCAATGTTGTGTTTGGCTGCCCTATGCCTGCATATGCACTTGTGTGACCAGGTACCATGTTGTATTTGGCTACCCAAGGCCTGCACTTGCACCTCTGTGACAAGGTGCAATGTTGTGTTTGGCTGCCCTGGGCCTGCACATTCACCTCTGTGACAAAGTGCAATGTTGTATTTGGCTGCCCTGGGCCTGCACATGCACCTCTGTGACAAGGTGCAATGTTGTGTTTGGCTGCCCTATGCCTGCATATGCACTTCGGTGACCAGGTACCGTGTTGTATTTGGCTGCCCTATGCCTGCATATGCACTTCTGTGACCAGGTACCGTGTTGTGTTTGGCAGCCCTATGCCTGCATATACACTTCTTTGACCAGGTACCGTGTTGTATTTGGCTGCCCTATGCCTGCATATGCACTTCTGTGACCAGGTACCGTGTTGGTACCATGTTGTATTTGGCTACCCAAGGCCTGCACATGCACCTCCTTGACAAGGTGCAATGTTGTATTTGGCTGCCCTGGGCCTGCACATGCACCTCTGTGACTGGGTGCAATGTTGTGTTTGGCTACCCTAGGCCTGCACATGCACCTCTGTGACAAGGTGCAATGTTGTTTTTGGCTGCCCCATGCCTGCATATGCACTTCTGTGACCAGGTACCGTGTTGTGTTTGGCTGCCCTATGCCTGCATATGCACTTCTGTGACCAGGTACCATGTTGTGTTTGGCTTACCAAGGCCTGCACATGCACCTCTGTGAGTGGGTGCAATGTTGTGTTTGGCTACCCTAGGCCTGCACATGCACCTCTGTGAGTGGGTGCAATGTTGTGTTTGGCTGCACAAAGGCCTGCACATGCACCTCTGTGAAAAGGTGCAATGTTGTGTTTGGCTGCACAAAGGCCTGCACATGCACCTCTGTGGCAAGGTGCAATGTTGTGTTTGGCTACCCTAGGCCTGCACATGCACCTCTGTGACATGGTGCAATGTTGTGTTTGGCTGCCCTATGCCTGCATATGCACTTCTGTGACCAGGTACCATGTTGTATTTGGCTACCCAAGGCCTGCACATGCACCTCTGTGACAAGGTGCAATGTTGTGTTTGGCTGCCCTGGGCCTGCACATTCACCTCTGTGACAAGGTGCAATTTTGTGTTTGGCTGCCCTAGGCCTGCATATGCACTTCTGTGACCAGGTACCATGTTGTATTTGGCTACCCAAGGCCTGCACATGCACCTCTGTGACAAGGTGCAATGTTGTGTTTGGCTGCCCTATGCCTGCATATGCACTTCTGTGACCAGGTACCGTGTTGTGTTTGGCTGCCCTATGGCTGCATATGCACTTCTGTGACCAGGTACCATGTTGTGTTTGGCTACCCAATGCCTGCACATGCACCTCTGTGACAAGGTGCAATGTTGTGTTTGGCTGCCCTAGGCCTGCACATGCACCTCGGTGACAAGGTGCAATGTTGTATTTGGCTGCCCTGGGCCTGCACATGCACCTCTGTGACAAGGTGCAATGTTGTGTTTGGCTGCCCTATGCCTGCATATGCACTTGTGTGACCAGGTACCATGTTGTATTTGGCTACCCAAGGCCTGCACTTGCACCTCTGTGACAAGGTGCAATGTTGTGTTTGGCTGCCCTGGGCCTGCACATTCACCTCTGTGAATTCACCTCTGTGACTTCGTCAGACACGGTCGCTCCCACGCTCCCTCCCTGGCTCCTGGTGGTATCGTTATTATTTCAGTGATCTCCGACCATCTGTGTGCCTGCAATTCCATTGTGCATTTGTGCTTCTAATTGTGCATTTATCTTAGCGCTTGTGGCGTTCCATTGTGCATTTGTGCTTCTAATTGTGCATTTATCTTAGCGCTTGTGGCGTATTGGTTTTTATCTGCTCAGGTTGTGGCACTTTATAACGCTACAGCGTTTTTGGGATTGTGCAGCGCAGCATAGTTTATGCAAATTAAGCAGCGCGACGGAAACGTAGCGGCGCTCTATGTGGTAACATTTATCCGCCTGGTTAGAAACGCTTGTGAACTCTATCTGTGCCCCAGCCTCACTCGAGTTTGCACTACCTCCATTTTGATTGTTGTTGTCTCCCTGAGCCCTTCCTCCTCGCACCGCTCCCGCCTCCCTGCTGCCCCTCCCACGCCCCTCCCCCCTCAAAGTGCTTTAATGACAGATGCACCCACGCGCTACCTCCACGCCGAAGGTGCGCCAAAGGTAAGCCCGTCTACGCCCGTCCGCGCCTGGACCGCGCCCAGCGCCAGAGCCCCTGGTCCTCGTATTGTCCACCCCTCCCGCATTACTTACGATGCCACCACCCTCCTAGCCCTTAACCCTGGCCGCTCCCCCATCTGCGTCCAAGCCGCTCCTGGACAAACCCATGGACCCTTTTCCTGCTATTCCTGCAAGTTCGACGGTACCAAGAACAACTCCTCATCTACGAACACACAACAGATATCCGATCCCAACCACCTACAATACATCCTGCTCAACACCCGCTCGGTCCACAGACACGCCATTGACCTCTGGAATCTACTCGACACCATCTCTCCGGACGTCGCCTTCCTAACAGAAACATGGATGAATGCCTCTTCAGCCCCAGACATCACCATTGCCATCCCGGAAGGCTGTAAGATCATTCGCAAGGACCGTACCGGCCATACAGGAGGAGGCATCGCTATCGTCCATAAGAAATCCATCTGCATCTCAACCAGCTCAGACGTCAATCTCGCCAACTCTGAACACCTTCACTTCCAGATCCACATCGACCCCAAGACCACACTCAGAGGCACCCTCCTTTACAGACCACCAGGACCCCGCGCACAATTTAGTGAAGACATCACGGACTTCATCACTCCACACGCGCTCCCCTCCGAGGACTACATCCTTTTGGGAGACCTCAACTTTCACCTTGAAAAGAACAACGACCGCAACACCACCACCCTTTTGGACAACCTTGCAAACCTCGGACTTAAACAACTTGTCACTACCCCCACCCACATCGCAGGTCACACACTCGACCCTATCTTCACCTCCAGCAAGCATGTTTCCTTCAGCCACACCAGAGCTCTCCTTTGGACTGACCACAGCTGCGTTCACTTCACCTACAACAAGCCCACACCCAACAACCACCCCCAACCCACTCTGCAAAGAAACTGGAACAAAATCACCATCGACCAAATCTCCTCATCGCTTCTTCAAAAGCCCCCCGCCCACTCCTCAAACCCAGACCAAGCAGCCACCAACCTCACCCAATGGTTATCCAACAGCGCCGACATCCTAGCACCACTGAAAAAACGACAAATCAAACTAGGCAGCAAGAAGGCCTCCTGGTTCAACGATGACCTTAAGAAATCCAAGAAATTTTGTCGCTCCCTCGAGAAGGCCTGGAAAAAAGACCCAACCACCATCACCAAGGACGCCTTCAAAAACGCCACCCGCATACACCACCAACTAATCCGAAATGCCAAGAAAGCAGCCTTCAAGGACCGTTTGGATAATAACGCCCACAACAGCAAGGAATTATTCAACATTGTCAAGGAATTTACCAACCCCTCAGCCAACTCCAACGACATCACCCCCTCTCAAGCCCTCTGCGACTCCCTAGCTTCATTCTCCCACAACAAAATTGCAGACATCCACAACAGCTTCGACAACCAACCCGGAGACCAACCCACCCAATCCCCCGCAGGAACGCCACCCCCCCTGAACATCCTCAATGACTGGAAGCCAATCTCCACTGAGGACACCATCCGTCTGATGAACTCTATCCACTCAGGATCCCCCACAGACCCTTGCCCTCACCACATCTTTAACAAAGCAGACTCCATTATTGCACCGCACCTCCGAGACGTCATCAACTGCTCCCTCAACTCCGCAACCTTCCCGGAAAGCTGGAAACATGCCGAACTCAGCGCCCTCCTGAAGAAACCCACAGCAGACCCCACTGAACTCAAAAACTATCGCCCTATCTCACTCCTTCCATTCCCGGCCAAAGTCATCGAGAAAGCTGTCAACAACCAACTCGCCGCATTCCTCGAAAGCAACAAATCCCTCGACTCCTCACAGTCCGGCTTCCGAGCCAAGCACAGCACCGAAACCGCCCTCATCGCAGCAACAGACGACATTCGAACTCTACTGGACAATGGAGACACAGTCGCCCTCATCCTCCTCGACCTCTCCGCAGCCTTCGACACAGTCTGCCATAGCACCCTTCTACAGCACCTCAAAAACATCGGAATCCAAGGAAAAGCACTGGAATGGATCACCTCGTTCCTCTCCGGAAGAACCCAGAGAGTCCGCCTCCCACCATTCAAGTCAGAGGCTACTGAAGTCATCTGCGGCGTACCTCAAGGGTCCTCACTCAGTCCCACCCTCTTCAACGTTTACATGAGCCCCCTCGCGGCCATCGCACGCCAACATAACCTCAACATCATCTCCTACGCCGACGACACTCAACTGATCCTATCACTCACCAGAGACCCTAACACGGCCAAAACCAACCTACACGAAGGAATGAAAGAAGTAGCTGAATGGATGAAGCACAGCCGTCTGAAACTGAACTCAGACAAAACAGAAGTCCTCATCTTAGGTACCTCTAAGCATGGGCGAATTTTGCGGATCTCGCGTTCGCGAATTTTGCGGATTTGCGGATTCGCAATCCGCAAAATCCGCGAATTCCCGCGAATTTGCGGATTTTTTTTTTTTTGTGTTCGCCCGTGTTTCTGCCAGTTCGCGAGGGTTTTTACAATTTCGCAATTTGCGAACTTACCTGTCGGGTCGCAAGTTTTGCGAACTTGTTGTTTCTACGTGTCCAGCCTGTTTGGGACACTCTTCTTCATCACTGCCACTCTCTGTCACCACTGCCACTCTCTGACTACTCATGCCACCCTCTGGCCCACCCATGCCACCCTCTGTTTCATCACCACACCCTCTGGTTGTCCAGTGTACATTATTTTCGGCAAAGCAAAGCACACCTTCCCTGCCTCAAGTGACCTGAATTAATTTGGGGCTGATTAATGTGTCACAGAATATTTTTTTAGCTGGCACCTGCTTCCTTAGTGCGCCCTGATTAGTGATCTTTTGCACTTGCTAAGTGCTTTCATTGTTGCAAAATTAGTTACAACACCTGCCCTGCCCCAACTGACAATAATGAATTAGGGGCTGATTAATGGATTTTAACTTCCAGCCTGGCTCCTGCTTGTCTCCCTTAGCTGTAATTCAGGACCTTTGTGGCATATGTGTAACTATTCTGAGGTTCAGAGCAGGGTCACATAATAGTTTCAACTGGCAACTGAACTCTGGAGGGGCCCCTCAGGAAGCACTACAGGAAATGGCTACTAATGATGAGCCTGAACTTTTGAACCTGGTAAGTAGTTACTTTCAGTTTTGCTAAAATCGTATTTCTGCAATTTTGCACTTATTCGCGGGGCGCGAACTCACGCGAACTCACGCGAACAGTGCGAGCAAAATCCGCTGCTCGCGGATTTGCGGATTTTGCGGGAGATTCGCGAATCTCGCGGATTGCGAATTTCCCGAAAATCCGCAAAATCCGCGAGCGGAACGGATTTTCCGCCCATGCTTAGGTACCTCCCCCTCCGCCTGGGACGACTCCTGGTGGCCAGAGGCCCTTGGAAAAGCACCCATCCCGACGGACCACGCACGGAACCTGGGCGTCATCCTGGATTCCTCACTCTCGATGAACAGACAAGTCAACGCCGTTTCTTCATCTTGCTTCAACATTCTTCGCATGCTCAAAAAAACATTTCGCTGGATCCCTACCGAAACTAGAAAAACAGTCACCCACGCTCTGGTCACGAGCCGACTGGACTACGGAAACACCCTCTACGCCGGCACCACCGCAAAAATCCAGAAAAAACTACAACGCATCCAGAACGCCTCAGCCAGGCTCATATTAGACATCCCGCGTAAAGAACACATCTCTGATCACCTGAAAAACCTCCACTGGCTCCCCGTCAATAAGAGGATCACCTTCCGGCTCCTAACCCACGCACACAAAGCACTCTACGAAATCGGACCCGAATGCCTCAACACATGACTCTCCTTCTACACCCCCTCCCGCCAGCTGCGATCCTCCAACCAAGCCCTTGCCACTGTACCTCGCATCAACAAAACCACCATGGGAGGTAGATCCTTCTCCTACCTAGCAGCTAAAACTTGGAACTCACTTCCCACTCACCTTCGCCTTACTCAGAACCACCTAGCATTCAGAAAGCAACTCAAAACGTGGATATTCGACAAGTAACTCCCCACCCTTCTTCAAGCGCCTTGAGACCCTCTGGGTATGTTGCGCGCTATACAAATCTTTTGACTTTTTGACTTGACTTGACTTGTGACAAAGTGCAATGTTGTATTTGGCTGCCCTCGGCCTGCACATGCACCTCTGTGACAAGGTGCAATGTTGTGTTTGGCTGCCCTATGCCAGCATATGCACTTCTGTGACCAGGTACCGTGTTGTATTTGGCTGCCCTATGCCTGCATATGCACTTCTGTGACCAGGTACCGTGTTGTGTTTGGCAGCCCTATGCCTGCATATACACTTCTGTGACCAGGTACCGTGTTGTATTTGGCTGCCCTATGCCTGCATATGCACTTCTGTGACCAGGTACCGTGTTGGTACCATGTTGTATTTGGCTACCCAAGGCCTGCACATGCACCTCCTTGACAAGGTGCAATGTTGTATTTGGCTGCCCTGGGCCTGCACATGCACCTCTGTGACTGGGTGCAATGTTGTGTTTGGCTACCCTAGGCCTGCACATGTACCTCTGTGACAAGGTGCAATGTTGTTTTTGGCTGCCCCATGCCTGCATATGCACTTCTGTGACCAGGTACCGTGTTGTGTTTGGCTGCCCTATGCCTGCATATGCACTTCTGTGACCAGGTACCATGTTGTGTTTGGCTTACCAAGGCCTGCACATGCACCTCTGTGAGTGGGTGCAATATTGTGTTTGGCCACCCTAGGCCTGCACATGCACCTCTGTGAGTGGGTGCAATGTTGTGTTTGGCTGCACAAAGGCCTGCACATGCACCTCTGTGAAAAGGTGCAATGTTGTGTTTGGCTGCACAAAGGCCTGCACATGCACCTCTGTGGCAAGGTGCAATGTTGTGTTTGGCTACCCTAGGCCTGCACATGCACCTCTGTGACATGGTGCAATGTTGTGTTTGGCTGCCCTATGCCTGCATATGCACTTCTGTGACCAGGTACCATGTTGTATTTGGCTACCCAAGGCCTGCACATGCACCTCTGTGACAAGATGCAATGTTGTGTTTGGCTGCCCTGGGCCTGCACATTCACCTCTGTGACAAGGTGCAATTTTGTGTTTGGCTGCCCTAGGCCTGCATATGCACTTCTGTGACCAGGTACCATGTTGTATTTGGCTACCCAAGGCCTGCACATGCACCTCTGTGACAAGGTGCAATGTTGTGTTTGGCTGCCCTGTGCCTGCACATTCACCTCTGTGACAAGGTGCAATGTTGTATTTGGCTGCCCTGGGCCTGCACATGCACCTCTGTGACAAGGTGCAATGTTGAGTTTGGCTGCCCTATGCCTGCATATGCACTTCTGTGACCAGGTACCGTGTTGTATTTGGCTGCCCTATGCCTGCATATGCACTTCTGTGACCAGGTACCGTGTTGGTACCATGTTGTATTTGGCTACCCAAGGCCTGCACATGCACCTCCGTGACAAGGTGCAATTTTGTATTTGGCTACCCAAGGCCTGCATATGCACCTCCTTGACAAGGTGCAATGTTGTATTTGGCTGCCCTGGGCCTGCACATGCACCTCTGTGACAAGGTGCAATGTTGTGTTTGGCTACCCTAGGCCTGCACATGCACCTTTGTGACAAGGTGCAATGTTGTGTTTGGCTGCCCTATGCCTGCATATGCACTTCTGTGACCAGGTACCATGTTGTGTTTGGCTACCCAAGGCCTGCACATGCACCTCTGTGAAAAGGTGCAATGTTGTGTTTGGCTGCCCTGGGCCTGCGCATGCACCTCTGTGAGAAGGTGCAATGTTGTGTTTGGCTGCCCGGGGCCTGCACATGCACCTCTGTGACACGGTACAATGTTGTATTTGGCTGCCCTGGGCCTGAACATGCACCTCAGTGACAATGTGCAATGTTGTGTTTCGCTGCTCTATGCCTACATATGCACCTCTGTGACCAGGTACCTTGTTGTGTTTGGCTGCCCTATGTCTGCACATGCACCTCTGTGACAAGGTGCAATGTTGTGTTTGGCTGCCCTATGCCTGCATATGCACTTCTGTGACCAGGTACTGTGTTGTGTTTGGCTGCCTATGCCTGCATATGCACTTCTGTGACCAGGTACTGTTGGACCTGGGCCTCTTGGCAGGGTCATCCCTAAACTTTTTGCCTTCCTCCAATACTCTCTCTGACCTATTTTGTTTGGTTTAATGACTCTGGGCACTTTACCACTGCTGACCAGTGCTAAAGTGCATATGCTCTCCCTAATGAAAAGTATAACTGTGATTGGTATACCTGATTGGTTCATTGGATTTACTGTCAGTCCCCAGTAAAGTGCACCAGGAGTGCCAGGGCTTGTAAATGCCAATACTGCTAGTGGGCCTGCAGCGCTGGTTGCGCCACCCACAGAAGCAGCCTTAAAATGTGTCTAGGGTCTGCCATTGCAGAACCTGTGTGCAGTCTGGTACTGTCATGCTGGCTGGGCCAGTGCACCCACTTGCCAGCCTCTAAACCTTCCCTTAACTTCATATCAGTCACCCCTATGGTAGGCCCTAGGGCAGGGTGCACTGTAAGTGTAAGGTAGAACATGCCCTGATGTGTGTGGCATGTTCTAATAGTGAATTACTGCCAAATTCGTTTTTTACTATTGTAAGGCTACCTGCTCCCTTTAGGCCAGAATGGGCTGCTGGAATTATTACACTCTATAATCCCAGCAGGCTCAGGGAACATGGTAGAAATTAATGTTTAGTATGCCTGAACTCAGAATAATAAAATACTTCTTTTAGTAAAGTTTATTTTAATATCCTGGGTTTGCAAATGCTACTTTTAGAAAGTTAGCATTTGCTTGTCTAACCATTTCAGCCCGCCTCTGCTTTTGTGTGTATCTGACTGTCTGAGTTGTGTGAGTGACAGGGCTGGGAGTTGACACGGGGTGAATAACAGGATGACACCTTAGTGGGAGGTGGGAGTTTCCCTGAATGATGCATCAGGCTGTGCTCTGCCTCCACAATGCTGGCTCCGCCCCCCTGGGGAGCGACTGATGACTCAGCCGGCACCTGGCCCAGGAAGGACCAAAGCTTGTCAACAAAGTGCTCAGGCTGCCCCTGTCTTCACAATGCTGGCTCCGCCCCCCTGGGGAGCGGCTGATGTGCCTGCCCTCACACTGAATGCAGAAGCAGAAGTACCCACCACAAGTGCTCAGGGACTGAGAACAGTTATGCAAAGGCCCCCCTGGCCTGTAAGAACAAAAGAAACTGGGTATAAAAGTAGGAGCCCTGCTCCTTGTAAATTAGATCCTGTTTGCGCTACAGAAGAAACTCTGCCCGAAGAGAAGGACCTGGAAGGACAAGGAGGAGTGCTGTCTCTGGCCTGTGTCTGGTGCCTTGCTGCAGAAGGAGAGGAAAGAAAAGACTACAAGAGACTTTTTCTTTTAAGGAACTTTGTGCCAAACTCTGCTGAAAGATCTCCAAGGGCTTGCCTGTGAACTTGCCCCCTGACCAGCGCCCCAGGAACAGTGGGCGCTACCCCTCTGAAGAAAGCTGCTGCTGGCATGTGCTGTGTGTCTCTACAGCGCCGAGTGAAGGAGATTTGAGAGCGCTGTGCCCTCCGCCACGCTCTCTAACAATTCGTGCAGCCGTGCCCCTCCCCCGACCACCGTGACTGTGGCCTGATCGTGTGCCAGCTCCAAAGTGAAGACCAGCCCCACGCTGGTCCGAGCGCCGTGACTGTCCGTGCTGAGCCGCGCTCACAAAGGAAAGGGAGGACCTGCCCGGTCCGAGCATCGCTGCCTGGTTGACCCCCGAGGTACAGGTTGCCCCGCAAAGACAGGCACTGCCAAGATTGTGCCCCTCGTAACTTGGGCGCTGAGACCCCCCTGGCCCCCGCAGCTGGGAAGTGACTCGCTGCCGGGCCCCCGCCTGATCTGTGCACCGCGCCTCGTGGAGTGCACCCCCCTCAGCCCCGCCTGCTGCAACTTCCCCCTTCAGCGACCGATGCGAACCTTGTCAGGAGAACCCTGCCCCGTGACCGCACCGCCATCCCGGGTGCCCTGTGACCTGCAGCGGAGACTCGCAGGCCGCCGCACCCCCAAGGAAGACAACGCGACGTGGGACAGCTCCCCTGGCAGCCGTCCGCTCCAAGATCTCCAAGGAATTGAAAAGGTACTGTGTCTTTGCACCGCGCTGTGTGAGCTTGGGCGCCCCGGGAGCCTCGCAGCTGCTGTCTGCTTTGCAGCGCGAGTCGCCCCTGAGACAGAGGCTCGCTCTGCTCCTGGCCCCCGAGGCCCCTCTTGACGCTCCCTGTGGCCCGCGGCCCCCTCCCCTCGAGTCAAGCCCCGAAGGGTGACTCATTGCAAGAGCAGACCCAGCCGTGCCTTTCGCGGCTCACGCGGGAAGCGTGAGCTTTGGCAGGCCGGGCCCGATTTTCTCAGAGGAAGCGAGCGGAGACAGCGGAAAGTGCATTGAGGCGCTGTAAAGCACTGAACCTTTCCAAACCTGGGCAGAAGGCCCAAAAGATTGCATTTGCTTAAGAACTGTGGCAACTTAAACCAAAGTAAACTGGAACCGCTATTTAAAGTTTGAAAGACTGTATTTACAAGCCTGCTTTGAAAGAATATAAAGAATATATATTTTTACAAATACAGTTTGTTGTCATTGTGTGGTGGGTTGGTTGTGGTGGTACGGTATTGCAAATGTTTAACCCCATGTGCCCCAGAGATTAGACTAGACTGCTTGTGCCACACTACCTAGAGGGTAAGCAGAGGTTGTTCTTGAAGGTAACCCTTAGCCCTGACGTGGAAGAGAGGGTCCCTGCTTGTCGCCAGTGCTGCACTGCGCCAACCAGAGACTCCCCCCTTCCAACATTGGCAGCAGCGAGAGGATCGCGAATTTACATTTGCAGTGTCTTTGCCTTAACTACTGACCATTGCATAGTGATTACAGTCCAGTAACTTAGCCACAGACTTTTTTTGATTTATGTTTTGCTAGAAGAGATCTCCATGTGTTTTTGAAGTCATGCCTGTGTCAGTGAAAATGGAAAAGGCACCATCCATTTCTTCTATTGACTGTGATTGGGAGAAACTAGAAAACTATAACGGGAAACAGCTCAAGAGCTTCTGCAAAAATTTGAACATTTCCATGACCGGACTCTCCAGAAGGGAGCAGTTCCAAAAGGCGCTGAGGGCCTGGGTCAAGGCAAGGAATGCCCCTGGAAAAGATATTGAATTTGAGGATGCAGAACAGCAGCTGGAGGGACCCCTGACTCCAGAGTGGAGGGGTGCAACCTCCCCATTGAGTAGCAGTGTTTCTGGCCGAGGTCTGTCGCCAGAGGAGCTGGCGGACAGACAGGCAACCCGAGATCATGAAATGAAGTTGGCGGAGCTGAAATTGAATTGCCAACTTGAGCTAGAATCTAGGAAGTTAGCCCTGGAAGAAATAAAAATGGAGCTTGCGCATGACTTAAGAATGAGGAAACTTGACTTGGAGCTCGAGGGGCTTGAGGCCAGGAGGGCTTCAGCCCAGCAACAAGAAATATGTGTAGCTCAGAGATTGAGCTTTGCTGAGTTGGAGGTGGAGTCCAGCTCAGATGGTGGCAGCAACATTCAGGTATCTAGTGCTGACAGCATAGTGCGCGCACCTAGAGATATGGCACCTGACTTGGAGGGGGTTAACTTACACCAGGAGGTTCAAGGGCATGAGGTAGCTCCAGTAGTGCGCAGCGTCCCTGAAAGGAATAGGGTAGCTGTTGTAGGAGTTCATGGTCCTAGTGGTGGGAGGGATTCCCCCATGGTTGAGGTCCTGGTGGGTGAGTGTAAAGACCGCCCAGAAGAGTGTGGGTTGTGTGACAGAGACAGTCTGCTACTGTCTGGCCAGTCTCAGAAGGATGGTGTGGAGTATGTGTGTGAGGCGCTGGATGGAGAGGCAGAGGATAGTTTGGTTAACCCAGCTAGGGGGATGTGTAATCCAATTGTGGGAGAGCATACTTTAAGTCCCAGTTTTCCAGAGCTATGCCAACACCTGGTTGAGAGTGAGTTCTCTGACCCCAGGGAGCTCACATTGGAGGCAGACCTTGTGGTGGATTCCAGTGGGTCTGGAGAGGCATTGGGGTGTGATCCTGTGGGGAGTGGCTCAGGTATCTTCCAGCCCAGAGTGGTGGAAGTGGCGCAGAGTAACCCAGCTAGGTCCTGTAGTAGTGAGAGGGGTGTAGGGCCTCACGTCCTGTCCTTGAGGGGAAGGAGTGAGAATGGGTTTTGTCCTGGTAGTGCCCAACCTCAGTCTCAGAGCCTGGATGGTTCTTTAAGGGAACACCAGGTGGGGAGCCTAGGCTGTCCGGATGAGTCACCCGCTGAGGGTGATCCCCCAGTGGCTAGAGAACGTGGAGGCTCTGTAAACAGAGCTCCAGTAGTTCTGGTGTCTGGCAGTACCACTCCAGTTGGGAGGGTGCAGAAGTCCAGAAGGAGGGGCGAGAGGGGGAAAGAGTCCCCAGTGGAAGAACCAGTGGGTCAGGGGCCAGCCAGCAGGGCTGCGTCCCCAGTGAATGACCATGGGGACACCACTTCTTTCCTGGGGGATCTTCCCGCACTGTCAGATGGACAGGGGTTGGGAGATCTGCGCCAGGCAGACTGTCGCACGGCACATCAGCTATGGGCCACCCTCGGGGGGGCATGCGTGCTCCCCGGGAAGTCCTGGTGCGCCAGGCAAGAGTTCAACTGCAGGGTTGGGTCCCTGAGTTGGAGAGCCAGGTTCAGGTGTTGTCTGACCTGGAGGGCAGGACCACTGTAATCAGTGTCCTGGCCCATTTCACTTCTAGGGGTACCACTCCAGTTGGGAGTGGGCAGTACTCTGGAAGGGGGTGCAGAGGGAGGAAGTCCTCGCCTCTGACACCGGTTCAACTAGAGGGTCTAGACCCTAGGTTTAAGGGCCAGGTGCAGGGTGTCCCCCCTGACCTGGTGCCCCAGTTGCAGGATAGCACCCCTGAACTGGTGGGCGAATTGTGCAGATCACCTGCCACAGGTGCGCTGACAATTCTGGAAGGGGGTACCACTCCAGGTGGGAGGGTACAGAGCCCCAAGGAGGAGGACCGGGTGTGGGAGAGCCCACCCCAGTTTTTGGTTCAGCTGCCAGGTACAGGCCTGGAGCTGGTGGGTCAGTGCCAGGATGACATACCTGACCTGACAGGAGGGAGAGTGGACAATGGGTGCCAAGCAACTGGGGCTACTGCCCCCCACTCTCTGAGGCCACAGAGGTTTGGGAGCCCTGAGAGGCATGAGGCCTGGGTCTCAGCCCTGACTACTGTCAGTGGCCACTGTGATTTGATGACTGTCTGTTGGGACACACCTGTGAGCAAGTTAAGGTTAGAGGCTGCACAGTGGTGTCCACAGAGGAAGAGAAGGGTGCCCCATGGAGTAGCTGGGTGGACCCTGAGAGTATGTACAGAGGATTTAAAATAGGTTCTGATTGGCGTAGAACTGGAATGTGCCCCTGCTGTTACGGGCCAGGTCCATGTTCTATCGCCCTAAGCAGGGAAGCCCATCACAGTGGTGATTGGTCTACCCTGCGTTTTGGCTGGAAGGGGGTTGTGTTGGACCTGGGCCTCTTGGCAGGGTCATCCCTAAACTTTTTGCCTTCCTCCAATACTCTCTCTGACCTATTTTGTTTGGTTTAATGACTCTGGGCACTTTACCACTGCTGACCAGTGCTAAAGTGCATATGCTCTCCCTAATGAAAAGTATAACTGTGATTGGTATACCTGATTGGTTCATTGGATTTACTGTCAGTCCCCAGTAAAGTGCACCAGGAGTGCCAGGGCTTGTAAATGCCAATACTGCTAGTGGGCCTGCAGCGCTGGTTGCGCCACCCACAGAAGCAGCCTTAAAATGTGTCTAGGGTCTGCCATTGCAGAACCTGTGTGCAGTCTGGTACTGTCATGCTGGCTGGGCCAGTGCACCCACTTGCCAGCCTCTAAACCTTCCCTTAACTTCATATCAGTCACCCCTATTGTAGGCCCTAGGGCAGGGTGCATTGTAAGTGTAAGGTAGAACATGCCCTGATGTGTGTGGCATGTTCTAATAGTGAATTACTGCCAAATTCGTTTTTCACTATTGTAAGGCTACCTGCTCCCTTTAGGCCAGAATGGGCTGCTGGAATTATTACACTCTATAATCCCAGCAGGCTCAGGGAACATGGTAGAAATTAATGTTTAGTATGCCTGAACTCAGAATAATAAAATACTTATTTTAGTAAAGTTTATTTTAATATCCTGGGTTTGCAAATGCTACTTTTAGAAAGTTAGCATTTGCTTGTCTAACCATTTCAGCCCGCCTCTGCTTTTGTGTGTATCTGACTGTATGAGTTGTGTGAGTGACAGGGCTGGAAGTTGACAGGGGGTGAATAGCAGGATGACACCTTAGTGGGAGGTGGGAGTTTCCCTGAATGATGCATCAGGCTGTGCTCTGCCTCCACAATGCTGGCTCCGCCCCCCTGGGGAGCGACTGATGACTCAGCCGGCACCTGGCCCAGGAAGGACCGAAGCTTGTCAACAAAGTGCTCAGGCTGCCCCTGTCTTCACAATGCTGGCTCCGCCCCCCTGGGGAGCGGCTGATGTGCCTGCCCTCACACTGAATGCAGAAGCAGAAGTACCCACCACAAGTGCTCAGGGACTGAGAACAGTTATGCAAAGGCCCCCCTGGCCTGTAAGAACAAAAGGAACTGGGTATAAAAGTAGGAGCCCTGCTCCTTGTAAATTAGATCCTGTTTGCGCTACAGAAGAAACTCTGCCCGAAGAGAAGGACCTGGAAGGACAAGGAGGAGTGCTGTCTCTGGCCTGTGTCTGGTGCCTTGCTGCAGAAGGAGAGGAAAGAAAAGACTACAAGAGACTTTTGCTTTTAAGGAACGTTGTGCCAAACTCTGCTGAAAGATCTCCAAGGGCTTGCCTGTGAACTTGCCCCCTGACCAGCGCCCCAGGAACACTGAAGAAAGCTGCTGCTGGCGTGTGCTGTGTGTCTCTACAGCGCCGAGTGAAGGAGATTTGAGAGCGCTGTGCCCTCCGCCACGCTCTCTAACAATTCGTGCAGCCGTGCCCCTCCCCCGACCACCGTGACTGTGGCCTGATCGTGTGCCAGCTCCAAAGTGAAGACCAGCCCCACGCTGGTCCGAGCGCCGTGACTGTCCGCGCTGAGCCGCGCTCACAAAGGAAAGGGAGGACCTGCCCGGTCCGAGCATCGCCGCCTGGTTGACCCCCGAGGTCCAGGTTGCCCCGCAAAGACAGACACTGCCAAGATTGTGCCCCTCGTAACTTGGGCGCTGAGACCCCCCTGGCCCCCGCAGCTGGGAAGTGACTCGCTGCCGGGCCCCCGCCTGATCTGTGCACCGCGCCTCGTGGAGTGCACCCCCCTCAGCCCCGCCTGCTGCAACTTCCCCCTTCAGCGACCGAAGCGAACCTTGTCAGGAGAACCCTGTCCCGTGACCGCACCGCCATCCCGGGTGCCCTGTGACCTGCAGCGGAGACTCGCAGGCCGCCGCACCCCCAAGGAAGACAACGTGACGTGGGACAGCTCCCCTGGCAGCCGTCTGCTCCAAGATCTCCAAGGAATTGAAAAGGTACTGTGTCTTTGCACCGCGCTGTGTGAGCTTGGGCGCCCCGGGAGCCTCGCAGCTGCTGTCTGCTTTGCAGCGCGAGCCGCCCCTGAGACAGAGGCTCGCTCTGCTCCTGGCCCCCGAGGCCCCTCTTGACGCTCCCTGTGGCCCGCGGCCCCCTCCCCTCGAGTCAAGCCCCGAAGGGTGACTCATTGCAAGAGCGGACCCAGCCGTGCCTTTCGCGGCTCACGCGGGAAGCGTGAGCTTTGGCAGGCCGGGCCCGATTTTCTCTGAGGAAGCGAGCGGAGACAGCGGAAAGCGCATTGAGGCGCTGTAAAGCACTGAACCTTTCCAAACCTGGGCAGAAGGCCCAAAAGATTGCATTTGCTTAAGAACTGTGGCAACTTAAACCAAAGTAAACTGGAACCGCTATTTAAAGTTTGAAAGACTGTATTTACAAGCCTGCTTTGAAAGAATATAAAGAATATATATTTTTACAAATACAGTTTGGTGTCATTGTGTGGTGGGTTGGTTGTGGTGGTACGGTATTGCAAATGTTTAACCCCATGTGCCCCAGAGATTAGCCTAGACTGATTGTGCCACACTACCTAGAGGGTAAGCAGAGGTTTTTCTTGAAGGTAACCCTTAGCCCTGACGTGGAAGAGAGGGTCCCTGCTTGTCGCCAGTGCTGCACTGCGCCAACCAGAGACTCCCCCCTTCCAACAGGTACCATGTTGTGTTTTGCTACCCAAGGCCTGCACATGCACCTCTGTGACAAGGTGCAATGTTGTGTTTGGCTGCCCTGGGCCTGCGCCTGCACCTCTGTGACAAGGTGCAATGTTGTGTTTGGCTGCCCTGGGCCTGCACATGCACCTCTGTGACAAGGTGCAATGTTGTATTTGGCTGCCCTGGGCCTGCACATGCACCTCTGCGACAAGGTGCAATGTTGTGTTTGGCTGCCCTATGACTGCATATGCACTTCTGTGACCAGGTACCATGTTGTGTTTGGCTGCCCTATGCCTGCATATGCACTTCTGTGACCAGGTACCATGTTGTGTTTGGCTGCCCTGGGCCTGCACATGCACCTCTGTGACAAGGTGTATTTTTGTGTTTGGCTGCCCTATGCCTGCATATGCACTACTGTGACCAGGTACTGTGTTGTGTTTGGCTGCCCTATGCCTGCATATGTACTTCTGTGACCAGGTGCCGTGTTGTGTTTGGCTGCCCTGGGCCTGCACATGCACCTCTGTGACTAGGTGTATTTTTGTGTTTGGCTGCCCTATGCCTGCATATGCACTACTGTGACCAGGTACAGTGTTGTGTTTGGCTGCCCTATGCCTGCATATGCACTTCTGTGACCAGGTGCTGTGTTGTGTTTGGCTGCCCTAGGCCTGCACATGCACCTCTGTGACAAGGTGCAATGTTGTACTTGGCTGCCCTTGGCCTGCACATGCACCTCTGTGGCAAGGTGCAATGTTGTGTTTGGCTGCAGTAGGCCTGCCCATGCACCTCTGTGACCAGGTGCAATGTTGTGTTTGGCTACCCTGGGCCTGCACATGCATCTCTGTGACAAGGTGCAATGTTGTGTTTGTCTGCCCTGGGCCTCACATGCACCTCAGTGACAAGGTGCAATGCTGTGTTTGGCTGCCCGGGCCTGCACATGCACCTCTGTGACAAGGTGCAATGTTGTGTTTGGCTGCCCTGGGCCTGCACATGCACCTCTGTGACCAGGTCCCATGTTGTGTTTGGCTGCCCTGGGCCTGCACATGCACCTCTGTGACAAGGTGCAATGTTGTGTTTGGCTGCCCTGGGCCTGCACATGCACCTCTGTGACCAGGTACCATGTTGTGTTTGGCTGCCCTATGCCTGCATATGCACTTCTGTGACCAGGTACCATGTTTTGTTTGGCTACCCAAGGACTGCACATGCACCTCTGTGACAAGGTGCAATGTTGTTTTTGGCTGCCCTAGGCCTGCACATGCACCTCAGTGACAAGGTGCAATGTTGTATTTGGCTGCCCTGGGCCTGCACATGCACCTCTGTGACAAGGTGCAATGTTGTGTTTGGCTGCCCTATGTCTGCATATGCACTTCTGTGACCAGGTACCATGTTGAATTTGGCTGCCCGGGCCAGCACATGCACCTCTGTGACAAGGTGAAATGTTGTGTTTGGCTGCCCTGGGTCTGCACATGCACCTCTGTGACCAGGTGCCATGTTGTGTTTGGCTGCCCTCGGCCTGCACATGCAGCTCTGTGACAACGTGCAATGTTGTGTTTGGCTGCCCTATGCCTGCATATGCACTTCTGTGACCAGGTACCGTGTTGTGTTTGGCTGCCCTATGGCTGCATATGCACTTCTGTGACCAGGTACCATGTTGTGTTTGGCTACCCAAGGCCTGCACATGCACCTCTGTGACAAGGTGCAATGTTGTGTTTGGCTGCCCTAGGCCTGCACATGCACCTCGGTGACAAGGTGCAATGTTGTATTTGGCTGCCCTGGGCCTGCACATGCACCTCTGTGACAAGGTGCAATGTTGTGTTTGGCTGCCCTATGCCTGCATATGCACTTGTGTGACCAGGCTACCCAAGGCCTGCACTTGCACCTCTGTGACAAGGTGCAATGTTGTGTTTGGCTGCCCTGGGCCTGCACATTCACCTCTGTGACAAAGTGCAATGTTGTATTTGGCTGCCCTGGGCCTGCACATGCACCTCTGTGACAAGGTGAAATGTTGTGTTTGGCTGCCCTGGGTCTGCACATGCACCTCTGTGACCAGGTGCCATGTTGTGTTTGGCTGCCCTCGGCCTGCACATGCAGCTCTGTGACAACGTGCAATGTTGTGTTTGGCTGCCCTATGCCTGCATATGCACTTCTGTGACCAGGTACCGTGTTGTGTTTGGCTGCCCTATGGCTGCATATGCACTTCTGTGACCAGGTACCATGTTGTGTTTGGCTACCCAAGGCCTGCACATGCACCTCTGTGACAAGGTGCAATGTTGTGTTTGGCTGCCCTAGGCCTGCACATGCACCTCGGTGACAAGGTGCAATGTTGTATTTGGCTGCCCTGGGCCTGCACATGCACCTCTGTGACAAGGTGCAATGTTGTGTTTGGCTGCCCTATGCCTGCATATGCACTTGTGTGACCAGGCTACCCAAGGCCTGCACTTGCACCTCTGTGACAAGGTGCAATGTTGTGTTTGGCTGCCCTGGGCCTGCACATTCACCTCTGTGACAAAGTGCAATGTTGTATTTGGCTGCCCTGGGCCTGCACATGCACCTCTGTGACAAGGTGCAATGTTGCGTTTGGCTGCCCTATGTCTGCATATGCACTTCTCTGACCAGGTACCGTGTTGTATTTGGCTGCCCTATGCCTGCATATGCACTTCTGTGACCAGGTACCGTGTTGTGTTTGGCAGCCCTATGCCTGCATATACACTTCTGTGACCAGGTACCGTGTTGTATTTGGCTGCCCTATGCCTGCATATGCACTTCTGTGACCAGGTACCGTGTTGGTACCATGTTGTATTTGGCTACCCAAGGCCTGCACATGCACCTCCTTGACAAGGTGCAATGTTGTATTTGGCTGCCCTGGGCCTGCACATGCACCTCTGTGACTGGGTGCAATGTTGTGTTTGGCTACCCTAGGCCTGCACATGCACCTCTGTGACAAGGTGCAATGTTGTTTTTGGCTGCCCCATGCCTGCATATGCACTTCTGTGACCAGGTACCGTGTTGTGTTTGGCTGCCCTATGCCTGCATATGCACTTCTGTGACCAGGTACCATGTTGTGTTTGGCTTACCAAGGCCTGCACATGCACCTCTGTGAGTGGGTGCAATGTTGTGTTTGGCTACCCTAGGCCTGCACATGCACCTCTGTGAGTGGGTGCAATGTTGTGTTTGGCCGCACAAAGGCCTGCACATGCACCTCTGTGAAAAGGTGCAATGTTGTGTTTGGCTGCACAAAGGCCTGCACATGCACCTCTGTGGCAAGGTGCAATGTTGTGTTTGGCTACCCTAGGCCTGCACATGCACCTCTGTGACATGGTGCAATGTTGTGTTTGGCTGCCCTATGCCTGCATATGCACTTCTGTGACCAGGTACTGTGTTGTGTTTGGCTGCCCTATGCCTGCATATGCACTTCTGTGACCAGGTACCATGTTGTATTTGGCTACCCAAGGCCTGCACATGCACCTCTGTGACAAGGTGCAATGTTGTGTTTGGCTGCCCTGGGCCAGCACATTCACCTCTTTGACAAGGTGCAATTTTGTGTTTGGCTGCCCTAGGCCTGCATATGCACTTCTGTGACCAGGTACCATGTTGTATTTGGCTACCCAAGGCCTGCACATGCACCTCTGTGACAAGGTGCAATGTTGTGTTTGGCTGCCCTGTGCCTGCACATTCACCTCTGTGACAAGGTGCAATGTTGTATTTGGCTGCCCTGGGCCTGCACATGCACCTCTGTGACAAGGTGCAATGTTGAGTTTGGCTGCCCTATGCCTGCATATGCACTTCTGTGACCAGGTACCGTGTTGTATTTGGCTGCCCTATGCCTGCATATGCACTTCTGTGACCAGGTACCGTGTTGGTACCATGTTGTATTTGGCTACCCAAGGCCTGCACATGCACCTCCGTGACAAGGTGTAATGTTGTATTTGGCTACCCAAGGCCTGCATATGCACCTCCCTGACAAGGTGCAATGTTGTATTTGGCTGCCCTGGGCCTGCACATGCACCTCTGTGACAAGGTGCAATGTTGTGTTTGGCTACCCTAGGCCTGCACATGCACGTTTGTGACAAGGTGCAATGTTGTGTTTGGCTGCCCTATGCCTGCATATGCACTTCTGGGACCAGGTACCTTGTTGTGTTTGGCTGCCCTATGCCTGCATATGCACTTCTGTGACCAGGTACCATGTTGTGTTTGGCTTACCAAGGCCTGCACATGCACCTCTGTGACAAGGTGCAATGTTGTGTTTGGCTGCCCTAGGCCTGCACATGCACCTCTGTGAGAAGGTGCAATATTGTGTTTGGCTGCACAAAGGCCTGCACATGCACCTCTGTGACAAGGTGCAATGTTGTGTTTGGCTACCCTAGGCCTGCACATGCACCTCTGTGACAAGGTGCAATGTTGTGTTTGGCTGCTCTATGCCTGCATATGCACTTCTGTGACCAGGTACTGTGTTGTGTTTGGCTGCCCTATGCCTGCATATGCACCTCTGTGAGAAGGTGCAATGTAGTGTTTGGCTGCACAAAGGCCTGCACATGCACCTCTGTGACAAGGTGCAATGTTGTGTTTGGCTTCACAAAGGCCTGCACATGCACCTCTGTGACAAGGTGCAATGTTGTGTTTGGCTGCCCTAGGCCTGCACATGCACCTCTGTGAGAAGGTGCAATGTAGTGTTAAGCTGCACAAAGGCCTGCACATGCACCTCTGTGACAAGGTGCAATGTTGTGTCTGGCTGCACAAAGGCCTGCACATGCACCTCTGTGACAAGGTGCCATGTTGTGTTTGGCTGCACAAAGGCCTGCACATGCACCTCTGTGACAAGGTGCAATGTTGTGTTTGGCTGCCTTAGGCCTGCACATGCACCTCTGTGACCCGACGCCACCTTGTTTTGGGCTACCATCACTCCCCACAGTGCGCTTTGTGTGCAGACACAACCACCCACAATCAGTCACATCTCAGACTTCCCACTCAGCTAGGACTGATTTCTCGGAATAAAGCTGGTCACAGCACCATAAGGCAGTCAAAGGATCTTTATTCGATTTAGTTAAAAATAATACAAAGAGGATAAAAACATTTTATACATATAAAAAACTATTAAACAATTTCATACCAATCAAATTCATGTAGCGTGATATTTGGGCTTAAAAGATTTTTTAAAAGATGTTAGAGTACAATTCATTTCGAGAAACCTGGCAATATCTTGCGTGATTTAGATCTAGATCTAGCCGCCGCCACTAAGAAGTTTGCCATACAAAATGTGATACGAATATTGCACAGTGATTGAAGATAAAACAAGGCTGGTCTCACCTGGGAGAAGCCAGCCTCCCTTAAAACAGGTAACAAATGTATTTTCCTAAAATCCGAAAAGAATCCACAAAACATAACAAAATGCAAGGTATCTTGAACAGAAAAATTATCAGAAGTGCAAGGCGGGGCTGACTCTGGTTTAACCCATGTATTAAAACTGCTTAAATAAAAATGTATGAGGTTAAATCTGAACTTAGTCAGAAGAAACCTGTGAAATGGCCTAGTGACAAAACTTAAATAGGGTTCCAGTGCAATGGAATTCACTAGCAAATAATGTCGTCTCACTGCTGGCTTCTGCAGTTCCCTTTCCTCACGACCCACTCTTGCCCTAGTCATGAACTGCTTCTTAATAATGTCTACGTCCTGTTTCCTGATGCCAGAGGGTCTGTAAAGAGTTCCAGGCGGCCCAATTCCGTAAAAGACTTCGTAATCATGAGGTGATTTCCCAGGGGTGGAAACTGCAGCGCATATGTCCCCAGGAGGAGCCGGCGGAGCCGAGGGCCGGTGCCACAGAGAGCTCTTGTTCAGCCCGGAGGCCTGTGCAGGACGGCCAGGAAGTCAGCCTGTGTGTCGATCATTACTGTACCTGGCCGCAGTCGGCGGGAGGGCAGAGAAAACATGTGGCGAGAAAGCTTAGCTACCAGATAACCACGCTGAAGCTCAGTATTTCAGGATGACGGTGGTAGAAAAGCACTTCAGACCTAATAGGATTACATCTATGCACCCTCCCCTAACTCCCAGCCTCGGAGCCGAATTTCCAGTAGATCTGAGGTTTAAACTTTAATCAGACATTTGAGTGTTCATTCTATGTTTTTTAAGGTATTGGATGGGAGCAGGCAGCTGTGTCATTGTAATTTTGTCTATTTGTTTAAATTATTTAACAGTTTTATATAGCGCTGCTGCAGTCAAGAAGCGTCAGTGCGCTTAAAGACTGAACAACAAGCACATATGGCAGTAACAGGGAAGATAAATAGTATGTGTATTTCAAGTAGTTTCCTGACATATGTCACTTCGGACAACATTCACTGCATTTCAGGATGACTGGGGATCAATTTAGAACCATTTCATGACAAGTTATAAACATTTCAGGAAGATTTGTAGTTAATGCAGCCATTTCACGGATAACTGTATTTTTTCATAGTCATTTGAGGTTCGTTTTAATTTTGTCCTGTATATTTGGGGAAGATTGAAAAAGCGGCTGCTATAATAAAAGCGTGCCCTGATTACATACTACACTGTAAAAGGAGCAAGTTCAGCAGAAAATAAAGGCGTGTGGCCACTTGTAAGCGAAGCCCGACGTAAAATTAATAAATAAATAAGCGCAGTTCCTATAGTTGAAGCGGACCGCGCTCTAAAGTAAATAAATACATTAAAGGTGCTTTATGTCATGGGTGCAATAAGGGAAGCACATCAAAGAAGATAGTGCACACCAACCTATAAAGCAGACTGTGTAATGCAACAAGTAAAAGATCTAGTCCTGGCGGTAAATTCCGTTCCACTCGCGGAATTTGGGTAATTTCGCATTCCGCGGAAAACACGAAATTGCCTAAAATTCTGCGTTCTGCGACTTTGCAAAATGTTTTGCTTGTTCGCGAACTCAAAATGAGTGTTCGCGAGATATTTCTCCCCGAGCACGCAAACAGTGATTGCGAACAGGAAAAAAGCATTGCGAACAAGCAATTCCACGTGTTTGCGGCATTTCTGCGTGTTCACGAAGATTTTTTACCATTTCACGGAGATTTGCGTACTACGATTATGCAAATTCTTCCCACCCCTAGCGGTCACAAAAGAAGACAGGGCGGTAATAAGGAGGGACTAAAAAGCCTCATTATCAATTGGAAGCCAGCATTTACCAAGGACAATGCCACCAGCCAATGAAAAATATGGAGGCTTCCACTTGCAGAGCGTGCAGATCGTGCAGAGCGTGCAGCGCAGCAGCGCATGCGCTGCAACGCTAGGCTCGTCCTAAAAGGTAGAAGGATGTATTTCTGCAGGTAATCTGAGATCTCCACATTCTAATTCTAGTTCTAAATTCTAATTTACTCGCCACTCAGCGTATTTCGATAGAGTAAATCCGAAGGCCATATTTTTCAGTTCAAGCATCTTTGATCAGGAATTCCTTACCAGCGGAGGTTCATTAGGAATCCAACACTAGGCTTCGTAAAACATAAAAACCTGTTGGTTCAATGAGGCTTACTCACCATAGCCAGGCCCTCACTCCACTGCTTTGTGCCTCTGGTATGTTTTTGCATTAGAACCAAGAAACCTTTGAGGGATTGTGTGCTCTGTAAAAAGAGAGGTTATTTTGCTGAGTGGCTTATTATGTTGGACTATTACATGCATAGGACATGTGTTGGTGTACAGTAATTACAGCAGCTGAGATTGTACACATGATATTATCACCGTAAATATAAGGAGATTATAAACCATCATCTCGCTTAAAAGATCTGAGAACATTAACTGAATATTTACCAGAAGATATTTTTCTCTGGGTTGAAAAAAACATCCAGGTCGACACAAATACGCAGTCTAAGTACAGAATGCTTTTCTATCTCTTTTTTGCATGCCAATGGAGAACAGAACTGAAGCCTGAAACCTTTGGGTAGAAAAGAGGGGTTCCTTCGGAGTCACTTCTAAATGCCACAGGCGGGTCTCTGGGGCAGCAGCTTCAGCAGTAGTGTGCGCAGGTCTTGCCCCTGCCTGCACAGAAGATTTTTGCCATATTCTGCCTTGTACAGACATGAAAATGTGTAAATAAAAAAGTATCCGTTCCCAAAGCTCTCCTCTGAAACATGCGGCTGCTGCAATTAAATGTGCAAGCACAGAATACTGAGGCAGCGCAATCCTAAAGCCATCTCGGGCCTCCTTAATCCATTTACAGCCATTCCCTGCCCCTTCAGCTCACTTGCGCAGCTTTCTGCTTTCTCCCTTTGTGGTCCTTTTCCATCTTCCTCTCCCTCCGTCTTTCCCATATGTGTCTTTTGCTTGCAATTAATGCCTGATGCATAAAAATAAGTGCTGGCCCTCAAAAATAAGTGCCAACAGCGGCCGCTCCTCGACTAAGGCGGAGGAGCGCCTCCGCACTGCTCTCAGAGCAGGAAAAAGAAACAAGAAAATGATATAATAACATTGTTATTATCTTTTTACTTTTCGTAGCTACAGGGCTGGGTTAGGGCGGGGCACGGCTGGTGTCAGAGCCTGGGAGTAGTGGTGTGCACACTCTAAGTGCGCATGACAGTTTGGCCGGCCATCTTGGGCCGTAATGCACCGCCTGTTGGGGAACATTCACAGGCTCCCAGTCCCCGTCTGAGCACCGAACCATAATGCCCAGACCAATCACACACTGCATTGCAGAGTTCTGATTGACCTCCTTCTGGGTCTAAGCTGGTGCTGTCAAGCGGTAAGTGGTTTTATTTTTATATTTTGTACCCCCCACCCCGACACCCCTGTACTCTGCCAGCTGCCACTGAGTGCCAATGCCCCCCACTGGCTACCACTGGCTCAAATTAAGCCCTGCATGCAAGTTTAAGAGGTATGTGGGTATTTTATGCATCTTTACTTGTGCGCTGCCCTTCGAAAGTGAGCTGGTCAAACTTGCAATGTGCTGCAAGTGGAACAGAACTAAAATTGTCTACTGTTGCTGTACGCAGCACTGCAGCCCTGTGTTGTTGCCGGGAACACCTGCACAGGAGAGCTGCACTGAGCACTTAGCATGCACATGTTAGTCCTGCTAACTGAGGCGTAAGTATGTCCTGCTGCCATGTAGAGCATCTCTCCTCAGTGGCCCCACATCTCAAAAGCAGATACTCACGCCAGGTAGGAAGATCTGTCAAGGGCCTTAGACTAGACCAGTTGCGAAAGGGCCACACAAACACACACTGCAAAAATGCCCATAGTAATAGGCAGTAAAAATAGTAGGTGGTAGGTCTGGCTAAACATTGAAATCTCCCCCACAAAACGTATGTTTGTTATGTTATATGGATTTGTATAGCACACTATTAACCCAAGAAATTATCCAAGCACTTTAGCAAAGATTGTAGGTGTGTGGTCCCCGAGATGCTTACAACCGCAGCTCCTCTGCAATGGTGGAGGAGTTTTGCCCCATTCACTACAGAAGAAAAATTAAATAATAATAAAAGAATGTTTTTTATCGTTTTATTTTTCTCTGACAGCTGATGCTACCAAGTCAAGGATAGGATGGGCCGGGCATCCTTAGTGACAGCCAGTAGGGGCAGGAGGAGTTGTTGGGCACTGGAAGTGTGACTGACGGTTTGCCCGGCAGTCTTTGGCCGGGCAAACCGTCATGCACACTTTGATTTCTCCAACACAGCTGTATTGTGCAGCTGGGTGGAGAAACTGCAAAGGCTACCAGTCACTTATTGAGTGCCTAACCAGGCCACTCAGACCAATCCTGGTGCTTCTCTGATGCTGAGAGCAGCATCTGGATTGGGTGGGAGTGGCCCATGGACTTCCTCATACTCTTCTGCGAGGGGGCTGGCAGTGGGAGCAGCAGCGTGAGGTCAGTTTTTTTATTATTTATATTTGCCCTGCCCTGCCCCACCAGTTTATTTTGTAGCAGCTTTCCCTGGGGGCTTTTACAAAGAGCCAGGTCTTGAGCATTATGGGACACTCAGGAAGTGAGGAGGCGGCTCTGATGTGTAGAGGGAGGTTGTTCCATGTCTTGGGTGCGATGTAGGAGAATAAGCCACCTCCAGTTTTGCTTTCCAAAGTGACAGGAGGTTTGGATGCTGTAAAGACACCAAGACGAGACCAATTTTCTGCTCTGCAGATAGGACTGTGCATTCTATTGGTCAGTAATTGGTGCCCTTTTTGTGAGGTCATCTATAGACTAGAATGCTAACCTACTGTTAGTGATGTTATTTTATATTTCTCTTCATCCATGTTATGCATGTTAATACTTTCCTTGCTACTAGAGTTACCCAGGAAAGAGGTCAAGACATAATCAAGCCTCTAGTCCTGTAATAGAATCTGTAGCCTACTGCCTACATCCATGCCGTTGGCAAGAGTGCGGTGGGTGAGGAGCACCTTTCTTTATTGGCACTCACTATAATAGAACACAACACTGCAGAATCACTTGATGCTTCAGTCATTATTTACACTTTCAGTAAAAAGAAATAAGATACATGGCCCTTGGATACTCCTAACTGTTCTTACACAGGATAATACATACCCCTAACTGTTCTTACACAGGATAATACATACCCCTAACTGTTCCTACACAGGATAATACATACCCTAACTGTTCTTACACAGGATAATACATACTCCTAACTGTTCTTACACAGGATAATACATACTCCTAACTGTTCTTACACAGGATAATACATACCCCTAACTGTTCTTACACAGGATAATACATACCCCTAACTGTTCTTACACAGGATAATACATACCCTAACTGTTCTTACACAGGATAATACATACTCCTAACTGTTCTTACACAGGATAATACATACTCCTAAGTATTTTTAAACAGGATAATACATACCCCTAACTGTTCTTACACAGGATAATACATACTCCTAAGTGTTTTTAAACAGGATAATACATACTCCTAAGTGTTTTTAAACAGGATAATACATACCCCTAACTGTTCTTACACAGGATGATACATACTCTGAACTGTTCTTACACAGGATAATACATACTCCGAACTGTTCTTACACAGGATAATACATACCCCTAACTGTTCTTACACAGGATAATACATACTCTGAACTGTTTTTACACTGGATAATACATACACCTAACTGTCCTTTCACAGGATAATACATACTCCTAACTGCTCTTACACAGGATAATCCATCCCCCTAACGGTTCTTACATACGCTAAAATAATACTCCTAATTTATTCTAATTATGATGTAGGATGTCTTTTTAAGTTAATGGTTGGCTAGTACTTGCTCTTCTGCCGCATTGTTGAATTTATGCTGTAGGAATCGCTGTTCAGGTGACTGAGTGGTCAGCCCTATTCTTTCATTAGGCAGGGCTGAAATTGTGCTATGTTAAGCATTGTTCAGGTAATTGCAATTAAAATTAAAATTGATTTTTCTGTTCTGTTCATTTGCTGTTTACTGTTCCGTGATAATTATTTTTTGTATGCATGCATTTCTTAAAACTAATTATCTATCTGAAAGATTCCAAAACGAACCATTGGTAACAATCCATTGTAGGGACCTCTGTTTCTTTCAAAAGAATGGGAACAATTTATGCAGACTGCTACCATTTGCAGTGTATTTAGTAAAATGCTCTTGGAGAACCTGAGACCTCTATTAAGTGCACTTCTATTCAATTATCCTAATGCTGTTAGCCTTTAAGTTCTGCTGTGTGATGACCAACATACAGTGCACACTTGTAAACAGATTTTCACTACATTTAACCCACTCATCCTCTTTAAACCTCCCTGGCCCAACATGCCCTAAAAGCAGCAGGAATCTTTATATATCCCCTTCCCACCAGCCCCCGGCAATGCTAGCCACACCTCTGGCAAAAATCAACTTGCCCCCTAGGGTGCTGTAGTGAGGTAAAAAATAAATAAAATTGATACTTGTATAGCGCACTACTCACCCGCAAGGGTCTCAAGGCGCTTGTACGAATACCGCTGTGGAACCCATCCTGGCTTTCCCTGTGAGGCGTCTACACCTGGGCACCCCCAAGGTGGAGGCCAGGCATCCTTAGCGTTGTGGGGGCCGTTGTGGAGATTAAGCAAGCTATTGCCCAGAGTTGCAGAGTGGGACTCCATGATTGGAATAGGCACTGAGGCGAGAATTATCAGGTCCATGGAATTTTGAGCCCAAGACCCGCCAAGGCGGGGAATTGAACCCTGGTCCCGGGCTAGACCTCTGCATCAGGGTCTGCCGCGCTAACCATTGAGCCACACTTCTCCACTAAGGTGCAGGTGCATGATTATGACAGCTGTGTCATTGTATAAGAGGTCTTATGCTAGCATCTCTCTTTATGCCAGGGCTCATATTATGCTAGAGTTTGAATTCTTGCAAGTCCATGATTGTGCCACCCTTCCGATTAAACTATGCTCTAAACATACCAGAGCCAAATTTGCGTCATACGTTTGAATATTCACAGGCTTATGTGTATGCAGATGTTCTGTGAATGAGTGTGTTCAGGCAACTTTCTGATCACTTTAGGGCTCTGAATAATCAAGAACTTACATTATGGCAGAGTTCTGATTACAGCAGAACTCAGGATATCTCATTCTTTTGACTGTATTATTATTCTCTTTCTTCATTTGGTTCAAAGTCTTCATAGAATTTCTAAAGGTTGCCCTGCCTCCATCGCCCTCCCTTCATTGAGCCCAATTCACAGAACTAACTTAAGACAAAATCCTAAACTTACTACTTTTGGTATTCACAGAAGGCATTTAGTAGTAGTAAAGTTAGGATTTTGTCTTAAGTTTGACTTAAGACAAAATTAAGACAGACTTAAGACAGACTTAAGTTAGGATTTTCTCTTAAGTTTGTCTTAAGTCTGTCTTAAGTCTGTCTTAAGTTTGTCTTAAGTCAAATTTAAGACAAAATCCTAACTTTACTTCTACTTAATGCCTTCTGTGAATACCAAAAGTAGTAAGTTTAGGATTTTGTCTTAAGTTAGTTCTGTGAATCGGCCCCATAGTCCGGATATCCACCCTCTAGACACATCCTTGCAGTCAATACACGTCCGCCGTCTGAGGAAGCTGTCATCAGCCTCCTTCTTTTGCCATTCCAAGCCAGAAGCATCCAAAATGAATCCCACTAGCTTCTGTACCCAAAGTCCCTCAGAAGAAACCAATTCTGGTATTTTACTGACCTCTGCTGGTCCTTTCCTATTAAGTCAGTTAATAGAGGCAGTCGAACAGAAAGAAAAGTCACTAAGCGGAAGCAGACAAGTCCTAGGGCTGATCTCCAGACTCCACAAAGTACAGACACATATAATTATATACTAATATATACTAATATCCTAAAGTATATACAAAAGGTCTCAAATGCTCGACCTAAAAAAGTCCAGTTGATTATCAATCTCAAAACATGGTATGCTGTCACCACAGCTTTATGTGCTATACCCAAGACAGGGACAGTATCCCACTTCTCTGCCCATTAAAAGGGCATATGTGGTACACGGTCAAAGGACAGGAACATGTTCTCACAGAGTCGCTGAGAGGCCTATGCCTCTGTGCTCCGCTCAAATTAGTGTGATGCCAGGGCCAAAATAAAACAAGTCAGGGTTCCTAATGCACACTGAAATGAGCACTCAGAGTAGGGAACAGGGCCTATATGCCACCCATGGGACATTACCATCCCAACAGCTACTATAAATGAACCCAGATTATTCTTGCAGTCCAGTGTCTTGCCAACTGAGGATTTTACATTTTATAGCTAGATGAGCATTGAAAGTCCTTGTCAGAGCCAAAAATTATGGCACCCATTATCAAAGTTGCATATGTGTGTACATTTTGCCTAAAACTTTGTTTTGCTCCTACAAAAATATTTATTTACATGAAAGCTTTGGTATGAGCAAATCTGCTTATATGTTTTGGAAGCAGGTGGAAAGTTGAAGTTTGAGAGCTGGAGTGCTTTGTTTGTGCATATCTGCAAACTTACATGTTTAAGGATATTATAAAACTCCTCTTTGGTCCGTCCCATCCTGGAAAAGGCTGGTCATTTTTACTGACAAGGCCGGAGGTAAAAAATGATTTCCTAATCCTCCTTACCCATAAAAGAATGGGTAAAGGATATATTTTTCTCAATTAGGCAACATATTTTCAAGTTGCAAACATTTTTTTGTTCATATTTTGAAATCAAACAAATTGCACAGTAATTTATTAAAGGCGTTTTCATCTTTCATCCTTTTTTTCAAATTACAAACATTTTTAGGTACATTTCATTTGAAATCAAACAACGAGTATTTTTGCTTCCATTTTTCTGCATATATTGGAAAATAATAAAGGAGCTTTCTGGAAGCATTACATATAACCACAAATAGGAAAAACTTGCAAACATATGTAGAGATCCTTCTTTTAAAACCACAGTCAGTAAGTAAACACATTGTAATATTTAGGAGATTTCTCTCTAACAGTAAACACTTCTAAATAATGAATCATATACACAATAATGAACATCTTATACATGATGTAGTGTCCTGCGAGTTAACAATGACAGTACCTTTTTGGCTCCAGATGAACTCCGTAGAGCTATGACGTAATGGATAGTGTGTTTTGCAGTGAAGGTTACTTTAGAATATTTACTTTTTTAGTTGCATGCAGACAAATAAAGGTGTGTTGTACCAAGCTTCATGTGAGCCTTGAAAAAGAAGAGCTCTAGGGCCTCAGTGCCAGGTGAAGACACACAAGAAGAAGCACAGGGGTTGTGCTTACTGAGCTGTGCAATACCTGTAGTGGCACACCATCAAAGTTGCTCAAAACAATGCCAAAGGGCTCTGAGAAAGTGATGGGCTCCAATTTAGATTAAGAGAGAGGTCACCATTCCCCAGACTGTCAATGACGACCCAGAGGCCAGCACATCACAGGGCCTCAGAGATGGTGCGGATGGTCCAGGTCCTAACGAATGGCAGACAGTGTCAGAGAGAACTCCACCCTTACTGACAATCACTCCCACAAATGGTTACAATGCAACTGCTGTCTTGAAGCCAACATCATCATTTGATACCACCAAAAAGCAAAATATTGGTGAAAGTTAGACTATGAGAGTAGAGACATCTGAAGATGTTGTTGATGCAATTGAAGAGACTGATAACAAAAAGATTATCAAATACCTCAAAGATGTTGCTGGTGATGGTCTAAAGGAAGTCATAAACAAAAAAGTCACAAACCGAAGAAAAAGCACATACCTCCAGATTAACCGCTTAACCGCAGCGCGAATTCCGCTGCGGTGCGGCGGTTTAATTAGGTGGGTGGGCCGCGTCGGCCAACGGACGTGCGCTGCAATACGGAGGTAGTGTTCACGACGGCCTTTGGCCGACGAGCACTGCAAAGGGGTTAAAGAGACCTTGAATCTTAAATTCAATCCAATACCAAATGTTGACTATGAAAGATATAGTTTCAGTCAAGAACAATAGAAAGTTGGCAAACCCTTTGATGAATTTTTAGAAAGACTTGACACACTCATCAAACATTGTAAGTTCAATTAATTTAATGATGAAAAATCCACATGTCTCAGGGTCAATAATGTATGCTTGTTAGATTCATTCAGACAAGGAATGCTGAGAGAAACTGAATCTGGAACAAGTGTTAAAGGCTGCTAGAGCTGAAGAGTATGATGATTGACAAACTGCTGACATGGAGGCCGGAGGTTCCCAGAATGAATCAGTCATGAGTGTGAAAAGAAAGTCAAAGCAAAAGACTGAAGGACACAAGGTGATGTCTTCACGTAAAAAGAAGTTATGTTTTAGATGTGGATTTTCATTTCCACACAAGGACAAATATACCGCCATTGGACAGATATGTAAAGACTGTGGGAAGGAAAACCATTTTGTGACAGTTTGCAAAGTAAAGGGAAAACCAAGTGCATCACGGCATGAAGATAAAATGGCAGCTAGAACATTGCAATGCTCACCCATAAGGTGCAGCTGAGACATCTGGTACGACAAATTGACACTGAATGAAGTTCTTTGTCATCTACATCATCGTCAAACAGTGCCTCGATATCAGTATCAAGTGAGAGTGAAGAATATGGTTGTGCCACAGTGATGTTTACTTCAGAAAAGAGTGTGCATGTTGGACTGGCCGCATGTGAAGAAAAATGTCAGTCAAAGGAAGTGACATGCCAAAGCACCAAAGTCTTTAAAACATTGTCCGAAAATTACACTGAAACTAAATAGTTGTTCGGTACCTTTCATCATCAACAGTGTTGCAACAATAAATATTATGCCTGAGGAGAAATATAATGAATCGCATCCCGTGCCACAGCTTATGACGTCAAAAACCAAAGTGTATACATGCCATGGGCTGCATCAACACCCTTAAAATGTCAAGGTTCATGTGTAGAGATGATAAAAACACAAGAATATAAAGGTACAATCACCCATCCTTGGGCTTCAAGGGACAGCGTCAAGTGCCTGTTTACTCAGCTTCAGCACAGCTGATAATATGGGACTGACTTCCGTGGACATACAACATGAATGCTCAACATGAAATAGTAAGTCAGTTCCATTTGTTGTTTCATGTTTTGGTAACACTTAAAACTATGAAAGTAAGGTTGCACATTCAGGAGGACGTCTGTCCTTTTGCTCAAAGACATAGATGAATTGCTTTTCATTTGCAAGATGTTTTTGAAAAATATCTTGAATCGTTACTTAAGCATGATATCATTGATCTACTAGTCCAATGCCATGAGTTTCTGCCATTGTGGTAGTGCCCAAAATCGACAGTGAAGAAGCGGTACACATATGCAATAACATGTGTCAAGCAAACAAGGGCATTGAATAAAAATTACACCCAGGTTCACAAATTTCTGATATGATAACACAAATAAATTTTGCAAAGGTTTTCTATCGCCTTGATTTGAATAAAGGTTATCATCAGTTGCAACTCGAGGAAAACTGCAGGTACATTTCAACCTTTTCTACACATGTCGGTCTGTTTTGATACAAAAGGCTAACATTGGTTTGTCATCAGCTGCAGAACTCTTTCAAAACATCATTTGACGTATCATACAGCCTGTCATGAATGAATTCAAATATAGTGATGACCTATTCATTTTCATAGCTACCTAACAGGAGCACAATAAGGCTCTCACACAAGTATGTTCTTTACTGGCTGATGCAGGTTTGACTTTGAATGCAGATTAATGTGAATTCCTTGAGAAAGTTACAATTCTTTTGACATATCTTTTCTGATGGGGGTATGACACCTGATCTTGCTAAAGTACAAGCGCAGTCAAATGCTGATCCCCCACAAGATGTATCAAGTGTGCATTCATTTCTTGGAATGGCCAGCTATTGTTCGAGATTTATACAAGACTTTGCCACTGTAAGCACTCCATTGAGAGAGTTGACAACAAAGAATATTTCATTTCAGAGGTCTCATGGATGTGAGAACAGTTTTAAGAAAATTAAACAAGCCATTGAGAATGTGACTGAAATGAGTCATTTCAATCTGAAACTTCATACAGAGTTTGTTCTTGAGACTAGCTCAGTTGGGTTAGGTGCAATCCTGGCACAGCACAGCAGACACCTAAATGCTCAAAGGCATATTGTGGCATAAGCAAGTAGTAGTTTGTCCCAACCAGAACGTGTTTACTCACAACCTGAGAAAGAAAGTTTAGCCATGGTATGGGCCTGTGAACACTTCCATGAATTCCTGCATGGAAAGCTGTTTACCCTAGTAACTGATCATCAAGCTTTACTAACAATATTTGCCAATCCAAGTCCCAAGATGCTTCCCCGCATTGAATATTGGGGACTATGGCTACAAGAGTTCAATTATAACATTGTGCATCATCCAGGAAAGGATCAGAACTCTGCTGACACGTTTCCAGTGTGCTCTTTCAAGGTCATGGCACTGCATCCAAGACAGATGAAGCTTATATCAACTTCCTCCAAAATCAAACACACCAGCTGCCATTTCATTAGCCCAGATCATTTCTACCTTGAGCTGCGACAGTGGCATTCTAAAATTGGAAGACATAATTACACATCAGTTGTGCTACCAGCACACTCGACCTTTTACCAGTGAGGGTGAATATCAAAAATACAGAAAGATGAACTCTTCACAACTCAAGAAGGATTTATACTGCAAGGGTCGGGAATCTTGAATCCAGAAAGTCTGTGGTAGAAAATGACTGAAGTGGCCCATGACGGACATAGGGGAATCGTAGACACAAAACAAGCTCTTTGAGGCCAAGTCTGGTTTCTATATCTCGATGAGAAAATTAAAAAGGAATTAAAGGCTTATCATCTATGCAACTGCCTGTCTAAAAAAGTTACTCTTCACACCCTATACATGCCAGAACTCCCAAAGTATGACCGGGAGAGAATAGTCATTGCATTTTTCGGTCCACTCGACAACGGAAATCACCTGATGGTAATTGTGGATGAATACTCATGATTTCTATTAATTGAGGATCTCTCATCCACAACTGAATAATGAATCATTGAGAGACTGCATTGCATCTTTGCGACATTGTGTGTTACAGCCATCCTAAAATCTAACAATGGCCTGCCTTTTAATAGTCAGGAGTTCGGACTGGTTGAAAGATTTATGAGTACGCTAAAGAAAACCTTGCAGTGTGCTAAACTTGAGACCCTCAACTTACAAACTGTGTTAAACTTACATTGACAGCTAACCATCAGCACCTCACTCAACCACCGGTAAAAGTCCGGCAACATTGTTGTTAGGGAGAGCAAGGATAGCCACGATATCCAGGTGGACCAATCAGAGAGAAAGAGATGAGAATGCAACTTGTACAAGGGACTTGGTTAACAATCAAAAGATTGAAACATATGCTGACCGAAGTCGACATGCGAAAAACATCATCTTCAAGAGAGGAGACAGAGTACTCACATGTCAGATGCGGAAAAGTAAATCTAATGCTCCCTTTGATGCAGAACCTTTGCAAGTGGTGTCGACCAAAGGACACATGGTGATTGCCAAGTGCCCAGGGAAGTCTATTTACAGAGTCTCTTCTCACTTTCAGAATTTAATTTCTAGTTCACCAGATCTCCATGGTGAAGGGCAGACTGATTCTGAAGCACCAGTGACTGCTGTTGCCTTTTCACCATCCCAGCAGATCTTGGATCATGATGGTGACAGGTCTCAACTTCGCATGACATGTTCAGGTCAAACAATTACAGTGCCAAAGAGATTAATTGAGGCAATTTAAATGTATATATGTGTATATATTTTGAAACATTGGTAAGTTTCAGTTAACTGAAAGGAAGATATAGTTTCCTGCAGGTTGACAGTGACTGATCCATTTTGGCTCCTGACGAACTCCGTAGAGCTATGACGCAATAGAGTGTATTGCAGTGAAGGTTACTTTACTATGCTGAGTTTACAGTTTCACAAACTCAGACCAATAAAGCTGTGTGATACCAAGAGCTCCATATGTTGCGTGATCTTTTATGGGTACCCTGACTCCGAAGACGCTACACATATGAGTGAATATCTTTCTTTAGCAGTGGACAGTCCTCTTTCACACCATACTGCAGCACTGTAAATTGAGATTGAAAGAGATTGTGCTGTAGGGGACCGAACCTTCTTGAACAGTGGACAAAATAAACAGAAAGACTTTTTGTACTTGCCCCCAAATAATATATCCTGGGCAGAGGGTGATGAGGGAAGTAGGTGGTGTGGTGAGGCCTTATGTTATGGTCATGCTTTATCCCACAGCAAACCTACTCTCTTTCAGTGCTTATTCATTAGGTTGGCTAATGCACTGACATATTCATTTAAAGAATACGTGGCTACGTCACCATGTCAGTGACGACATCACATGAGGTCCATGAAAGTTTGCCTGCCATAGATATGTCACATATCCCCCAGTACATGGTCAAAGGCCTCTAGATGTGCTTCTGAACCCCCACACACCCCAGCATGTTTTAAGCATCCCTATTTCAACGATCCACAGTCTGACCATGGCCGTACTGGGGAACCTAACCAGACCCGCTCCCTTCGTCTCCTCATGCAATCTCTCTCTTTCCATCAATGCATTCTCTGCCTCTCTTTCTTCCTTCTCTCTTTTCCATTTCTGATCATTCTCTATATTTTCCTCATCCATCCCTCCCTCTCTTTCTCTCTCTCGCTTGAAGCCTCCACGTGCCTGCTGAAATGAACGTCGGGTCGCTTGGGAAATAGAGAGAGGCACCATGACGGGCCTTGGGCTATCAAAACCGGCCTGGAAGGGCCCCAGCCCACCGGGGAAATGCCTGGATGTATAAAAGTCATGTCATCCCCTGAGTGTGCCCATGGCCGCCCTGACCATCTTGAATGTTTCTTTAAAATCAGGTGTCATTCTTCACTTTCATCCGACTGATGTTGAGGCAAAGAAAACAGCATCTGGATGCAGCAGTTGCAGGACTTGCTCAATTGTATAACTGAAATGTAATGACCATATAATGTGGGAAGGTATTTATTTGTATGAATTGTACCACAAGAGACAGATGATGGACTGACAGACGGATGGACAGGGAGATAGATAGATGGATGGACAGACTGATGGACAGACAGACAGACAGGTGAATAAAGCAAATGCATGGTAGGTCAAAAACAACAAAGTAGAGAATGAATCAGACCTCTCACTCTCAGGCTCACACCTCTAGCAGCTTCTAATGGAGGGGGGCTGGAAGAGACTTGGTTGGCAGGTCTGGGTTTAAACACAAACCGAGTGACACTTCTGCCAAGGCTGCACTTTGGCTGCAATCTGTGGGTCGGAATAAGTGTGTGTTCCAAAGCAGGGCCGGACTGGCCGTAGCAGGCACTGGGCATTTCCCCTGGAGGTCAGAAGGGATTTGCTGCGGTTTTGCAGTAGTGGGTGCCGGTTTTGATACTGGGGGCCTGTTTTGCAGTGGTGATGTAATATTGCCTTGCAGTAACAAAAGCAGCAGTACTTCATACTTATATGCCCCCCACCTCCCGGGGGTGGTCGGCCAAAATTGCCAGGGCTGCTTTGGGTTTTCAGTCCGGCCCTAATCTAAAGGCATGCACAGATTATGAGCCATGCGGATGGATTCCCCGGAACGGCACATCTTCTTTACTCTGGGATTTCCATTAATTGAAAGAAGACAAGCACGCAGAAGACTCAAGCCAGAGGGGCCAGAAAAGAGATCGGCGTTGGGAAGTAGAAATGATGCAACCCTCATTGGAAGGAAGCAACAGATCTCCACTCCTGTCAAATGCCAAAGTCCACCTCATACTTGAGGCTCACTTTGGGGGCATTCATGGCCCACTTTGTCAGGCACTACAATGACATTCATGAGCTACAAACAAACTTTGCCTGTATTGTCTGCTTCTTCTATAGAGGGAGTAATACTCAATGAAGTGCATCAGGCAGTCTCTAGAAGGACTATTGACATTGTAAAGACATGGGCAGCTTTGTGAACAGTTTGGGACCTTTGAGAAGGTGATGGAGCTGGAGCTTAGTCAGCCACATGCCAGACTTGTCTCCGACAGGACAGAGGGAACAGAGAAGTCTAATTTGTAGACCTAGTGGGCGTCTTATGCTCATCCAAGTTACTGCAATGTCTGGTGGACTATGAAAGCTGTAAAGTGAGGGAGGTCTGCCTGCCTGAGTCTAAAGCATGGGTAATCTTCCCCAAAATGTGGGCCTGTCTTTGACAAAACCAAAATGCAATGTCACTAATCTCCTGGGACTTTTCTTCCATCATATGGAACACATTTGTGAACATTTCTTGGACAAAACCATCATGGTCCTCGTAGTGGACCCAGACAAGAAAACACCCAGCAGACATGGAGGGGTCATCCTCAGCAGAGTGGCCCCTCCAATGCCATATCACTGCACAATTTGCCCAACGGTGAAATGTTCGCAACAGTGGAGACAGCGGTGGGTTTGTGTTGTAAAGTGTTTCTTAATCTCCTTATCTGTCATCTGTCTTCTCATGCTTTCCAGCTTCTCTGTATTTAGAATGCTATGTATGTCATAGAATGCTGGCTATGAGATGGGCCTTCACTTGGTGATGGAAGGCTGAGTGTCCAGGAGGACAGCTCCTGGTGGGGCTAGCTAACTTACCTACTTACTTGACCATTTAACTATCATCTTGGTTCACCTATACCATCTGTAACTTAATCTACAATAAATGCTAACTTGGAACTACACCTTGACTCCAAGAGGATTATATAAAAGGCGTGGTTAAGCCACTTATGAAAAAGGCGAACAAATCCCCAACGGACTTGACCAACCTCCGCCCTATCACCCTGCTACCCGCTTTGGGCAAAATAACAGAACAGCTAGTCCACAAAGAGCTAAAGACCTTTCTGGAAACCCACAACTTACTCCATCCCCAGCAATCCGGGTTCCGGTCCAAACATTCTACGGAAACCGCCCTAATCGAGCTGACCGACACCATTAAAACCGTACAAGATCAAAGGAAGAAGGCGATCTTGATCCTTCTTGACCTCACGGCAGCTTTCGATACCATTTCCCACTCCATCCTGATCAACAGACTCATTGACATCGGTATCTCCAACTCAGCCCTATCATGGATTAGATCTTTTCTCAGCGATAGGTCCCAAACCATCACCCTTGGTTCCTTCCAATCTAGCGAGAAAAAGGTATCCTCCGGAGTCCCCCAGGGGTCTATCTTAAGTCCCCTCCTTTTCAACATTTATCGTATCCCTCTTCTCACCCTGATAGAATCTTTCGGCATAACCGTAACTTCCTATGCTGATGATACCCAGCTTATCATCCCCCTTGATGACAATTCCAACAAGGCAGAGCTCAATCTCAAACACTGCCTAACGGCAGTTTTCCAATGGATGGACGCCAACCACCTTCGCTGTAACTCAAACAAAACCGAGATCCTCCCCATTGGAAAAAACGCCTCTTTCTGCCCTGCCTTGTGGTGGCCTGACAACTCTGTAGCTCCCCCTCAGACGGTCACCTCGGCCAGAAACCTCGGAGTTCTTTTTGATTCTGACCTCTCATTTGATCTCCACGTCTCGTCCGTAGCAGGTAAATGCTTCGGCATAATCAAATCCTTGCGAAAATTCTTTGATTTTCTCCCCCTCGACTCCAGAAAGACAGTCACAGTGGCCCTCATCCTCTCACGAGTAGACTATTGTAATGGCCTTCTGGCAGGGACCAAGAAATCCACTCTGTCGACACTCCAAAGTGTCTTACACACCGCCGCCCGCCTTGTTCTAAAACTTCCACGCAAATCTTCAATTTCCGCAGCCCTGAAAACCCTACATTGGCTCCCCCTGCACAAGAGAATACTCTTCAAGATTCTCACTGTCGCATTCCGAGTATTTAACAAATCTGGTCCCTCTTACCTCACCAGACGCTTTCCTCACTACAACCCCAGTCGTTCCCTCCGATCCTCACAAGAAAACTTCATGACTTCTACCAAATTCAACCTAAAATCTAAAGGCAGTAAAACTCTTAGTACCCTGGCTATTAGAGCCTGGAACAGCATGCCAAGACATCTCAGACTCCAGACGCTTGAGAAACCTTTTAGGAAACTCCTCAAAACTTGGATTTTTAATCTTCCCGATGACTGGTCCAAAGCTTCAATCTAGCCCCCCCCCACACCACTCTGTGATCTGGTATCAAGGACTTGTAGCGCCATGATGCTCCTTCCGGAGCGAACGCTGCGCTCTATAAATACACCTCCAAATATCCAAATATCCAAATATTACATCATTTCATTGGCGACGATCCGGACTTCAAACCCTGCGTGGATGCTATTTTAAAGGATTTCTACATTCAAAGTCTTCAACTACATCTGAGAACTCTAACTCTACAACTAAGAACCCAAGCACTTACCTGCAACTATACATTGTTGGCTGCCCGCGCCCCACCAGTGACCAACTGTCAACGGTCAGCCTCACCTGGGCTTGCCAACATCAACTTAAGCTTGGTGAGTTCTCTACTTATTTCGAATTTTTTAATTATTTACTGCTGCACCTGATTTTAAAGCCGCTGCTCCTGTTTTAAAACTCATTCTCCTGATTTAAAAGAGACTGCCTGACTGTACTTGATTAGCTTGCTGATTGAAAGCCTACAAGCTATTGTTTTATAAGCCATCATCACAAACCTGTGCTGATTTATAAGCCTGCAGTGTGTTTTTAAGGAGAAGGTGTGAAGGCTACACTTGGCTTTATTTTTAGTATAAAGCCCCTGTGTGAATGTCCGTGGATTCCTATTGACAGACTGAAAGTCTGAAGCTCATCGATGTTGGAGCCTGCTGTGTCATCCCCTCACTCCCATGTCGAATGGAAACTCCACTTAATTTATTTGCCTGCTGATTTAGAAACCTGCAGTGTTTATTCCCGAATTCCGGCTGTCTATTAAAAAGCCTGCAATATTTAATTTTACATTTTTGTCTCTTCGAACCTCATGCCATGAATAAAGATTTAACTGCTTCACCTTCATTCAAACTTGTTTTCCTGAGCTTTACCGACAGTGCCATTGACTTTTACTCTCAACGGTCGGCATCACCGTTTGTTTTCAAGAAATTATCATCTTTCATGATGTTACTAACTGTCTGCCTCAGAGGAAAACATTATTTATATTTACTTTTACGTTACTGTGGATATGCTTCAATTTTATTTATTATTCTTCCAACTGTCGTCTTTCATAATTTGAAAAGTAAAGTTCAGCTCGCGCTGCCTTACCTGTGTCTTAGCTCGAGCCTGCCTTTGTTGCTTCGTGACGTCTTCTTATGCAACCTGCTGTGGACGCTTCGTGTACGTTTGCACCGCAAGCCATCCGGCTCTCCGTCAAAATTGCGCAGTGCCATTTTGACATTGGCAAAATCTACGTTCATGTCACTTCACAATTTCGTATCCTCATGGGAACCCTCCACAAATTGTTACAAGTCCTGTTGCTGCACTTTTCCTTCGATGTCATTGTGAAGCATCTGGTACTGCTGCGAGGAGCTGTTTTTATTTTCACCTTCTTCTCGATGTTATTTGGACTTAGCAGGCAAGAGACCCTTTTAATAAACTTTACCTTTTCGTCATTCTTTTCACCACAAACTAATCAAGATCTACGGAGACTTTATTTATTTTAGTTTGTTGTTTTAAATTAATGATTACATTCTAGCCATCGTGCTTTCTACACTTAATTACATGAATTTTTCACGGTTTAACATAGTGATGTTTATTGAATTTCATGATGAATTCAGCTATTTATGTGTGTTTTAGGAGTGTTCACTATTGGTTTACACCTATCAGTTTATAATGATATGTTCTGTCATTGTTACATTTATGCATATTTGATGAGTGGACACTATTTGTCTACAGCTACAAGTTTTAAAGATGATATTTACGTTATTATTCAATGGATGCATGTTTTATGAGTTGACAGTCTACAGTTACAAGTTTTAAAAATGATATTTACGTTATTATTCAATGGATGCATGTTTTATGAATGGGCAATATTTTTGTCTACTGTTACCGGTTTGAAATACGTTTTTTTCTGATGTCATTCCTTCAATTCAGTACTGTTTATGATAGTTTTGCTCGAGCTCTGTTAATTTATTGTCTTCTTTTTGCGCAAAATAGCTTTATTAATTCTTTCCTGTGCGTAGACGTACATCACATGGAATTTTATTCGTGATACTTAAGTTTTATGTTTTCTTACATTGCTTTAATTAATTTTTCTTGCTGATATGTTCTTGTTAGGTGTTATTCTTTCACCTTTACTTGAATTCCTTCTTATATTTATTCATTCTTGTTCTATCTTTCACTACTTGGTTTCACAATTACGCCAATCTGGCCAATTGGTGTGGTTAATGATCCCGTGGACTTTGTGTTCAATGTTCATCTTCTTATTAATGTTTTTTCTCTTCTCTTGTGTAAGGAAAGGGGATGTGTGTGTCTTGTGTCTTGTGTTTTAATTCATTATCTTTTTCTATATCATTCCATTTCTAGACATATCTGTTCTTGATTCTTACTAGTTCTATTTTTCTACATTATCATTTCTTCCTGTTATTTGTATACCGTTATTTACATTTCTTATGCTTCATTCTTTTCTTATTCCTTCTATGTTTCTCTTCTCTAGTGTAAGGAAAGGGGATATGTTGTAAAGTGTTTCTTAATCTCCTTATCTGTCATCTGTCTTCTCATGCTTTCCAGCTTCTCTGTATTTAGAATGCTATGTATGTCATAGAAAGCTGGCTATGAGATGGGCCTTCACTTGGTGATGGAAGGCTGAGTGTCCAGGAGGACAGCTCCTGGTGGGGCTAGCTAACTTACCTACGTACTTGACCATTTAACTACCATCTTGGTTCACCTATACCATCTGTAACTTCATCTACAATAAATGCTAACTTGGAACTACACCTTGACTCCAAGAGGATTATTACATCATTTCAGTTTGCTGTCAGTAAACCACCAGACTGACCACTGAGTGAGGAGGAAAATGTGACAAGTGGCTGACCAGGACCCTGTACAGGTCCTTGTACAGTGGTACACTGCCTTTTGTCTAAATCTGTACTATAGAAATGCCATATACATTCCTACATCAGGACTTCCTGGTCCTGGTCGGTGTGTTGTTACTGTCACCTTTCAACGAGGCTTGTGCTTAATCAGGAGTTTATCTGATGCTGTTTGTTGAAGCTCGTCAGCTCTAACTCCTCTGTGATTCACATTCGAAGCACCTCGCTGTCCGCTCAACCAATCAGGGGAATCGTGAGCTACTTGCCTGTGAGGGTCTCAAGATGCTGGGGGTGGGGGGGAGCGGAGTGACAGCTTTGTTCAGTCGAAAAGCCAGGTCTTGAGTGTCTACCTGAAGATGTTCAGGGAGTGGGCCTGTCTGATGCCAATCCGGAGCTCGTTCCAGGTTTTGGTCGCGATGTAGGAGAGGGCTCTTCCAACTGTTCGGGTTCTGCAGATGCACGGGGTTTCGGCCAGGGCGAGGTCATGGATCTGGTGTTTCTCTTGGGTGTGTGGAACGAGATTTTCTCGTTGAGGTATTGGGATCCGGTGTTGTTCAGGTATTTGTTGGGGTGGGTGAGTATCTAGTAAGTGACTCTCTTCTCAACGGGGAGCCAGTGGAGGTTCCACAGGTGTTGGGTGATGTGTTTGTGTCGAGGGATGTCGAGGAGGAGTCTGACCGTGGCGTTCTGTATGGTCTGAAGCTTGTGGACAGAGGTTTGTTGATCCCGGCGTCAAGGGCATTTCCGTAGTCCAGCCTGCTGGTGATCAGTGCATGGGTGATGGCTTTCCTTGATTTGGGGCGATCCATTTTAAGGTCTTTCGGGTGATGCGGAAGGTGTTGAAGCAGCTGGAGGTGATGGTGTTGACCTGTCAGGTCATGGATAGGGAGGGGTCAAGTACGATGCTGAGGTTTCGCGCATGGTCCGTGGGGGTGGGAGGGCTGCCAGGGTGTTGTTCCATGCAGAGGGGGACGGTCTGAGGATGAGGACCTCTGTCTTCTCTGAGTTGAGCTTCAGGCAGCTGCTGCTCATCCAGGATTTAACATCCTTCATTCCTTCCTGGAAGTTGAGTTTGGTCGTGATTGGGTCCTTGGTGCTGGAGAGGATGAGCTGGGTGTCGTCTGCGTATGATACTATGCTGTCTGACAATGGTGGCAAGGGGGGTATGTGGATGTTGAAGAGTGGTGGGCTGAGCGATGATCTTTGGGGTACTCCGCACTTGATTTCTGTGGGTTTGGAGAGGAAGGGTGGCAGTCTGATTTTTTGGGGTTCTTCCGGTGAGGAACGAGCGGGCCCAGTCAAGGGTGGTTCCTTGTATGCTGGCGTCATGGTGTCTGGTGGTAAGTGTGCAGTGGGAGATGGTGTTGAACGCTGTAGGGAGGTCCAGTAGGATCAGGGCAGTGGTGTGTGCTTGATCGAGGAGGGTGCAGATGTCATCTGTGGCGGTGAGTAGGCAGTTTTGGTGTTGTGGTTACTGCAGAATCCGGATTGGAAGGGGTCGAGTATGGAGTTTTCTTTGGTGAATTTTGTTAGTTGTGCATTGACGGTCTAATCAGAGACCTTGGCTGCGAAGGGGAGGAGGGAGATGGGTTGGTAGTTCTTATGGTCTGTGGGGTTCGGTGAGGGCTTCTTGAGCAGGGATCTGACTTCTGTGCATTTTCAGTAGTCATGAAAGATGTCGGTCTTGAAGATGGCATTGATAGTGCATCATAGTCCTGGAGTGATGGTGGCTCTTTGGAAGATGTGTGGTGAGCAGGGGTCCATGGGAGGTCGTGAGTGGATGCGTTTCAGGGTTTAGGTGGTTTTTTCAGTGGTGACTGGGGTCCAAGAGGAGATGGTGGGCTGGCTGGCGTTGCTGGAGGAGGAAGTGGTTTCGGAGTTGGGTGTCTGGTAGTTGAAGTCATCATAGAGGCCCTTGATTTTCAGATGGAAGTAGGATCCAAGCTTGTTGCAGAGGTCGTGGGAAGGGGTGATGTCCGTTGTTTTGCTGGGGGTTTTCGTGAATTCATGGATGATGCTGAAGAGTTCCTTGGAATTGCTGGAGTTGGCGAGGATCTTGTTTTGGATGAAGGTCATTTTGGTGAATCTGATGCATTGGTGGTTTTCCGTCATAGCGTTAGTTGGTGGTGCATTCTTCTGATGTTTTACTGTTTCTCCAGTTCTTCTTGAGATGTCTGCAGGTGTGTCTGGCTTCTTGGAGGTCGGTGGTGAACCAGGTGGCCTTCCTGGGGCGCTGTCTGTCGGTGTTACTTAGGGGTGCGAGCGCGTTTGCGCAGTTGGAGATCCATCTGTGGAGATTTGGGGCTGTGAGGTTGGCATCTGTTGAGGTGGTCGGGGCATCGAGGTTGAGGGTGGAGTTGAGCTGCTCCTCAGTGACTTTGCTCCAGTTCCTTCATGGAGGGCGTATTGCAGGTTTGGGTTGCGTGGGTTTATTGATGTGGAACTGTACGCAGTGGTGGTCAGTCCATGGGGATTGCGTGGTATTGCTGAAGTGGATGTTGTTACCTTCTTGAGAAGATGGGGTCGAGGGTGTTTCCTGCATTGTGGGTAGGTGTGGTGATGAGCTGTTTCAGTCCGATGTAGGCAAGGTTGTCCAGAAGGGTGGTGGAGTTGGGGTCACTGGCGTTGTTGAGGTGGAAGTTCAGGTCTCTGATGAGTATGTAGTAGATGGAGGCGATGCAGTGGGTGCGACAAGGTCGGCGATGGCAGTGGCGCAGGGTTTGGGGTGGTCTGTAGGTAAGGGTGCTGCGAAGTATGGTTCTAGGGATGGTATGGATCTGGAAGTGAAGGTGTTTGGTGGTAGAGAAGGATTCACTCGAGTTGGAGATGGTGATTCGAAGGGAGATCTTGTGTGCGATGGCGAGTCCTCCTTCCGGGTGGTTGGGGGGGTCCTTCCTCTCGATCTTGTATCTGTCAGGAATGACAGTGGCAATGTCGGGGATGGAGGAGGCATTGGTCCTGGTTTCTGTAAGGAAGCAACATCTGGTAAAAGGGTGTCGAAGAGGTCCCAGATCTCTACTGTGTGTCTGTGCAGGGAGCACACTTTGAGGGGGATGCACTTTAGTGTTTCGGAAGAGTTGGTGTTCAAAGTGGGGGCGGTGGCCGTGGGGGTGCGGGCGGGGGTGAAGGTCTGGCAGCAGTGATGGCAGGGGAACTGTCATCCGCTGATGCTCATTGGTGAAATATGGCCACATATGGAAGCACAGTAATGACATTCAGCTGGCGGCTTGCTTTCTTTGGCAGAATGTAGCAATGTGATGCACAATCTGGAAAGAACACTCCCCTTCAAACTGTGATGCAGAACGCATTTCTAAATGTGTTGTACAATTCAGGAACCTGTTACAAAATGGCATTTTCAGTTTAGTACATTTTAAAAGAGCCATTCAGCCTGATATTTAGCAAATTGAAGGCTTTATGACAGATAAATGGCTTTGTACACCAGGCCCTAATTTACTTCATAAAATATACTCTTTCATAAAATAACTAAGAGCCTTATTATGAGTTTGGAAGTGTGGGAGAGTGACTGCCCCGCTCCTGCACTGTCAATCCATGTTTGAACCACCCGCCAGATTAGAAGTTTCCTCCTGTCTGCCGGGCTGTTCTTTGGCATTCCCATGGTGGTGGTTACATCAAAATCAGTACCTGCACTGCTACAGTCCATGCCGTGCGGGTACTGGGGTGCATGCACACAGGGGGCACAAAGTGTGCCCCCTGCATTCACCCCATTGTGCGAAGGCACACAAGAGGACCCTGTGACGCCCCCTTTGTTTCCTCACCGCCACACTTTTTATGGCAGTGGTACCGCCATGAAAAGCGTGTTGGTGAGGAAACTCGTAATATGCTTGGTGGGGCATCGCGGCCCCACCAAGCATATAGTAGCCTCTAGACCACTTTTTCACTGTCAGGGATCTCTGATCCCTAGCAGTTGACCTGGATCCAGGGTGGCCCGACCACCCTAGTCGTAATAGGGTGGTCAGAAGACCACCACTGCTGCACCCCCGAGTCTGGCAGTCCATGGACCGCCAGACTTGTAATAAGCAAAACACACATGTTTTTGCATTAGACTCGTAATAAGGCCCTTAGTGTTATCGGCAAGTACACCGGAGCCTAAAATGGTGGTTGGCTCAATGTAAGGAAGTGCCCATCCGCATGTTCATTAATAATATTTATTTCAGATTATACAATTTCGAGAGGTGAAAGTCTGCAGCTAATATAGGTAATGAACAGCCAAGCCCGCCAAAGTGGTATGATGATAAATTGCTTTTGCATTGATCACTATTAAATAGAAATAAAGTAAAATGTATTGAATGCAGCATATCGTGCGAAAAGATTGCTAAATTATTCCATTAATCAAGTGTAACTCTTCTAAATACAATGCGTGTTTAGCATATGCTCTCCCTCCATGTGATTACATTAATTTGCATAGGGTATTATAAATCTGCCTGGCAGCAGGATAAACACATGCAGCCTGGGAGGCCTCATTAATTACTGCTTCCATCTCAGAGAGTCTGGTGCCTGGAGCCACATTCCGTGGACGAGGACAAGAATCAGATTAGTTGTTCTCAAATAAGTGACATGTGTCTGTCCCCACAGGGTCTCTTTCTTCAAAACATCAGGTGGGATTCAGTGTGCACCAGTCTACAAACAGCCTAACTCTAATCAAGATAACAAACTTTGGCATTTACTGCACATGCCTGAACAAGGCGGTCTGAACCACAAATGAGTCTTCACAACGTATTTGTTTACCAGACAAATCATTATGACTTGCCGTAGGGATAGCGCTGAACTTCAAACAGTATACTTTACTATTCCAACTCCAGTCTGCGTAACAGTAGGGAAAGTGTTGGACTTAAAGTCCAACGTCAGTCCAACAACGCTTTCCTTAAGGCAAGTTGTTGTAATGACTTGCAGTTGCTATTTATTCAGTTGCTAGTTTTTTAACAGTATTTTAGCACAAAGGTATATGTTCCTTTGATAATAATGTATATATATTTCTTTGTATCATGGTTTGTCGGTCTTTTACTATGATGTTGAACGTCGACCTATGCACTTTAAATCCCTTATAGCTGTCTCTGGTGGATGTGAGTTTATCCGTACAACACGCAGCACATTTTATCTGGGGTTTTGTTATGGCTGGATTTTCTGTTTAGATGGGATCAGCCCCCAGGGGCCCCTATGACCCAGCCAAAACGTACTCACCTTCCCTCCTCAGATCGTATTCACAATGGATAGATTTACAGACATATATACAGGTCGCACCTAAGGATGGGGAATGATAATATACATATATAGGAATTTTCTACAATATCTTATTCACATCAGTTGGTCTCGCGGCCACCCTGGCCCAGACCGGTCTACCCTAGGGCAGATATTGCGCACAATCCGGTGCGACTACACATGGGCCTGCAGAACCCAATGCTCCCGTTTCCAAACGCTCAACAATCCTGTCGAACTCCACGCCAGTGTCCCCCCTGACGCTCTCACTTATTCAAGCCACAATCCTGTGGGTATCGGCACTGGTAGTCCTCCCCAGTGTTCTCACTAACGCCGCATATCAACGACGACCACATTCCTATGAACAATTATCGGGATAATATCTCCGTTATCTACTTGGGATAAAACTACAATAATAACTTTGAGTATAGTTCCAAATTATATAGTGTACTCCCTGCTCTTGGCATCAAAGGTCCACTCACTCCCTCTTTATTCAATCACCATTTACCTGATCGGGATTTCTCATCCGTTCACCTAAACAGCTTTTGGCTAGGAATGCAGTTTACCGAGATTGAACATAAGCACCAGGTACACAATAATTCTATATGAATGAGGGTATTTATTAACAATAGACACAAATCACATTACTATGCAGCATAACTTTTGCAAGAAAAAGGTAAAGATTAGAGTGCACATCCTAGTTGGGTTAGACAGGTATCACCTTGTTAATGGGAAGTCTGGACTCGGCAGTCATCTAGGTTCCCTTCTCGTCTCTGTATCCTGGCTCGCCTTGCAGTCACCCTCAGCCGTCACAAGTACACGTCTGCACTGCTAGGCTCAACCTCGTCTGCTTCCCCTCAGGACACCGGAACCTGGCTGATTATTAGCTACCGTCTCTCTCTCTCTCTGTATCAGTGCGCTCCGCGCTACTTCTCGTTCAGTCTTTCTCAGAGAGTTTCGGTCTTAAATCTTTCTCCGACTTCAAAGATGGCGACTTGTCCACCATGAAAATGAATAATGGCAGAGATGCTAACGGCTAGATGCCGCCTACGGACTAACTGACAAACTGACTAACACCTTCGCTAATATCAAAGCCCGTTCCTTCATGGAAATTCACGGCCAGTAACCTGCCGCCCACCAAATTCTTGTACCTCCCCGTACCAAGGACACTTTCCCAGCCGGCCGGCCTGAAGTTGTGTCTTCGGAGTGGAGAAAAATACATTCCTTCGATAAGGGTCAGCCTGAACCGGTTCTCTCCAAGCGAACAACAGCTTGAAACTAAAACATCACACTTCACCTAGAAAGCCTTCTCGAGCTACCGGGCAGAAAGCAAAATGGAGTCTGTCTCGTTTAAGGCCTACGGAGCCCACAATATGCATAGCTCCATGGAAAATAGCCCAGCATGTTAGCAAATGAGCGAATCATGACTAATACTTATATATCTATCCCCTAACTCAAATTCATAAGCCTTACTCTAAGGAAAATAGTACGAAAATGCCCTAATATATGTAAGGCAGGGTCCCTGTCTATCGGCCTAATCCCTATGCTATGGGGGTGATTGGCTGGAGTCACTCTCCATCATTCTCCTTCTCCAAAGAGCTAGCAAAAAGGCAGCCATAACATTACACCCCTTGACTCCAGTCTATTAACCACAAACTAAATGGAGCTAACATCAGTAGAAGAATAATATGAAACAAAACTAACTGATCTACGACTCTTACTAAGTCTAAAAAATTGGAGCAGGGAAGGGATGCATTGAATAAAGCAACAAATAGCTATCAGGACACAAATAGCGACAATAACCCCCCCTAAGATTTGTCGTAGGGAATGCATGTCGGGGAGCCAGTTAAAAAGCCAGTCAAAGAAACCCTGATCTATATGTTCTCTAATTTCTGCAGTCAAGTCGTGGAGTTCGTCAATGTGGGATTGGATAGCTTTAGAATGGTCAGACAAATTAAAACAGCATAGACCTTCAAAATCAGAACATTCATGTCCATGTTTCAACAATAAGTAATCGATAGCCGCACGATTCTGTAAAATAGCTCTACGTTCACCTTGGGAGTCTAATAATAAATCTGATAAAACAGTAGACGTTTGGTTAATTGACTTGACCATCCAGCAGGCCATTTTGCCAATTGTTTTGGCATTATAAACGGCCAATGCTGGCACTCCAATAATAGGAAAAGCTAAACCCAGATATTCTGATTTGGAAAAAAGATGAACAGAGGAATCACAGTCTTCATGTAATGACATTGAATCACGTACAATACGGGAATATGAAGTAGGACGTGAGGAAAACATTAGCAAACTTAATCTAGTGATGGCACATGGGCCACCAGAAATATTCGCAGGAATATAGGGCCAAGATGAATTCCCACAGGAAAAGAGCCATCCAGCTGGCAATAGCATTGAACGATAATGGCTAGTGGCTACTAATAATCTTTTACAGGTCATGTTATTCGTAACTGAAAGACATGAGTTAGGAAGTCTCTTTAAACATAACAAACATTGATGAGGTGAAAAAGTAGTAGCGGCTCGGAGCTTCAGCCGCAGGCACTCGGTAATAGCTTTAGGGTTACAGGTCATTATGAAGCAAAGATCTCCAGGGGTAATATTAAAAGTAGTAATTCTGGAATTAATAGGGATATCAAGGTCTGGAATAAGAGTACATGAGGGACAAAATTTGTGTGCCGCAAAATCACCCAGAATAACATTAGGTCGGGCATTAGATACATTGAAAATATGGTGAAGAGTCTCAGTGGATGCAGGGACAGCTACCAAACAGGTCGCTAAAATGTCAGTAACGCTCTTCATGGGGGTAAGGCAAAAATGCGGAGAGTTCGTCACCCGCTTCGCGAGTGTGATCCAGAAATTCGACGATGTCTGCCACGCAGACCGCGGGGCTCTTATTATCCCATCAACCGGCGTCGGTGGATCCTCTCCTCTCCCGGCGTAGCAAGCCAAAAGGAGTCCAACGCCGACACATCCTGCAGCAGCAATCCAAAGAATGATCTGAAAGAATACAAATACAGGCCTTAATCATTCTCGTAAGTAACATTTATCAGCTGGGACAGCTTCCCAGCCATCTTTCCCTGGCTTCATCACCAAAACGGTGTTGTCATGACCGGTCGCAATAATATCAGCCTGTTCAGGAGGATTTTTAGGCGATTGCACCCATATTTTAGCTCCAGGAAGATCAGACGATCCGAAGCCTTTTTGTCCTCGCACAGTTAGCAACGTTGGGGCAGAGCCTTTTTTGATCTCACCACTGAAGACAGGCATAATCAGTAACTGGGCAACACGGTCAGACTTTTTGATGAACAAATCCGTCTCACTGCTATTAAGCAGGAGAACCTTAATCTCTCCCTGGTAATCACTGTCAATCACTCCTCCGAGTACTTGTACACCTTTCAGGGCCAGGCCAGATCTAGGGGCAATTAATCCAAAGCTACCGGCAGGTATACAGACACCAATGCCAGTTTCAACAATGATTCGATCCTTTCCTGGGAATTTAGCATCATTTAAAGCATGCAGGTCGAGGCCTGCGGAACCTGGGGTTGCTCTACACGGAGCCAAAGCACCGGGGGTAATTTCCCAATACATTACAGTAGTTGAGATAGAATTTGGTTTCGCATCAACATGTGGAGGAAATAAACGCATCAAAGGAGATTCAGCATGTAACAAAGGACGATTATTTAAAATTAACAAAGCTTGAAGTAGGACATCTCTCCACTGGCTGTAACGGTCATCAGTCAACTTGCGCAACTGTTCTTTCAACAAGCCATTCATTCTCTCAATCAGTCCTGAAGCTTGTGGATAATATGGAATATGAAACACCCAATCAATATTATTTTCCGTACAGAATTCCTGCACCAATCTTCCACGAAAGTGGGATGCATTGTCTGATTGAATCTGGAATGGGACACCATAGTACAGAATAATGAGCTCCAGGGTCTTAATGGTATTCACTTGGGTAGCGTTCTTGCAAGGGAAAGCGACCAAAAGGCCACTATAAGTATCCACCACTGTGCAAATGTATTGACAATTTCTGCTCATAGGGAGCGGACCAATATAATCAATCTGCCAAATTTGGGCGGGCAATTTACCTCGATGTAAGTGGCCTCGAACAATCTGAGGCACCTCTTTTTTCCTAGAATGTTGGCAAATGGGACAATGTAGAATGACATCTTTAATTAAAGAAAAGGGAATATGAATTCCTCTATCGGCAGCCCACCTGCTAGTGGCTTTCTCTCCAAAATGTCCTGCTTTCTGATGGGCCCACTTCGCCAATCCCGCCAAATCAGAATCTTGCATGTCAACCACTGCCTCAGAAATTTTAGACTGTTCATCTGCAATATTATGAAAAAATTTGTCAAGGGAGTCAATTGGAGTATGAGCATCCACGTGAAAGATTGTTACAGTACTCTGCGGGAGCAATTCCCAAATTTCTTGCCACAGCTCTTTACCCCACAACTCCTTGGAATGCAATTCCCAATTATGAGAATGCCATGTTGGTAACCACACCGCTAGTCCATTTGCAGTGGACCAGGAATCAGTGAAAATATGACATGTACCACGTAGTTCCTGTTTCAAAACTTGGTAAACTGCATAGAGTTCTGCATATTGACTACTCTTACCATCTCCAGTGGTGCTTAACAATTTCTTTGTAGTCGGATTAAAAGAGACAGCTTTCCAATGTCTTTTGTCACCAATGAACTTCGCAGAACCATCCGTAAACCACACATGTTTTCTATCCTCCGCGGACAGATCATCAAATGATTTACCCCACTTCACAGGAGACTCCTGCACTACGGGAACCGAACATTCACTTTCCGCCTCATTGGAGGGCGCCTGCGCCACTCGCTCATGTAAGACTGCCACACCTTTCGGACCCACACGTGCCCTGTCCTGAATGTACCATTTCCATTTAATCACACTAGCCTCCTGAGCATGTCCAATTCGATGGGATTTAGGTGAACTCAAAACCCACTGCATAATGGGAATTTCGGGCCGCAAAATCACAGCATGGCCTAGGGTCAATTGCTCGGTATCCACCAGAGCCCAATAACAAGCAAGCAACTGTTTCTCAAAAGGTGAGTAACGCTCACCAGCCTCGGGTAACTTTTTGGTCCAAAAACCTAATGGCACTTTTTGTCTGCCCTGCTTTTGCCACAAACTCCAATTTGCATACAGGCCTTCCACGGACACATTCAAATCCACATCACCTTCACTCACGGGCCACAAATCCAAAGCATACTGAATAGCTTCTTTAGCCAAATTAAAAGCAGTCTGTTGAGGTTCACCCCATTCAAACGCATTCTTTTTACGAGTGACTCGATACAGTGGAGCTAAGATTTGACTCAAATGGGGAATATGCTGACGCCAAAATCCAAACAAACCAATAAAACATTGAGCTTCTTTCCTGTTTCTGGGAACAGCAAAATCAAGTATTTTTCGTTTAACCTGTGGAATCACCTCTCTGTGACCCTCATGCCAATTAATTCCTAAAAATTTCACAGCTTGGGATGGAGTTTGTAATTTGTCAGGATTAATTTCCCAACCTTTCGCTCGCAAACAGTCAATGATCTGATCTAAATGGGACTGCACCTGATCTTGCGTTTCACCTTGAATCAAAATGTCGTCAATATAATGACAAACCTGAACTTGTGGAATCGTGGGCACTTCAGACAAATGTTCAGCCACCAGCCGGTGACAGATCGTAGGACTATGTACATAGCCTTGAGGAAGACTCCGGAACGTCATTTGACGTCCATTCCATGTAAAACTGAATTGTTCCTGACATTCGGGGGCAATCGGAATTGAAAAGAATGCATTAGCAATATCAATGGAAGCATACCACGTACCTGGATGCTTTTGAATTCTCTCAATCAGTGTGACGATGTCAGGCACTGCAACAGTCAATTTAGGCGTATTTTTATTCAATTCTCGATAATCAACAGTCATGCGCCAAGAGTTGTCACTTTTGCGCACGGGCCAAACGGGATTATTCCAAGCAGATGTGACCGGAGTAATGACTCCTGCGTCAACCAAATCCTGAATCGTAGCGGTAATTTCTTCATGACCACCTGGGATGCGATATTGCTTTTGAGAAATCACTTTTGTTGCTAAAGGTATTTTAATAGGTGGCATGCGTAAACGGCCAACCCGTACGGGTCTGGTCGAAATGTACTGTCGTGTACCAAATTGATAGTATCCATCATCCAAATGTAAAGTCATACCTTTCAAAATGTCAATTCCAATAATGTATTCCAAAAGTGGCACAAACAACACAGAGTATTCTCTACGAGGAATTCTACCAATTTTAATTTCGAGTGCAGTCTGTACCGCGGGTGTTTCTTTACCACCCAGACCAGTAATCGTAAAGGACTGTCCATGAAACTTTCTCGATTTACCATGAATTAAAGTGGGCTCCGCCCCAGTATCAACTAACGCTCGGGCCCTTTGGATATTACGATGTTTCCAAAAGATCTCAATATCTACATAGGGTCTGTAATCTCTGTGGGCCCACTTGCGTACCGGAGCTTGACCTATTTCCTAGTCATTTTTCCTGCGCTCTGTCAACCAAGATAAATCAGGGTAAATACTCTCTGTTTTCTTTGGTATTAGAATGTCTTGTTCATATCCGTCTCCAGTACGAAACGGATTAGTGTCAGGCTCAAAAAGATGTGAATTACGGTCAGAGAGTCTGTTACGATCCTCCCTCCTTCGTACGTCAGGGGAATAACTCCTTGCATCTCGTCGTCTGTCGGAAACACGATCATCACTTCCTCTTTCACGATCATCCTCTCTCCCCCTTCCATCATTACGACGAGGGGATCCATCACGTTCATAGCGCCGATCATCACGGCGATCAGAATTCACACGTCGTCTCTCATCACCACTGTCATCCGAACCACGATCATACTCATTCTTTCGCACACGACGGGCACCCTCCTTTCGATCCAGACCACGCTTACGAAACATATCCCATAAGCGATTATTAGGTTCACCATCAATGTCTTCCTTTTTGACACCATCAGCAATGAGAGCAAGGAACATGTCACGTCTAGAGAATTTGTAGTCACCACCAGTACGACCCTCAGGCCGAGATTGTCTTTCAGGTTTAAACCATTCACCCAGCTCACCAAGCTGACGAACAGATTCAAGCACAACAGACAAAGGGTTGCCAGTTTGGTTAATCAATAATGTCATCATGACCTGCTTGTAAGCAACAGGAGAAGAACGTATAATGCGATTACGCACAGAAGATGTTAAAAGACCATCCAAAAGTTTATCAGCAGTACTAAGAAAGATAGCCGTTTTCATGACCTCCTCTTTTAAACGTTGCGACGCATCGCGCAGAGTGTACCACGGTTTCTCATCAGTAGGCCAATCAGATTCTGTTGGATATTTATGATTACAGCCGTCGGACGCAAGCTGGAGCAAAGAAATTTGACCAGCACCATTATAATTCCGAAAATGATCCTGAATCGTAGAATCAGAACTCAAAGAGCAAAATCGTAAGCAATCAACAGCATCGAGCATAATACCGGCAGCGCCAAGCTCATAAAGACGCACCATCCAGGTAAGCAAGGCCTCACCAGGCCGTTGTCGAAATCGTTGCAGAATGTCACTAACCTCCTGCTGAGTAAAATCTTCAATACAATCAAGAGCTATGCCACCCGGATTACCAGGGGCCTGTTGTAATTTTCGTCGAAAAATCGGGTGAGCAGAAACTGCGGGAAGAGCTTCCGAGGAAGCCCGCATCTTAGATTTAACAGCACAATCAGGGCAAGCTACGTCATCCACACGGGAAGAACGAGCACGGTCACAATCGGGAGTTGAATCAATGCATGAAGCAGATTTACAATCACGTCCGGAGCGAGAAGACTCGCGCTTGTCACCCTCCTCTGCCGAGGAGTCAGAAGTATGAGAATCCCAGATATTACCGTCCCACTCATCGGGGTTCCAATCCATTCCAGCTTTCGCTACAACCATACGCACTTTGCGTGTAGATACACGACCACGACGATGTTTATACTTATATCGTGCAATACGGACCGCAGCTCTTTCAGCAATGGTCTGATATGTCTCAAGTTTGTCGGCAAGCAATTTATTTTGACAACGCAACAGAGTATGTGCATTTTGTAATTCAACACACTGTCCTTCCATATCTTTAAACCGCTTCTGTAGCTGAACAAACTTCTCATGCAATATTCTGTACGCATTAAGAACAATCCACCCTCTGCGTCCTAAAATAGGAAGCTCATCACCCTTCACTACTGGCGCCTTCTGCAAGCACGATACCACATTGGCAGGCTCCGCCTGCTCCAAACATGAAGACCAATTTTCACTCAAACCAGTAGAATCAGCCCACTCACGGGCCAAGGCCTCGTAAGGGGTACATTCCCAGCCGGGAATCTGAATCGGTAATTTAAAAACCGACGATGATTTTTTCGCAAACATAATAACACACAAAAAATTATATACACAATTATAAACAAAATTTTATACGTACAAGCCGAGCGCAAACCAACAAGATTAAAACAACACAATGCACACAGGCTTCGTAAACAGTTCGTGACGCCAGATGTTATGGCTGGATTTTCTGTTTAGATGGGATCAGCCCCCAGGGGCCCCTATGACCCAGCCAAAACGTACTCACCTTCCCTCCTCAGATCGTATTCACAATGGATAGATTTACAGACATATATACAGGTCGCACCTAAGGATGGGGAATGATAATATACATATATAGGAATTTTCTACAATATCTTATTCACATCAGTTGGTCTCGCGGCCACCCTGGCCCAGACCGGTCTACCCTAGGGCAGATATTGCGCACAATCCGGTGCGACTACACATGGGCCTGCAGAACCCAATGCTCCCGTTTCCAAACGCTCAACAATCCTGTCGAACTCCACGCCAGTGTCCCCCCTGACGCTCTGACTTATTCAAGCCACAATCCTGTGGGTATCGGCACTGGTAGTCCTCCCCAGTGTTCTCACTAACGCCGCATATCAACGACGACCACATTCCTATGAACAATTATCGGGATAATATCTCCGTTATCTACTTGGGATAAAACTACAATAATAACTTTGAGTATAGTTCCAAATTATATAGTGTACTCCCTGCTCTTGGCATCAAAGGTCCACTCACTCCCTCTTTATTCAATCACCATTTACCTGATCGGGATTTCTCATCCGTTCACCTAAACAGCTTTTGGCTAGGAATGCAGTTTACCGAGATTGAACATAAGCACCAGGTACACAATAATTCTATATGAATGAGGGTATTTATTAACAATAGACACAAATCACATTACTATGCAGCATAACTTTTGCAAGAAAAAGGTAAAGATTAGAGTGCACATCCTAGTTGGGTTAGACAGGTATCACCTTGTTAATGGGAAGTCTGGACTCGGCAGTCATCTAGGTTCCCTTCTCGTCTCTGTATCCTGGCTCGCCTTGCAGTCACCCTCAGCCGTCACAAGTACACGTCTGCACTGCTAGGCTCAACCTCGTCTGCTTCCCCTCAGGACACCGGAACCTGGCTGATTATTAGCTACCGTCTCTCTCTCTCTCTGTATCAGTGCGCTCCGCGCTACTTCTCGTTCAGTCTTTCTCAGAGAGTTTCGGTCTTAAATCTTTCTCCGACTTCAAAGATGGCGACTTGTCCACCATGAAAATGAATAATGGCAGAGATGCTAACGGCTAGATGCCGCCTACGGACTAACTGACAAACTGACTAACACCTTTGCTAATATCAAAGCCCGTTCCTTCATGGAAATTCACGGCCAGTAACCTGCCGCCCACCAAATTCTTGTACCTCCCCGTACCAAGGACACTTTCCCAGCCGGCCGGCCTGAAGTTGTGTCTTCGGAGTGGAGAAAAATACATTCCTTCGATAAGGGTCAGCCTGAACCGGTTCTCTCCAAGCGAACAACAGCTTGAAACTAAAACATCACACTTCACCTAGAAAGCCTTCTCGAGCTACCGGGCAGAAAGCAAAATGGAGTCTGTCTCGTTTAAGGCCTACGGAGCCCACAATATGCATAGCTCCATGGAAAATAGCCCAGCATGTTAGCAAATGAGCGAATCATGACTAATACTTATATATCTATCCCCTAACTCAAATTCATAAGCCTTACTCTAAGGAAAATAGTACGAAAATGCCCTAATATATGTAAGGCAGGGTCCCTGTCTATCAGCCTAATCCCTATGCTATGGGGGTGATAGGCTGGAGTCACTCTCCATTGTTGGACTTGGCCCGCAGGGCAGGTTCACCCCTAGACTTTTTGCCTTATTTGTGACCCTGTGTCAGTGATTTTTGGGTCTCTGCGCACTTTTCCCTGGGCCCCAGAGTGAAAGTGCGCGCATGTAGTATGGCTGGCCTGCCCTCCCATAGGAATGCATGGGGAATGTGTGTGTCCCTGGTAGTTCCTGATGCGTGGGGAGTACAGGCTCGAGTTTAGTATGTATAAACTCGTGAGAGTGAATGCTGCAAGATGGTGTCTGCGGCATGTTTGTGTCTAGTTGGGAAGTGCTACTTCTGGACATTGAGATATGTGTGCAGTGAGGGTGCTGGAGCGTGATTGGCTGGAGCTGGCTGGCATGCCAGGCTCCAGGAAGTCTGGATGGGTCTGCCCGGTGGTGAGTGGGAGATTAGCATGCTGATGGCTGGGGAGGAGTGTACCTGTGGCCTGAATGAGGCTGGGTTTTCCCCAGACAATGCTGGCTCCGCCCCCCTGTGGTGTGACTGATGTCCCTAGCCCTGCCAGTGAAAGAAAGGGGTGGTTGGGCCATCAAGGGTACTCAAGAACCAGCTGCGACTGGTTCCGCCCCCACCCTGCACCTTCAGACAAAGGAATGTACTGTATAAAAATGGGGCTGTGTCCCCACAGAAGTTGTTCTTCTTTTGGAATCCTGCCAGAGGGGGCTTGTGCCGCTGCTGGGGCCAGAAGGACCGCCACTTGGGGAGTCTCCCTGCCTGGAGACCCAGTGTGCTGGCTCTGGCCCAGCCTTGCCCCCCTGCCTGCCTCCAGCCCTGCTGGAGCTCTGCCCTGTCCTCCAGTGCTGGGGAGCACTGAGGACTTCGTTGGTTACAACCTGAGAGCGCTGCTCTCTGCCCTTCAGCGCTAGGAGCGCTGAGATCGCCTGCCTAAGCGCTGGAAAACGCTGTACTTTTGTTCGAGCGCGGTGAGCGCTGTATCTTGCCCGCTTCGTGGGAGGATTTGGCGGCGCGGGTGCCACCCCGCTCATTGCCGCGTTATTTGCCCGGTTTTCGAGGGATCTGCGAGGGAGCCCACTCCTCGGATCCTGGGAAGCCGCCTGCCTGACTAAAGCGAGCCGCCGCGCTGCCCGCGGCGACCCGGAAGCAAAGGAATTACCGGCCAATCACCGCGCGGCCCGGGAGAATCGACCCGGAAGTCCCGCCTTCTTCACCGAGCCGGGAAGAGAGAAGCGGCCGGCCGGATCCCCGAGGCTCCCCGAGTGGAGAGGAGAGCCCCGAGACCAGCGGGAGAGACCCGCCGCCGCTGGAGAGACCAGCGCGAGATCGGTGAGTGCCTGCCTGCAGGGGAGGGGGGGGGGAGCGTCGGGACACATTGCCGGTGTCCGCCCCGCCCCCTCTCTGTAGCGCGACCTCGCGCCGGTAGCAGTGAAGAGCCAGAGAGGCTCTGGGGGCTTTTTCCATTGTCGAGCCTTGCGAGGCTCGGTTGCCAGCCCCGCGTCCCGAGCCTAAGAGAGGCTCTCGAGGAGCAGTTTGTCCGTGCCCCGGGGGCACCAGTTGATTTAGAGCCCGGCGTGGCTCTTTGCCAGCATTATTGCCTTGGGTCCCCAGAGAGGGGGACCCCACAGCCCAGCGAGGCTGCACCTGTTCAGTGCTGAGGCCCTGAGAGGCTCAGCGGCCCCCCCTTACTGGTGAGAGAGCCTAAGAGAGGCTCACCAGTGCCACAGTGGTGGTTCTTCGAGCCCAGAGAGGCTCCAACCTTGTGTTAACTTTCCCTGCTCCAGTTGTCCAGCACTTAGTGGACAACTGCCACGTTTAGGCCCTGACATTGGGACACCGGGACAGTCACAGGTGGTGACTTGTGAGTATGGGGTAATGGTTATTGACTCTGCACCGCTGAATGTATTGATTATGCGTCATGTGCCTTTACACCTCTGAATGTTGATACATCATGTGTTTTATCCTTGCACCCCTATAGGTATTGTGACATATAGGTGGCTGTTTTCTCCCTAGTGCAGGTGGTGCTAGAGAGGTCCTGTTACCAGTGATTACTGGTTGTATGCTCTACTGTTATATTTTTGTGCTACAGTAATTATTTCTAAAAGTGCTGATACCCTTGACAGTGGTCCAGGTGGCCCTGTCCTGTACAAATATCCCTTGTAAATTCCGCCCGTGCCTGTTGGCACCGTGTAATAAGATGTGTGTTTTATCTGAGGTATATTTTTATAATACAAAGGCTATTTTTACATAACCTTGTGTGGAGTGTTTCTTTGTGGTGGGCCTTGGGTGTTGTTGCTGGGGTGCGTGCGCAAATACTTAACTTACATCGCCTCCAAGTTTAGCCTTGACTGCTCGCGCCACGTTACCTAGAGGGCGAGTAGGGGTTGCCTTGGTGTGTGACTCCCTTGCCCTGACACTTAGAACTGGCGATCCCTGACTGACCTCGACGCGAGTCTTGGCCGGCCAGGGTCCCGGGTCTAACATTGGTGGCAGCGGTGGGATCAGGATTTGTGTTTGCGTTGTACCACAGTAGCAACTGGCCACTACAAAGCTCTGCATTTTTAGATGACCACATTGTTGGGGATTATTGTGTTTTTGGTGAAGTTCCATTATTGCTTCTCCTGAAGAGTGTAATTTGATAATTGTGTTCAGTACATTTGTCCCCCGCCCTGCTTCCAGAGTTTGGTACCTGTGTCACTTGTGGTCAGGTTGAGAAGTCAGGGGTGGTAGAAACTGCCTTACCGATCCGAGGGGAGGGTGTGTGTGGATGAATGGTGTGTTTCCCTGGACGCATGAGTGAGTTCTTTTTTTTTTAAGGAGAGTGTGGAAGTTTTGGAATTGTGTACTTTTACTTCAGATTGCTAGTTCCCTTGTGTTGCACGTGTTTGTGAGCATCCTGTCAAGATGGAATCTCCTTTTAACCTTTGTGGCCTGTTTAAGTACAGTGTGCATGAGTTGGTACGGTTATGTAAGGAGAGAGACATCCCAGTGAGTGAGTCAGACACCCAGTCCAAGCTTAGGGATAACATGATCCTGTGGCAGAAGAGTGACTGGGAGCGTGAGCACAGTGAGAGGGAGAGGGCCCGGACCGCACACCATGAGGGTGGTGGGTCTGAGGGGAGCCCTGAAGAGTCTGATGTGGAGAGTGAGTTTGACAGTGGATGGGCGCCAGCAGAGAGCGAGTACCCCCTAGATAGGGAGTCCCTTGCTGGGTCCAGTGTCAGATGTAGCACCCCATCCCTTTCCCTGTCCCCAGAGGAGTGGGTGGATAGGAGAGAAGAGAGGGAGCACCAGCTGGCCATAGAGAAGCTCAGGTTAGAGCATGCCTGGAAGATGGCGCAGCTGGGTGTGAATGAGCGGATTGCAGAGGCTGAGAGGGCCTTGGCCAGGGAGAAGATAGCCCTAGAGTGTAGGTTATCCCCTGACTGCAGTCATAATTTTCTGGATCCCCCAGGGAGGGTTGAGTCCAGTGGTGGCAGCTATTTGAATCTCAGTGCAGGAAATCCCACTCCCAGTTCCCAGAGTCTGGTACCTGTTTCCCCAGAGGAGGAGTATAGGTTGAGATTCAGGGGCAGTAGGAAACTGTCTCACCAGTCTTGGGGGGAGTTTGTGGATGAATGTCAAGGTGCACTGGCTGAATGGTTAGAGGTTCACATGGAATCTGAGTTTGACAAACTATTTGATCTGGTTCTAAGAGAGCAGGTGCTTAGTAGTTGTTTGCCAGAGTTGCGCCTACACCTGTTGGAATGTGGGTTGACTGATCCGGACACCCTTGCAGAAGAAGCAGAGCGCTGGGAGAGTGCCAGAGGTTCTGTAGAGTCATTGGAGAGTGAGTCCAACTGTAGTGGTATAGGTATCTTCCAGCCCAGCGTGGTGGAAGAGGCTCAGTGTAGCCCAGCTAGGTCCCAGTATAGTGAGAGAGGTGGAGGGGCTGACTACCTGGCTCAGTGGAGCAGGAGTCAGTGGGTGGCTGAGAGCCCCCAGAGGCCCGAAGCCCTGTCTCAGAACTTGGGTGGTTTCTTGAGGGAACACCAGGTTAGGGACCTAGGCTGTCCTGGTAGTACACTTGAGGAGGATCTCCTAGTGTCTAGGGAACCTGGAGCGTCTGTAACTAGAGCTCCAGGGGTTCCAGTGTCCGGCAGTGCTACTCCAGGAGGGAGTGCACAGAAGTCCGAAGTGAGGAGTGATTGGGGGATGAGTTTCCCAGTGGATGCACCAGTGGACCAGAGACTAGCCAGTTGGGCTAGATCTTCTTGGGTGGACCCGGGTGGCGCCACTTCTGGTCTGGGGGATCTTTGCGCACTGTCAGGTGGACAGGAGGCGGGAGATCTGCGCCAGACAGACAGTCACACGACACATGGGTCATGTGTCAGCCTCAGGGGGATTGCGTGTGAGTCCCCAGAAGTCCTGGAGTGCCAGGCAATTATTCCACCAAAGGTTTTAGACCGGAGGTTGGGAGGCCAGGTTCAGGTTCTGCCTGACCTGAAGGGTAGGACAACTGTAACCAGTGTCCTGACCGGTTCTTCCAGAGGAACTTCTCCAGTTGGGAGAGGGCAGACCTCTGGAAGGGGGTACAGAGGGTGGGAGAGCCCACCTCTGACCCTGGTGCAACCTGAGGGGTTAAACCCTGGGTTGGAGTGGCGTTGTAAGGGTACCCCTCGCAGGAGGAGGAGGAACCCTGGAAGAAGAGGTAAGGGGAGGAGAGCCTTCCCTGAGACTCCTGGTCCGCCTGAGGTTGTAGACCAAAGGCTGGTGAACCAGTGGCAGTCCAGTCCTGTCTTGCAGACAGGGAGAGTGGAGAATGGGTACTATGTGCCAGGGGTTACTACCCCCCGCTCTGCGAATTGGCAACGACCGGTGGCACCTGGGTGGCCCAGGGCCTGGTCCTGGCCGCGGACAGCTGAGGAGTACCAGTGGGGTAGCCCAGTTGGTCCTTACAGTAGCTTTAGAAGGAACCCTAGGGGTTCACCGTGGCATAGAACAGGAGGGTGTCCCGGCAGTGGCGGGCCTGCGTCCGTGTTCTATCGCCCCAAGCAGGGAAGTCCATCACGGTGGTGATTGTTCTCCCCTGCGTTTTGGCTGGAAGGGGGTTGTGTTGGACTTGGCCCGCAGGGCAGGTTCACCCCTAGACTTTTTGCCTTATTTGTGACCCTGTGTCAGTGATTTTTGGGTCTCTGCGCACTTTTCCCTGGGCCCCAGAGTGAAAGTGCGCGCATGTAGTATGGCTGGCCTGCCCTCCCATAGGAATGCATGGGGAATGTGTGTGTCCCTGGTAGTTCCTGATGCGTGGGGAGTACAGGCTCGAGTTTAGTATGTATAAACTCGTGAGAGTGAATGCTGCAAGATGGTGTCTGCGGCATGTTTGTGTCTAGTTGGGAAGTGCTACTTCTGGACATTGAGATATGTGTGCAGTGAGGGTGCTGGAGCGTGATTGGCTGGAGCTGGCTGGCATGCCAGGCTCCAGGAAGTCTGGATGGGTCTGCCCGGTGGTGAGTGGGAGATTAGCATGCTGATGGCTGGGGAGGAGTGTACCTGTGGCCTGAATGAGGCTGGGTTTTCCCCAGACAATGCTGGCTCCGCCCCCCTGTGGTGTGACTGATGTCCCTAGCCCTGCCAGTGAAAGAAAGGGGTGGTTGGGCCATCAAGGGTACTCAAGAACCAGCTGCGACTGGTTCCGCCCCCACCCTGCACCTTCAGACAAAGGAATGTACTGTATAAAAATGGGGCTGTGTCCCCACAGAAGTTGTTCTTCTTTTGGAATCCTGCCAGAGGGGGCTTGTGCCGCTGCTGGGGCCAGAAGGACCGCCACTTGGGGAGTCTCCCTGCCTGGAGACCCAGTGTGCTGGCTCTGGCCCAGCCTTGCCCCCCTGCCTGCCTCCAGCCCTGCTGGAGCTCTGCCCTGTCCTCCAGTGCTGGGGAGCACTGAGGACTTCGTTGGTTACAACCTGAGAGCGCTGCTCTCTGCCCTTCAGCGCTAGGAGCGCTGAGATCGCCTGCCTAAGCGCTGGAAAACGCTGTACTTTTGTTCGAGCGCGGTGAGCGCTGTATCTTGCCCGCTTCGTGGGAGGATTTGGCGGCGCGGGTGCCACCCCGCTCATTGCCGCGTTATTTGCCCGGTTTTCGAGGGATCTGCGAGGGAGCCCACTCCTCGGATCCTGGGAAGCCGCCTGCCTGACTAAAGCGAGCCGCCGCGCTGCCCGCGGCGACCCGGAAGCAAAGGAATTACCGGCCAATCACCGCGCGGCCCGGGAGAATCGACCCGGAAGTCCCGCCTTCTTCACCGAGCCGGGAAGAGAGAAGCGGCCGGCCGGATCCCCGAGGCTCCCCGAGTGGAGAGGAGAGCCCCGAGACCAGCGGGAGAGACCCGCCGCCGCTGGAGAGACCAGCGCGAGATCGGTGAGTGCCTGCCTGCAGGGGAGGGGGGGGGAGCGTCGGGACACATTGCCGGTGTCCGCCCCGCCCCCTCTCTGTAGCGCGACCTCGCGCCGGTAGCAGTGAAGAGCCAGAGAGGCTCTGGGGGCTTTTTCCATTGTCGAGCCTTGCGAGGCTCGGTTGCCAGCCCCGCGTCCCGAGCCTAAGAGAGGCTCTCGAGGAGCAGTTTGTCCGTGCCCCGGGGGCACCAGTTGATTTAGAGCCCGGCGTGGCTCTTTGCCAGCATTATTGCCTTGGGTCCCCAGAGAGGGGGACCCCACAGCCTAGCGAGGCTGCACCTGTTCAGTGCTGAGGCCCTGAGAGGCTCAGCGGCCCCCCCTTACTGGTGAGAGAGCCTAAGAGAGGCTCACCAGTGCCACAGTGGTGGTTCTTCGAGCCCAGAGAGGCTCCAACCTTGTGTTAACTTTCCCTGCTCCAGTTGTCCAGCACTTAGTGGACAACTGCCACGTTTAGGCCCTGACATTGGGACACCGGGACAGTCACAGGTGGTGACTTGTGAGTATGGGGTAATGGTTATTGACTCTGCACCGCTGAATGTATTGATTATGCGTCATGTGCCTTTACACCTCTGAATGTTGATACATCATGTGTTTTATCCTTGCACCCCTATAGGTATTGTGACATATAGGTGGCTGTTTTCTCCCTAGTGCAGGTGGTGCTAGAGAGGTCCTGTTACCAGTGATTACTGGTTGTATGCTCTACTGTTATATTTTTGTGCTACAGTAATTATTTCTAAAAGTGCTGATACCCTTGACAGTGGTCCAGGTGGCCCTGTCCTGTACAAATATCCCTTGTAAATTCCGCCCGTGCCTGTTGGCACCGTGTAATAAGATGTGTGTTTTATCTGAGGTATATTTTTATAATACAAAGGCTATTTTTACATAACCTTGTGTGGAGTGTTTCTTTGTGGTGGGCCTTGGGTGTTGTTGCTGGGGTGCGTGCGCAAATACTTAACTTACATCGCCTCCAAGTTTAGCCTTGACTGCTCGCGCCACGTTACCTAGAGGGCGAGTAGGGGTTGCCTTGGTGTGTGACTCCCTTGCCCTGACACTTAGAACTGGCGATCCCTGACTGACCTCGACGCGAGTCTTGGCCGGCCAGGGTCCCGGGTCTAACATCCATCATTCTCCTTCTCCAAAGAGCTAGCAAAAAGGCAGCCATAACAGGTTTCTAAATTATGATCCAAGCACTTTATTCCATTGAATGCAAGTTACCAAAGGATTATCATCGTAAATGTTGTTAACATTACAGTTTTTTCGTATTTGTTTGTTTATCTTTTATGACCTGCCTTAGGAAGATCAAATAAAGACAAAGAAGAAAGAGAAAGACTTGAATAGTAAAGGAATGCATTGTAAATGCACATTTGTCGTTTGGACCACATTGGTAAGGCACAGCGTGGTTCAAGCAACAATGTAAAGGCTGATTCTCGCTTTGTACATAACAATCAAATTCTGGAATCCACCTGAAATATGACAGATGCAGCCCCTGTGTCATGTGGTTGTCAGATGAAGGAGGCAGCCCCCTTCCCAGTTGAGGATGGCATCGAACGGGTGTAGCAGGGTGGAGGGGCTTTAAAAAAAACACTTACCTTTTAAATGGCCGGCGTCTCTCTGTCGCATAGTCACAAGGTCCAAACCAGGAAGCACACAGGCTCCCCATATCCAATCACGACACTGCAGTACCGAGCTATAACTGGTCTGAGCACCATGGTTTGATGCTCAGATAGGGACAGCGAGCCTGTGCATGTTCTTCACCTGGCTGTGCATTATAGCCCGGTGGGGAAAATGCAAAGTGCGCATGACTCTTTGGCTGGGACATGATGGCTGGCCAAACAGTCATGTGCACTTGTACTGTGCAAACCACTCCTTCCATGATACCCCAGCCCTGCCCGTCTTAACATAGCCCCATAGCAAAGAAAAAGAAAATCATAATAATGAGGTTATAATCATTTATTTAACCCCTTCGATGCTGATGACGAGCTCAGCTCGTCATTAGCCACGGGTGACGTGTGCGGGTGACGAGCTGAGCTCGTCATGTAACGCGGTTAATCGAAAACAGCTGCACAGCGCAAAAATAACCGCAGCAGCGATGCGGTTAAAAAAAATTGCTCTGTGAAGAGTGGGGCAATGCTCCTATGCCTTAGCTAGTAAAGTTCAGGAGTTCCTCCCACCTGCAGTTACTGCCAACCAGAGGGATCTAATGAGCAGCCCTGGCCCCAGGGGCGTAAAACAGGCCCCCGAAGCCCCTGCAGTGCCGGGGGGCCCTAAGCTCCAAGGGGTCTCCTCGGCACTGCACTATGGCCAGCGAGCTCCTAATTGAGCCTGGAGGGGGCCCCTCTTTGCACCGTGCAGGGAGGCCCCCTCAATTTTCGTTACACCAGTGCCCGCCCCCTCTTATTAGGTCTGCCTACATAAACTTTAGCTGAGTGGAAAAACGTCCATCGGCTTCACATGCAACGCACAACATATAGACAGTGCCTTTGGGTCAGCACTCTTCCGTCATTGGCTTGTTTCAGTTAGCCCCATTCAGGCATTGGCTTTGGGCTTGACCCTCACGTTTTAATGTGACCTACATTTTTAGCTGCAGTGTTTGCGGAAATTGTTAATCTATTAAAAGTAGTTCTTTTTGTTGTTTCCAGAGTAGGTGGCGGGCACCCACTGGGCATTAAACTGTCAAATGTCCAGAAGAGTGACACCCCCACCACTTGGCCTAGAGGCCCATCATCAAGGAGAACTCATGACTATGGAAGTTCTCCTGGAAGCCCAACAATGGCCTTTCCATTCCAGCTGGAGAGTGCCTGGTGTGGATCAGCTGGGGTGAAACCAGCCTCCTCTTCTGTGACTTAGCAGAATGGAAACAGCCGTCACTCTCGTATACTGAGTGGGACTAATGTCCACACTTCGCCTTAGAAGTCACATCAGGGGAGTAGCCAGAAAACTAAAATACAGCCTACTTTGAACTCTACTTATTATGACACCAAGCGAGCAAGGCATGTGAGCCCAAACCTCCCTAGAAGAGCTCCCTTGTCTCTTCTATCCAAGTATTGATCCATTCATCTTTTCACCCTTCCATCCACCCACTTATATCCACCATTTCACCTTTACATTTGTACATCCATTCATGCATTCATCCATCTTTCAGTCTTTCACCATTCCATCCCTCCATCGGCCATTCCATTTATCCTTCTGTATAGACATCGATCAACTATGCTTGCATCCATCTGTACATTCATCAACATCCATAATTTGACTTCTCCATCCATCAAAAAAGCTTTTCATACATAAATTAATCCTTTTGCCCATTCATTCATCCATCGATCATCCAACTTCTCAGGTGTCCATTTACTTTGCCAACCCATCCTCTCAGATTTCTATTTACAATGCCATCCATCCATCCTCTCAATTTACCAATTACTCTGCAATCCTTTCACCCATCCTTCCTCTTAGATTTCCATTGACTCTGTCATCCATCCATTCTCTCAGATCCTCATTTACTTTGCTACCCTTTCAATCCAATTCCATCCACCCACCCATCCATCCATCAGCAGAATTCTATTGACTCTGCCACCATTTCACCCACCCATCCATCCACCCATCCTCACATACTTCAATGTACTCTGCCTGCCATCCTTCCTTCCATCCATCCATCAACCCACCCATACATCCATACATCCATCTATTCTAGATTTCCATTTACTCTGCCATCTTTTATCCACCCATCTACCAATCATCTCTCCCACTCATCCACCGATCCTTTCACCCACTCATCTACCCACCCTATCACCCACTCATACATACTTTCAACCACCCATCTTTTCAACAACTCAGCCCTCCTTTCAGCCACACATAAATAATTTTACCCATTCACCCTTTCACCCACACATCCATCCTTTTGCCCACCTATACTTTCATCCATCTATCCTTTCATCCATTCATCCATCTATCCTTTCATCTGTCCATCCTTTCATCCACTCAGATATCTATCCTTTCATCCACTCATCCTTTCACCCATTGATCCTTTCATCCACCCATGCTTTTGTTCACTCATTCATACAACGGTTCACCCACTCATCCAACGTTTCACTTGCTCATGCATCCACTTGTTTACACTTCTTTCCCTTTTCCTTCAACCTTTCATTCTTCCTTTTAAAGAATAATATAAGCTGTTATCAGCCAAGTTGCAGATAAAAGGGGTTCAAAAAGGACCCTACCCCCAGCCATGCAGGAAAACTGCCTTGGGGCCACCATGGCACTCTGTGCCACTGGTGTTGTAACCATGAAAGCAGAAAAAAGACTAAAACTAGCATGATCAGGTATGAGCACATTTGTAGAAATGTTAAATTCCTGCACATATTCAGCAACATAAGACAGAAGCCAGAGGCTTTACACATAATAATACATGGATCATACCCATTAAAGCAACGTCTTACCAGTATGAGTTTGTAAGTGCCTGTCAAGCGGTAAGACTATATAAAACAGAATTGTGGTCAACTTTTCCATTGAGTAATGAACTAGGCTGAAATGCTAAAACAATTATTCTGCTAATTTTAGAAGGGCTGCTTGTTGATTAGTAATGATCATGAAACACCCTAGAACCCCCAATGGCCGCCTCAATTCAATTCTTTAGTGCAAATCTTATACATATAGGAGTGTATTTAACAAATAGTCATGCAACGTAGCAAGCCACCTTGTTACGCTGCCCTGCATGAAAGGGAGAGGGCAAGAATGCACAGTATTTAACATTATATGCTACATTCCTGCTCTCTGCCTTCATGGGCGCACAAACAACTGCTTAGTGCCAGCTCAGGTGCCTGCTATCTATGCAGGATTGTTTATAAATAAATAAATCGTACATCATACGTTCTTATATAACGCCTTTCACCGTAAGGTCTCAAGGCGCATGCTTTGGGAACCCGTCCTGGCTTTTCCCTGCAAGATAACCCCTACTGGGCATCCCAAAGATGAAAGCCAGGCATCCCATTGTGGTGGGGCCGTAGTGAAGATTAAGCAAGCTATTGCCCAGAGTTGCAGAGTGTGAACCCATGATTCGAGTAGGCACCAAGGCGAGAATTATCGAGTCCGTGGACATTTTGAGCTCAAGACCCTGCCGCGTCGGGGATTGAACCCTGGTCCCGGGTCTGACCTCTGCGTCCGGGTCTGCCTCCTCTAACCGGTGAACCTTCCTGCACAAAAAACAATCCTCAGAGGCATTTTCCTCATTCTAAACATACTACAGAACGCCACACTTGTAGAAAGAGGAAACAATGAGGAGAAATAGAGATGCATTCCCAGGTCTACCAGTTTTTTAAATCTAGCAATGTGTCAGAATCCATGGGTGGATGTGTGAAAACACCCACACTTCACCCATGGCACGCCTCCCTGACACAGAATAATGAAAGGCAGCAATTTGCACTCCAGAATTATCAAGCCATGCAGGGCCACACAAGCTGGTCTTGTGAGGGTTGGTAAATCTCATTTAGTTGTTGTGTAACCATGCGGCCCTTTGTGTGACACAGGGCGATGCCCAACCTTTAATAAATATGACCCATGGTCCATTTCCTACCCCTAGTGAAAATGTTATCATCATAGTTCACTTTCTTTTACTTCGGTAGCCAATGGGCTGCATTCATTTATCATTTAAGGAAAGCATGGAGATGCTTCAGAGAAGAGTCTAAGTGCACGTGAAACACTTTGCTTTAAGTGCAGACTGGTTCTGATACCACAGATATGATGATGAGGCCCCGCTCTATCCGTCGGTGCCATCATTTCTGAGGCAACGACGGATAGAGCGGGGCCTCATACTCCCGAGCAGTTGCCGGGTGAGGTGAGGCCATCACCCACACAAAGCTGGGAAGAAGATTTATTACTTCCCTTCCAGTGGACATTTAAGTATTTCAAGTTTCTGATGTAACTTTTCAAGTACATGTTTGTCAGTGCATTTCTCTCACTATGACATCTCATTTGTAATTGCAGTAGCTATAATTGTTATCAAAGGTCCTGAAGAAAGCCGGGTCAGGTGCCCTCAAGGCTGAAACATGTCGACCACACTGCCTAGCGCCATAGCGTAGTCTTCACTACCTAGTGTGTTTTTAATTTTTGACACTCGGACCTCTAGTTTTCACGTCCTTTGAAGTCTGGGTAGCCAATTTTAATTATCATGTATCTTTTCGAGCACTGCACTCTCTTAATTCACATCACTTTAGGATGCACATAATGATACTTTTTGAATATCTATTCCAGCACCGGCACTAACTGGTCGGTCTTGGGATGGCATGATCATGAGTTCCCACGTGACGCAAACTCCACCAAATGGGTGGTCTGATGGGAATTCTTTCAGCCTCCTGTCACTAACAGTTTCTATGTCTGACACCCTTTGTTTCACGTAGGCACCTTTAGTACCACGCGGTTGCTATTGCAGACACACACTTCTCCCAGACTTGATCTGCTCTTTTGTGTTTTGAATCTAGGTATAGGGGAGCGAGCAGACAGGTCTTTAAACAGTCCCCCCGACCCTCCACACACCCTTTTTGTTTCTCAGAGCTGATTTATTTGCCAACCATGGCAGGCAACTTTGTTATGTTACGTTATTTTATGCAGATTTGCAGACCACCCTACCACCTGGAGCGAAGCATGTGTGAGTCTAGCCACACCTAGGGCCTAGTGCGACTATTCAAAAAGCCAGGTCTTCAGCTCTTTGTGGAATTCAAGAAGTGATGAGGAGGCTCTTACGTTTAGGGGCATTCAAAGCTTTAGGAGCAATGTAGGAGAAGGCCCAACCACCAGAACTGCTTATCAGAATGTGTGGAATGTGTGCAAATAGGAGTCCAGATGAGCCAAGGTGTCCCTTCACTGATCACAGCGCTTTGAGTCTGGGGACCAAGTGCATGTTGTGCATAGGTTTGTGTCCAAATAAGAGTCCACCCTACACAATACCGAAATTACCGGAGTCAGACCTGCATCTGGTAAGGCCTCCTTTGGTTCAGAGGGTGGACTTTGTGAGTGGAAATTAGCCCATCATTTAGGAGAGCAAATATATGAAAGCACCCAATAATTTTCGGAGGCTTATATTGTTTCTCATTCAGGGCTGACAAGTTGTAAATGTTGATGACTGCCAGGGCCGCTTTTCATCCAGTACCCCCTCCTGTGAGTCAGACTTGTCATCAAGCGCCCTCTTGTTTGTCCGTTTCTTCCATCCAACATACCTCCTGGATGTTTATTGCTTCCAGTCAGCGTTCCTTCTGTGTGTCCATTACTTCCATCCTGTTTCCCCCTGTGTGTCAGTTGTGTTAGCTAATGCTCCTCCTGTGTTTATAGTTTCCCCCAGCTCCCCTTCTATGTGTCTGTTTCTTTCATCCAACACGCCTCCTGTGTGTCTGTTGCTTCCATCCAGCGCCCACCGGTGGGTCTGTTGTGTCCATCCAACACTCATCCAGCGCCCACCGGTGGGTCTGTTGTGTCCATCCATCACTCGTCCTGTGTGTCAGTTGCTTCCATCCAGCGCCCACCGGTGGGTCTGTTGTGTCCATCCAACACTCCTCCTGTGTGTCGGTTTCTTCCATCCAGCGCCCACCAGTGGGTCTGTTGTGTCCATCCAACACTCCTCCTGTGTGTCGGTTGCTTCCATCCAGCGCCCACCGGTGGGTCTGTTGTGTCCATCCAACACTCCTCCTGTGTGTCGGTTGCTTCCATCCAGCGCCCACCGGTGGGTTTGTTGTGTCCATCCATCACTCCTCCTGTGCGTCGGTTGCTTTCATACTGCACCTCTCCTACATGTCCGTTCCTTCCATTCAGGGTCCCTCCTAACTGTATAGTCCTTCTACCTAGCACCTCTTCTGTGTGTCCATTGCTTTCATCCAGCACCCCTCCCTTTGTGTCCATTGCTTCAATCTAGTCACTCTCAGGTGTGTCCATTGCTTTCGACTATAGCCCCTCCTGCATTCATCCAGTGCCCCTGGGGTCCAGTGGGGAGCGTTCTTGTGATGGAGTCTTGCTCTCTTCTGATGGCTTGTCCTGTCCATCTCCATCCTTGTTCTCATAATGATGGTGCCTATGCTCTCTTGCATCTGGTGAGCAGTTCATGTTTGGAGATAGTTCACAGCTAGAAAATGCACAAGAGTTTGGTCAGGTTACTGGTGTCGAAGTCCCTAGAAGAGTGTGGACAGAATGCAGCTCTGGTAAAGCCTCGGAGTGTTGTTGGTGCAGAGGTGAAATGGACTCCACACATTCTTCAGCATCCCAAAGGCATTTTCAGCCAGTTTGTTCGGTCTGCTCCTAATGTCACTGTCTGCCCCTCCATCATGTCTGATAGAACTACGTTGGTAGGTGAATTCTTCAGTTATGGCTAGGTCGTCTCCATCCACCTCGATTGGTGAAGGATTTCCAATGCTGAGTGGCATGACTTCTGATTTCTTCATGTTGATCTTCAGGCACTTTTGCTGTGCATGGATGTGGAGATGAGATGTCTTTTCCTGTATATGTCGGTGTGTGTGAGAGAGGGTAAGGGTAGGTCATCTGCATAGTCAGGGTCCTCCAGTTTAGAGAATAATGTCCATTTTTATCCCTCTTGCTTAGTCTTCTGTTTTGTGTCGCATCAATCAGTCAATGACTCGATTGAAGAGCAACACTGACAACACGCTTCCCTGTCTTGCACCAGTTTTGACTTTGAAGCTATGCTCTCTATCTCCCACATTGCAGGTAAAATGATCATAGAAGCTTTTGAAGATGACAACTATCTGCAATGGTATGACCTTAGGCTCTCAGTATATGCCAGAGGCTGTCATGGTGGGAACTGTCAAAGGCCTTCTTACAATTAAGGAATTTGATGTATGGTTGTCTCTGCCGCGTCATGCACTGCTCTGTGATGTCGCATAGACTAAGGATTCGATCAACACACCCTCTGCTCTTGCAGAACCCAACCTGGTCTTGTCCTAACTGCTTGTCAAGTGCATCAGAAATGAGCTGTATAGGGATTTTTTCAGAAGTGTACTTTGGATTAACAAGAGGGTGATTCATCCCAGTTGTTACAATTGGTCAATTGTCTCTTCTTTGGAATGTTGACGATGATTCGTTGGCTCCAGTCATCCTGTCCTTTCAAACAGATGGTGTTTGGAGGATCCTGGCTGATGTTTCAGGGTTTGTCATGAACATTTATGCATTCAGGTTGCCTTGGCCAGGACCTTTTCTGTTCTTCAGAGATCAGATGGCAGTGCGTGGTGGGGCGGTATTCACAGCCAAGTCTGATTATTCTTCTAGGGTGATAGCATCACATGTTGGTACCGGTCTGTTCAAGTCTCCTCTGAAGTGCTCAGCCCCGCCTGCCTTCCGCTCTTTATCTTCTGTGAATAGGCTGCCTTTCTTGTTCATGAGAGGGGTGTTGTAAGTTGTACAAGATTTATCGCTGACTATCTTTGTTGGAGGGTCCCAGCATGGGTTAATTTGTAAAAATATAAGTGCCGTGGCTCTCATCAGTAGGTTGCTTTTACAGGCCTATTTCTCCTGCTGGCACTGCCTAAAATAGAACAAACTACTGACTATGTAAGTGGGGAGATAAAATGAGGCGTAATAGCCAGAGCTGGGCCTGGGGAACCAGGTTTGAGTCTCGGCTTAGACTCAACATCCTGTGATTCGGGGCAAATCACTTAATCTCCCTGAGCCGCAGTGGAGCAGTCCCTAACTGGTGCTCATGAAAAGCACCGGTGTTGATGATGAGGTCTGGTGCTTAGCATCGGAAACCACTGGCTCAAATAAAGCACTGGCTGGCAGGAGCTTAATCTCTTGGCAGGATCTGCCAAACCAAGACCAAATGAAGCGTAATAATATACTGGTCCTTCAGTTTGGGGGTGGGCACAAGGCTAACAACCTTGTTACTGAACCAGCTGCAAAAACCACTAAGCCTTCTGGGCACAAGGGATTTCCAGAGTCTCTGCATGAGACATTCATTATTGAGAGTAGTCAAAGATGCAAGGGAACTACCGACAGGATGACAGAAGTTCTGAGTGCCAAGTGCAAGACCAGAATTTGATTCTAAAAGATGCAGCGTATGTATGAAAAGGAAAGCTGTGCCTAGTAAAGTGTGGATGGATGCCTAACCTCCCTAGTTCATGCAGTCTCGGAAGGAGAGTGTAGTGGCATACCATGTCAAAAGTCAAGTAAAGTTGTTTTCTTTGTTGAAATTTGTGTCTAGCAGTGGACAATGTTGCCATTTCCATGGTTGTTTGCCATGTGTGCATTTTGAAGCTGGTAGAAGAGGCTAGAATGTTACTGAATGTTGCAAGTAGCAGTGTTTTGCTGACTGCAGATAAGTATTGACGAATTTTAAGAGTTTAGAGTTAATTATTTGGAGAATCTTGTGAGATTGTACAGGCCAAACACTCTGGCCAGGGAGAAGTTGGGCTGCCTGTGAGGAGGGATACGTCACCAGCAGAGGTGCGGGTACTGTGGTGGGGAGCCAATACCTATTTGATATAAGAGTATTTGATCCACTACCCAATGAAAACCACAGATCCCACAGCACTTAGTGGCTCTTTTTATGTCAGAGTGATGATGTTATGGAGAACTGACTCAGAGTAGATGGTGAATTAAATTAGCATACCCTTAGCAGGATTATTAGGGGTTCCTGAGGAGGCATATGTAAGGTAAGAGCCAAACGATTTATATTAAAAAGGTGGATTTATTAAAGGTGGAAAAGGCACAGAGCATCCAGTTGAACAGCAGGGCAGGCTTAAACTGCCAAACAGAGAATCTGGAACATAGAACTAGGAAGGCTCACGCAGGAGCAGGGTTCTGGTTCCAGCAAAGGAAATAAATAAATAAAAGGTGAAATACAACACATCTCCTTCCTATAAAACAAACCAAACTGTACAGTGAAGAGGAGAATTAAGATAAAAACCTAGAAGGCATAACAACAGGTCTGGCATTGGTTTTAACTCTATGAGCCACAGACTGAGAGGGCAAAACACAGTTGCCGTCGTCATGAGAAGAACTCTGAGCAGAACATTTGTCATGAGTAGATGTCTGAACAGAACCTGGAGGAACAGACTTACACTTGGCAACCCTCCTTATGTTCCAGGCTCTACCATCTTGGGTAATGACAGAATTCCTGAAAACTTTAACAATCTTAATGGGATTGCCGAACTTAGAAAGACCTTTGAGAGTGAACCCAGGTTTCTTGATCTTGACCCACTCACCCACAACAAAATCAGGAACTTTCACATTCATTTTCCGGTCAAACAAAGTCTTCATAGTGTTCTGCTTGGTTTCAACACGACTGGCCACTTGCGAGATGTCCAAGTGGTCAACCTTAACATCCAACTTCTTAACCCACCAGGGACAGATTTCGGAACTAGGAGTTCTCCCTCTCAGAAGCTGGAAGGGACTGACCTCAGTGACGGCATGTGGGGTGATGCGGTACATCCAAAGTCTTTCCCTTACCACATCCCTACAAGATTCACCCGAAGAACAAGCAAGCTCCACAGCATTTTTAAGGACACGGTTAAACCTCTCAACCTGGCCATTTTCTCTAGGCTCATACAACGAGGTAGTGTGATGCTTGATACCACAAGAAACAAGAAAATCCTCCATGTCCCGAGAGATAAGTTGAACGCCATTATCAGTAATAAGGATTTCAGGGGAACCCTCTCTAGCAAAAACTTCCCTAAAGAAAGAAATGATGACTAAGGTGGTGGCACAGGAGACAAACTTAACTTCCGGCCATTTGCTGTGATAGTCAATTAAAACTAAAGCAAAACGAGCATTCTCAGGCAGGCGATGGAAAGGACCAGAAATGTCAAAAGCTAGTTTCTGCCCGAGATGGTCAGGCCAAGAAACAGGACGAAGGGGAGCAGAAGACACCTTAAGCATCTTATCACTACTAATACAATCCACACAGTCACGGACAGTTCTGTCTACCATCTTGTCAAGGCCAGGCCACCAAAAGTTGGTCCTAATGAGACGTTTCATAGAGGACATTCCAATATGAGTCCTATGGGCCAAAGAAAGAATCTTGTTGTACAAAGAAGCAGGAGGAATCATTTTCCCAGCCTTAAACAAAATCCTTCCCACAGCCTCAATCTCAGACGAAACCTGACAAAAAGGGGCAAATTCAGGTAAAACAGATTTATCCTTGGGCCAACCTCTTTCCAAACAGTCAAAAATAAATGAGAAAATAGGATCCTTCTCAACTTCCGACATCCACTCAATCTCAGAAATACCCCTGAAATCACTAGAAACATAGTCATTGACCACAGAAACAATATCAATTTCACGATTATCTGGGTTGGAACCAATATCAGGGCAAGGTAACCTGGAGAGAAAATCCGCCGTGACATTACTCCTACCAGGAACATACAAAACCTCAAAATCGTACTCCTGCAACTTTGAAGATAAGCGTGCAATGCGAGCAGTTGAGTTCCAACCTCCCCCAGGAGACAAAATTCCAACCAAGGGCTTGTGGTCAGTTTTAAGAATGAATCTGTTGCCCCAAACATAATTGCGAAAATGCTCCACAGCCCATGTGCAGGCTAACAACTCCCTTTCGATGACCGCATACCTCCTCTCAGTGAGAGATAGGGTCCTTGACGCAAAGGCAACACACCATTCTTCTTTGCCAGAAACCTGACCTAACACAGCTCCAAGGCCATAACAACTGGCATCCACGGTGATAATGCACTTCTTGTTAAGAGAGAAGGATCTCAAAGTGGGAGCATTGACGATATCTTCTTTGATAGAAGAAAAGGCAGACTCCTGCCTTTCAGACCACACAAAGTCTGAGGACTTCCTGGTAAGCTCCCTGAGGGGTTCCATTTTCGTGGCGAAATTGCGAATGAACTTACTGTAGTACTCCTCATAAGCCAGCAAAGGAAAGCAATTTCTCCTTGTTATCAGGAGAAGGGGCTTTTACAATGGCATCAACAAGGGAACGCTTGGGAACTACACCGTCAGCAGACAAGGTGTGACCCAAGTATTCGACACTCTTACAAAATAACTTACATTTGTTAAATTTGAGGGTAAGACCAGCATCACATAACTTGTTGCACACATCCTTAAGATGGACACGATGATCATCCACATTCTTTGAAAAAATGAGGATATCATCCTGGAAACACTTTACGAAAGAGCTAACATCCTTAAAAATATGGTGCATGGCCCTCTGAAACACCGAAGCAGCGGAGGCTAGGCCAAAAGGCATCCTCTTAAATTGAAAAAGGCCAAACGGAGTGATGAAAGCGGTAAAGTGCTTTGCATCATCAGTCAATTCGATTTGGTGATAAGCGGAACGCAAATCAAGGGTAGAAAAAATGCAGGCACCATCCAACAAACATACCATTTCGTTTATATTAGGGAGAGGGTGACAATCAGTGATCAAATTCGCATTGAGAGCCCTTAGGTCCACACACTACCTGATACTTTTTTTTTTTTTTTTTTAATTTTTGAAAACCTTTATTGTGCACGAAATAAAGAACAAATACGGGCCCACAACCATCCGGCCGGCCACGAACTCTCATAGAGCACTAGTGCATGCAATACGGTGACATAGTAATACAGCAGCACATCGGTTATTGAGCATAAATCAAACTGGAGGACGCTGCAAGACCATGACATAGGAGTAATGTAGGTTAAGTTTTTTAAGTTTTTGTGCAACTATTAAGTTCAGGTCGTGTTGTTCCGTACTCATAAAATAATAAAATAAGAGCAAGGACCGTGCAGGTGGGACATGACATTAGTTACAGTTTCCGGTTAATCCACATCTCGACATGCAAGTCCCGACCAGGCAGGATGGCCACACAATATCTACGCTACAAGGTAGCAATCTCAACATCCCATTCGCATCACCGCCGCCACCCCTCACCCAGTATGCCTGAACACGGGCCAAGAGAAAGGAAAAATTATAAAAGAAGCAAAAACAGGTCCCATAGAAACTAACAAAAATGAAATATAACCCCCCACCCTACACACATGCAGAGGCTATGGCCTACCCCCCCCCCCCTAGCAGAGTGTCTGTCGCCCCGTAAACCCGAAATACAGCAAGAAAGAGAAGAAGAAAGAAAAAGGCGAGAGAAAGCAAGAAAATGTAGAAGAAAGAAAAGAAGATGATAATAAACGAAGAAGTTCAACACTTGAATATAGGGAGGAAGAAAAGAACAAGCTGATCTACCACTCCCAAAAAGAAAAGAAAAAGCAAGTCGGGAGGAGGTCAGTTCCACATACTCTCGGCCTCCGCCAGACCCACCAATCTCCGCCACCCCAAGTATCATCATCACAATCGGAATAGCAAACAATACTGCGACTGGGGTGAATCATTTCGAATAGGCATACAAATCAAGCAATAAGCAGTTCCAATCCAGTCCCCGCCCGCCTGCACATCAAGTCCCCCAAGGGAGCCGCCTAGCCCTGGCCCGATCGCGGATGTCCCCCTATTCCCATCCCCCCTGAAAATCCAGTATCTACAAAGACAAAGGAACAAGATGGCTCCATTGAGAAAGGGGGAGGGACACGAACGCAAGATGGACGTCGCCAGCCTCCAGAAAGTTCACTGTCCCCAGTTGAGAAACTCTCCGACACATCCAGTTGGTAAAAGTTCCACATTGGCAAGAATGGAAGCCTCAAAGGCAAAGCAGGCAAATGGGCGTGAGGCCACGTAATTAGCGCCCGATACAGTAGCGATACCAGGCAAGGCTGAATGTCAGACACAGGGTGGGAGGGAAACAAAGTATCGTCAACCGGTCCGTCCGGTGGCCTCGATGTGCTACAAGTTGTAGCGGAAACAATAACAACATTGTTGCGGACCCTCGAAGACACTGTATCGCAGGCAGCCAACTGTACGGGGGGGTCCGGATTTTGTGGGGGGTAGACCTTCCGCTCCCACCTCAAGTCGAGCATAATGGTGTCAAGCTTCACGCCCAGTGTAGCATATCCACGTTCTAGCGCCGATCTCAGGTCACCCAGAGCGGCCATAACATCCCTAATTGAACACGCAGGCTGCTGTTCCATGAATTCCAGGTCGGAGGAGGGTGAATGCGACCTGGCCCCCTGTGTGTTCATGGGCTCGCGGTCACAAAGCGAGGACGGGCCATCTTCCTCACGATACAGGGGGACAGGCATCGCCATCTTGTCCACCATATAGCGCTGGAGCCGGGGGGTGGGAGACCCCGGAGGCACTGCCGATAATCGATGCTAGCTCACGGCGCCAGGGCCGTCTCACAGCCAGCCGAGTTTCGTGCAGGACCGTGTCAGCGGTGGTAGTTAATCAGGGCGGTGGGGGGGGGGGAGCTCGCCGTTGCCAGGCAGGAGAAGCGATGGGGTAAAGGCAGCTCTCCGTCAGCGTCTCGAAGGAGTCTATCACCCAGCGCGTCCGTTCCAAATAATCACGCTGCAATTCCAATGCGCGATGAAAGCTTTGGCAGACTGTGCGGGACAATCTGCAACACGAGCCAAGGCAGCGTCCCCCACACCCCGGCTCCAAGCGAGCAGCCCGGTCCAAACAAAGCCTCGGAGGTCCGGCGGTGAGCAGCACACAAGCTGGGGTCCAGGGCCGGCAGGCAAAAGCAGGATATCTTCGGACACCGGGTAGTCAGAGGATCCGGAGGAACGCTGGCTAGGTCAGCGCACTTCACCGCACATCCCGAAGGGGATTTGCATCAGGATATCAGGCAGGATGACGGCGCAGGATTCAAGGGCCGGCGGAGCCGAGAGCTTACACGTCCGCTCCGGTCGCCATCTTGGCTCCTCCCCACAACAACCTGATACTTTTATCGGGTTTCTGAGCCAAAACGATGGGCGAAACCCATTCAGAGGACTCCACTTCCTCAATAACACCTCCAAGGATTATGTCGTCCAATAAGATCTTGAGATCAGCTCTTATACTAATGGGTACACCCCTCAATTTTTGTTTGACTGGGATGGCACCACTTTTAACTTTGATCCTATGGGAAAAACCTTTAAGTTTGCCAAGTTTCTCAGAAAAAACTTGAGGAAATAACAAAGGGAGGTCCTTCTCAAGATCACACACATTCTTGGAAGATTCAGAAGCAATCATACTATCATCAGACAGAAGAGTATTGGAAGTGTTGTCCAAAGGGGCAGTATCACAAGTAATGGCAACCACAGAGATAGGATCTTTGTTCCTGGGATTTAAGGTAATTCAAAGTCTGAATTGATCCCTCCAGCCCAGAACATTCACACCTTTGACAGCAATGTACATTTTGATCCAAGCACTATTCCCTCTAAATTCAATGAGAACTTCTTTATAACCAACAACATTAATAAAGGATTCATCAAAGTTTTGTGCAACAATATCAGGCTCACATAAGGTAGATAGATCAACAAGGCTCCCAAAAACTTCATTGCAATATGATTTGGTAATAATGGTCCAGGGAGAGCCTGAATCGGCCATAAGTTTGAGCTCTTTTCCTAAAATATTAACGATACAATCCGGAGAACTCAAAGTTTCTGCAGATTTGATATCAACCACATTGCGGATAGAAACAACAATACCATGTTCTAGGTCTTGGGATGAAGACATACCTTGTGACACAGTAGAAATTTTGCCTTTAGATGAAAAGGAAGAATCTTTTCTAGTACCAGTATCTTTACACATTTTTGAAAAATGACCTACACGTCCACACTTAGTGCACTCTTTTCCAATAGCAGGACAACGAGAATACGAGGCAATGTGGTTGGGATTACCACATCTAAAGCAGTAATAATTTTTTGAATTGGACTGAGTTTTTGTATTAGTATTAGGCTTGCTATTGGAAAATGAACTAGAGGAGGAAACAGCAACAGCATTAACATTGCCCTCGTCAACACTAGAGGATGATTTGCTAACAGTACCAGAGGAGGCCTTACTTTCTAGAGTTTTCATCCAACGCTCAGATTGTTCAAGGGCTTTGGAGGTACTGATAGTCACTTCTAAACTGGGATTACCTAGGATCCAAAGCTGTTCCTGAACCTTTTTGCTTCTTACGTGCACAATGATTTGGTCCCTGAGCATTTCGTCAGTCATTAAACCAAAGTTGCAATGTAGGGACAAAGCTCGAAGTGCAGTGAGAAAATCATCAAAACTCTCATTTTCTTCCTGAGCTCTAGTATAGAATTTATACCTGTTTAATGCCACACTAGTATTGGGTTTAAATCTATTTTCAATACGCAATAAAGCTTCATCATAAACATTGTGATCCCCTCCTGAGCGCATAGGAGGAAGAGTTCTGAATACATTTTGACCCTCTGAACCCAAGCAGTGGAGGAAAATATTTTTCTTCCTCTCAGCAGACATACGCTCGCCATCGATAGCCTTTAGATAAGTAATAAACTCTTCTTTCCAACGTGACCATGGAATAGATGGTTCACCTTTGCTTTGCAGAAACTTGCTTGGAGGATCAAATTGCATGGCTGAATAATATGTTAATAACACAAATTAAATAAAGTAGCAGTGTCTGTAAGAAGTACAGAAAATACCAAAAGTGTAGTATGGAATGTAAAAATCGTGTCAAGATGTACACAAAAAATGACTGCTGGGAATGTCAAAATGTCAAAAATATACTGGAACTATACTGGAAACAGCAAGGACTATTGAAGAAATATCAGTAAAGTATATAGTACCAATCCTTACAGAGCAGTGGAAGAAACAAGTCTCTCAGGAAAAGTCAGTTAAAATCAACTTTTCAATGTAGAAGTACCAACCATTGTAGCGTTTTAGCCTGGAAATACATCTCCTCAACGCGCTGAAGGTAAAATGAATGCTTAACCACGTTGTAGTGCTTCAAACGTAAAGTACACAGCGTTGGAATCCCACTCGATCAGCTTAGTCAGAGTCCTCTGAAGCGGACGCTGATTCAAGACGCTGATCCAGGACGCTTTGTGACGCGCTGTGTGACGAGGCAACAAGAAAAACAAGACGGATTAGCTCTAGAAAGAGCGTGATGACGCGTGATGACGCGTTAAACGCGGTGACGTCTTGAGCGCGATGACGCGTGGAGCAGGCTGGTTGGTAGTTATGGCAACCAAACGGCAATCCTCTCGTAAGGGGGAAAATAGTAAAAAATCAATAACTTTGGTAAAGTACATACCCCGAGGCTGCCGATGAAACGTATGGGAAGAGACTTTCTTCAACAGTGCTCCGACTAAGTTGAAAGTGGAAAAATAGACGGGTTCATTTTTTTGAAGGAATCCTCGCACCTGTGCCTTGAAAATGCCGCAAAAGGACTCCTTAGGTTCTCCAATCGTCGCCAATTTTGTAAGGTAAGAGCCAAACGATTTATATTAAAAAGGTGGATTTGTTAAAGGTGGAAAAGGCACAGAGCATCCAGTTGAACAGCAGGGCAGGCTTAAACTGCCAAACAGAGAATCTGGAACATAGAACCAGGAAGGCTCACGCAGGAGCAGGGTTCTGGTTCCAGCAAAGGAAATAAATAAATAAAAGGTGAAATACAACAGCATAAAATCGAATCTTAGGGCGTTTCCAGACCTTAAAAGGACCGAACAGGGAAGACACGTCCTCCTTCACATGGATGTCTTCGTTTTTACTGATTTCTACAATTATTTAGTTTAATTTATTCTGACTTAAACTGTCTTAAAGTATATCCTTTGAAAATAACAGTGCAGATTCGAACTGTGTGCCACTTGTGTCAAATGGATTCTAGTACTCACAACAACAATAAATTAATGTACCTGACAGTCTCTGCCATTGATACATGCCTGATTCTATGTTTTATTTTTGTGATGCTGAGGGAGAGAAGCAGATCAGAGCTTGTCCCTTCAGCTCAGAATTGGTAAGTTCATACCTGGCCTGCCAAAGAGCAACACAAGCTCTACCAGGTCGTGTTAATGTAATATTTGAAAAAATTTAATATTGGTGTAATTTAGTTCCTTTAATTTATTGGTAAACAACATACCACAAATTATTTTACAATTCAACAATATTACCAGTGTTTGCATGTACTTAGCAGGCCAGGCCGTGCAGGGACTGTTTTTGGAGTTCCCATTGTGGTTCCCATTTTTAGAGGCACCACCGTGGGAATGCCCAAAAAAGTCTGACAGACAGGAGGAAACACCTCATCATGTGGGCGGTCCGACCACGGCTGTGGCGGTGCAGCGGAGGGGTGGATCCAGTGCCACAACGCCAAAGTTGTAATGAGGACCATAGTTACTGAAAAATACAGTACAGTAATATAGTGTTCTCCTATTTCACCCCATAATGCTCTATTATGGGGTGAAATAGAGGGGTGAGGTGTAGAGAAGTTCTGTTATCTGTTGTAAAGTATAGTGCAGAAGTGCAAAGCCTATATGGTTACTATAGGATAAGTACCAGTGCTAAAGTGTAGGGCTTCTGGCATAATGGGATTCTGCTGTTGTCAGTTTTTTCACATAATTGTGGATTATATGTATCTCTTCCCACAAAATCAACTACAAAAATACCAACTCACAATGCCACAGTGTGTCTCACAATATTGGCTCTCTTTACACAATCACCCGCAAAGCCAATATCACATGGTGAGCATCAGGTGAGCAGGAAACCATTGCATATAATAGGTGTTGTAAGAAATTGGGTTACTTGTTGACTGCGGTGTGAGCCCTGGGCGAGCAGCCAGTAGCAGCTGGCACGTATCAGGAGTTGCAGGCCGGGGGGGAGGAATCCAGAGGATGAGGGAATGTAAAATGAAAAAAACGTAACTGCTCACTGCTCTACTGCTCTCTCCTGTGTCATCTCAGTCTCTCCTTTCCGGGGCCGGAACAGGAAGCAGCCTGGCTCCCACCCCAAAGCCAATCACAATGCTGCAATGCAGCGTTGTGATTGGTCTGAGTGCTGTGGATCGGCGCTCAGCTAGGCTATGGGGCCTGGGCATATTCTCCACTCAGGCTGTAATGCAGCCTGCCAGGAGAACATACAAAGTGCGCATAACTGTTTGTCTGGCCGGGGGGCGGAGCTAGCTCGGATCGGGATGGCAGCCTGAGCTCGGAGCTCTCCGGAGTCATCGCATAAAACATCAATTATCCAGTGGCTATAGTGGCTGTTGTTGCCCCTACAACATTGGAAGGGGTCCGGAGCCATAGGGAGAGTCGGACCCGGAGATTACCGGGCTGTTAAGTGCGCCCCGACTTTTGGAGAGTCTAGGCCATGGATCCCCGGCCCACAGTGGTAGAAGTGTCCGAGCGGCGTCACTCGACGTGCGGACTGCTCGACTCCCGGTGCCGCAGTCGGTGGCCGTGGGAGGAGTTGAGAGGACACCGCTTGCACTAGCGGACATAGGAGGCGATGCAGTGACCAGCTGGGCCCTTTCTGTCCCTGCTCGAGACCTGAGGAGCATTACGGAGGAGCCGAGGTGGGTGCGGTGTGCTGTGGGGCCCAGTCGCGGGTCGCGGAGTTTGATCCCTGCGGTCTTCCCTGGAGTCCTGTAAGCTGGTGTGGGGATATCGTTGGTGGCGAGGGTGGTTGCGGCGCATTGGAATTACCGGCTCGCCGTAGCTCCGGGGACTGAGGTCCACGCTGCTGTTCCTACCTTGATCTAGTGAAGGGGCCCCAGATTGACGATCGGCTGGCCACAACCAACAGTATATACCCTAACACGCAGAGGGGTGATGCACTGTACTACCCTGGACCCTGGCTCTGCGGAAGGTGATGAACAGTGTCTGACCTGCATAGTTTATGGTGTGCACTGACGGGGGCCTGACCGGGTGAGAACATACTGGGCCAGCAACGCTTGAGCAGTGGCATTACACTCAGAACTTTGGTGCTCTCCCGATGTGCTGTCTTCGTGAGAGGTGCATTTTGAACCATTGTGCTCTGGGGTCATACGCAACCCACGTCCTTTGCTGAGCTGCCAACTCACTGGACAGCTGGTGTGCAGGACGGGGCTGCACATAGCGGTGGCCTTGACTAGAGTGCCTGGAATTGGTGTCTATCCTACCAGCAGGACATAGGGAGAGTCCTACTGTACGCATCTGGCTGGAGTGGGTGCTACCTGGCACTATGGGCAAAGGTGATAAGACACAAACGAAGCTTGCATTTGAACAGAAACGTGCCAAGTCACAGGACCCAGCTTCGGATAGGGGTGCTAGGGCGCTGTCGCAAGCTCAAGAGGATGAGGAATCAGACATACGCAGCATTTTGAGAGCTATGGAAAAGTCTTTGCAGAGTGGCATCACATCCTTGGGCACAAAAACTGGATGCCCTGACATATCAGATGGACAGAATGGCAGAATGCCTGGACAAGCACGCTGAACGGCTGGATATGTCTGAGAGGGGCTTAACAGAGGTCAAGGAGGCCCACACCACCCTGGACGCCGACAATAAACAGCTGGGAAAGGTCTTGCGTGTCCTACAAGACAAGACTGAAGACATTGAGGCACGTTCCCGGCGCTGCAACCTGAGACTCGTTGGTCTTCCGGAAATGACGGCTACGTGGAATATGGAGCAGTTCATTGAGAAGTTGCTGGTGACATTGTTGGGGGATGAGGTCTTCATGGTTGAGAGGGCACACAGGGCTCTGGGACCTAGGCCGCTGCCTGGAGCTGCACCGATCGCGATAATCGCAAAGCTACTTAATTATCGGGATTGAGATGCTGCCCTACGGGTTGCCAGGGAGAAGAAAGTCCTAAAGTACGAGGGCTCGGACCTGGCATTGTATCCCGACTTCACTGCTCGAGTTCAGAAAGCTCGCAGACACTATGTGCCACTCAAGCGGCAGCTCCGGGGCATGGGAGTGGACTACGCCATGCTGTATCCAGCAAAGCTGCGGGTCAATAAGCAAGGTAGATCACATATTTTTACAGACCCTGCGATCTTGCAGCAAGCCATCAAGAACTGGGCGAAGGAACGGAGGTCCAGCCCGGAGCAGATCAGATCGGAGGAATCGGAGGGGTCAGCGCTGGACAGGCAGGACTGAAAAACAGGACTGGTAGATATCGGGGCGATGGGAGGTCCAGGGGGCAGAAGGGTGGAACGGTTTACTAGTTATAGGTACGTGTCTTTATTGTGATAAACAAAACTAATCCTTGGTAAAGTGGGCACACTGCTGTCCAATTGCTGGTGCAGAAGGGATGGCGGTGGTCCTGGGATTTGATCTTTGAGCTTAGACGGTAAACATCCTGAGATAATTGAATCTGCAATGTGTGGCTGCAAACAGAGACATTAATGGCCCTCATGGAGCGTACACGGTTACAGATTCTTACTAAGGACTGCGGGGATCTGTTTCTCTGCCTGTGTGGAGTACAACGTAAAAATATTTAGCTGCTTATATGTGGCGTGGTGTGGCTCACTGGTTAGAGGCAGCAGACCCGGGAGCAGAGGACGGCCCGGGACCAGGGTTCAATTCCCGACGCGGCAGGGTCGTGGACCAGCGTCAGCGGACTCGATAATTCTCACCTCGGTGCTTACTTGTCATGGATTGGCAGCAGCGCAGGCTCACACACGCCACTAACCTTAGCTCAGGGTGTCCGGCAGAAACGACTTCGGATGCTAAGCTCTCCTTCCCCCACCAGACACGGAACCCACAGTGGAAGCGAAACACACTGTGCGCACACGTACCTAGCCGGGAAAGGGGAAGTGGATAAAATAATAAATGGGTAGCGATGATTCCTTGGGATCCCCCGGGAGTCTGGTTACCAAGATGCGTAGGACAGCAGGAGAGGACCCACCTGATTAGGGAAAAGTAAGGAACACAGTCAACACTACACTTCAGGTTTCTCGGACAGTATCTTAAGCAATTCGTAGGCACATCACTCACCGGAATCATACAAAACCCTGGCAGTGAATAAAGGACACCACAGCAAGCCGGCAAGGACTTTGACTCGTTCTGTAATGAGTTCAGAACTGTGGCATGAGGTAGCAAAAAAAAGGATATGGAAAAATAGCGGTTGTTTAAAATAGCACAAACCGCTCTCAGAGTCAGCCACAAGTTTGCTTCAGGGAACCCACAAGAAGCGTCCGTGGAATAATGTCTCTGTCTCTGTGTGGCAAGAACTGTCCGTGAACAAAACAAACAAAACAAAAACAGTTCTGAGACTACGTCTCCCAGAAACCCTCTCTGGAGGGAAAGTACAAGGAATATTAGCGCAGCGCGTCTTCAGGCAGAACGCTGCCTAATATGAGTTGCAAGAACCAGCAATACGTCCCAAGAGTGCCCTAATCTAACTAGCTAGGGACCTTTAAACAACAAAGCAGAAAACGAAAACGAGCCCGTTTCCGTTTTTTGAGTACTTATCAGAAAAGCGCTGAAAGTTCCAAACGCTGGGTAATCACGGCTTCTCAAATCCAGGAATCTTCTAGCTTCTCGCTGGAATCCGGCGGGGAACACCATCCGCCACTCCGATCTTCTCAACAAACAAAAATTGACAAGCACCGTCCATGGGAAGGGGAGGGGCTAATATGCCTTAGGTCTCATGGCTCTTCCTACTTGCCCCTTGGAATGCTGGTCACTGTAGTTCACTCTGCCTCTTCTACAAACATCCCCACACGCATACCATCTTCGGGATCTTGATAGTAGTACCATCCCTCGACCCCCGGGCACCACAATCGCTACATTACTCTAACCAGGGATCACACTCGGCAACTCTGGGCATTAGCTTGCCTCATCTCCACAACGGCCCCCCCCCCATATGCCGGGGATGCCTGGTTTCACCTTGGAGATACCCAGTAGGGACCATCTCACAGGGAAAGCCAGGACGGGTTCCCCAGCGGTCTATTGCAGGGAGCTACTCCATTGGGAGGCGATTCTAGAGCGTTAGAAACCCTCAATTAAATTAAATTATATGGTTACAATGACGCGTGGGGGCTGGGGCCGGTTATCATAGTTACTGGTCTCTGTTTCCGTTAGTCACGGGGGCTACCTCCGCTCACGTGTGCATGGCACTGTTGTTTTCCCCCCTCCATGAAGGTTAAGGTCTGGGGGGGTTCGGAGTGTTGGGGGATCGGGCTGGGATCCATGCGGCCATGTTGGGGGAGGTCTGCTGTGGGTGTTGGGCAGGGGGAAGACGTGGGGAGTTTCCCATATGGGAATATTCTGGAAGTTTGTTGTTTTCTAAGCAGATGATGCATGCCCTGTTCGCTCACACACATTCTTGCTATACGATTTGCTCTGTATGTGTAGTTAATGACACGTGAAATATTAGATTCCCGGGTGTGTATGGGCGGACTGCGGGGGCTGTCCTGGAATGTCAGGGGACTTAATGATCATCGTAAACTCCGTAAGGTCATGAGTTATCTCAATAGACATAAGGTGGATCTAGCTCTCTTACAGGAGATGCATCTTCCTAAAACAAGCCTTATGCTTAGGCTTAGAGCTCTGGAGGGTAACATTAATTCGTCGGGATTCACCACACATGCCAGGGGGTTTTTGAGTTGGGTCAGTCCCAGATCATCACTCACGCTCACGATGCTCCGGTAAGATGCAGAAGGTAGATATGTCATATCCAAATGCTGGGGTCGGGCTTGGATTTCCTTCTTGTTAATGTATACGGACCCAACTACAACTGCCCCGAATTCTTTGGGGAACTCGCTAGGATTGTTACCCAGTATGAAGACACTCAGATCCTGTGGGGGGATGACTTCAAATTGGTCAGAGACCCAGAGCTGGATAGATCGGCGGGCCCCCCTAGGAACCCTGCGGCAGCTGCAAGAAAGCTTGAAGAAGTGATGGTGTGCGATGTGTGGCGAATGAGAAGTGGGGAGAGAGGGGGTTATACACATTACTCTGCGTTCCATGATCTTCACACATTGATTGACTATTGGTTGGCATCTACTTCACTGTTTATTCTTGTACGGCAATGTATAGTTTTACCACACACGCTCTCAGACCACTCACCATTGCTGCTGGTCTTGGACTCTCCTAGGAGGAGATTACCGCCATTCATGTGGAGATTCCCTCCATACTCCTTGCTAGATCCCTTATTTCGTGAGGAGATGGCGGTAGCCATTGAAACCTTCTTCGACACTAATATAGGCTCCGAGGATAGTTTTCAGACGATCTGGGAATCTTTCAAAGTGTATATTAGGGGTATTGAAATGGCTAAGCATTCGGTGTGCTTAGGGCGATTAGGAAGACCCTGGCAGATCTGGAGGGTAAATTGAAAAGCCTAGCAGAGAGTCGCAGGAGGCGATGAGAATATAGACGGTGAAATTAAGGTACTACTGGAGGAATATCAGGAAGCGGCTCCTATGGTGAGGGAGAGAGGCCGGGATCTATCCTGGCTCGACTGATGAAGGCTAGACGTGGTAGGACTCAGATATCGGAGGTTAAGTCGGAGAGTGGTGAGTTCTTGACAGAGGACGAGGCTATGGCCGAACGCTTCAGGCAGTATTATGCTGATTTGTACAGATCCCGGTCTGAAGGGTCGGAAGAGCAGATTACGGAGTATCTGGAGTATATACAGCTGCCTATTCTCCCAGATACCCACAGGGAACTCCTAAGAAATCCAATAGAGAGGGATGAAATTGTTGAGGCCTTGGGCAGCATGAAAGCTAGTAGTGCTCCGGGGACAGTTGGTTTAACAGTCGCCTTCTATAAGGTGTTCTCAGAGCAGTAAATTATTGGCAACCAGATTGGCACTGATGTCTCATATCTTGGTTGCTCCAGAGCAGGCGGGATTCATTCCATCCAGAAACGTAACTTATAATATTCAGACTGTATTTGGCACGATGTTGCATGTCCGCCAGGAAAATAAAGCAGTGGCTGTATTCCTGGATATGGAAAAAGCATTTGATTCGGTGGAATGGTTGTTTTTACGGCAAGTGTTAACGAGAATGGGGCTTGGGGGGATCTTTTTGCAACTGCTCGGTACTTTATATCATAAACCCACGGCCCGAGTGCAAATTGGGGATCTGGACACCGCCCCCTTTTGTATCACTAGAGGCACCAGACAGGGCTGCCCCCTATCCCCGCTCCTATACGCCCTGGTGGCGGAACCTTTGGCCTGCGCCTGCGAGTATCATGGGAATGAGGGTATCGGATTTCCTACATATAGAATAATTGTGTCAACCTATGCTGACGACACGCTCCTCTATGTTCGGGAACCTGAAGATAACCTGGCGGCAGTTATTAGGGAGGTGGTACACTTTGGGGCGCTATCGGGCCTGAAGGTTAATTGGGAAAAATTGCTTGTATTTCCGCTCACGCCGGCTTCTACCGAATTTGAGATGGAATACCCTTTACAATGGACTGAGGATTCAGTACGGTATTTGGGCATCCGTCTGCATACTGATGCTGATATTGTATTTCGGGAAAATTATGGCACGGCCATCTCTAGGGTAGAGGATGATGTGGAGCCATGGAGCCGCCTCCCACTGTCTTTAATGGGGCGGATTTCTATTATGAAGAAGGTTGTTCTGCCTAGACTCCTTTTCCATTTCATGATTATCCCCTTAGTTCTACCTTCGCGCCTTGTTTCAAAGGCTGAGACAATTAATGCTAAAACTGGCCTGGGCGGGTAAGCAAGCTAGGGTGCAGTGGGGGGTATTCACACTTCCATGCCATTTGGGAGGACTTGGCGCACCAGATTTTGAATTGTATTATAGGGTGGCACAGGGAGCACACCTCCATTCCTAGATTCATGGCGGAGCTGACGTCCCCTACCTTCGGATGGAGCGATTGTTTACGGATCCGACACCTCTGCGACAGTCATTATGGAACCGGTTGACTGTAGGACTGGTATTGTTGACTCCTTAAACACTACTAGGCATGCTTGGCATTGGCTACTACAGAACCAGGCAGGTGCAATACTATACTCGCCGGCTATGCCAGTTGATTGGATGAGATGGCTAGGACCTTGCACAGAAATGGGCGGGATTCTGGCAATGTGTGCATTGAAAATTGAAGTGGCAGGTGACCTCTTTCATGAGGGGACGGTTCGCAACACAGAGCACCTTATCGGTCCGCCAGAAAGTGGCACACCTTTAAATAAATTCCAATTTCACAGAGTGATGGGGGCCTAAGTGCGCTGTTGGGTGTAGATATGGCAGAGCCTCCTGAGGTGCATGAGTTGACACATGTTATTAAAGCCACATCCTCTCGCAAAACGATTACAGCTCTCTACAAGATAGCAATGTCACACAGGTATAAATATACTGGGGTTAGGCTTGCATGGCAGCGTGACCAGAACGTTCAGCTGGATGATGATCAATAGTCCTATTGCTGTATGAATACCAGGAAAACATCCCCCCATGGCGGACACAGGTTGGTTCACTTTAAGTATCTTAATAGGATATATTATACCTGCGAGAAGATGCAGAATGTGAGAGATACAACTCTGCTACAGCGGACTTCAAGCACTTGGCATGGTTGTGCCCGGGAGTATCCTTATGGGGGGAGTATTCGAGGAGCTTGGTAGGGTGGTTGAAACTGAACTTGCATTAGACCCATGAGTTGCTCTCCTTGGTATACCAAGTTGCTCCCAAAGGCAATCCGCAGGCTGGTTGATATGGGACTGCTTATGGCCAAGAGAAGAGTCGCTATGTGCTGGTTGAGAGGCCCTGTCCCGACACTGCAGCAGTGGTCCCGGGAAATGCTGTACTGCTCTACGCAGTCGGAGCTCTATAGTGAGCTGCTTCGGCCCAGAAGCCAACCTAAACATTTTTGGGGATTATATACTACATACGTGCAGGGTGTGAGGAGCGACTGTGGGGAAAAGGCGACGAATGGGGCGGATTCAGATGGTACGAGTGCTAATGATCCTGCTGGAGTTGGCTGAGGATTTGCGCAGAAGACTAGCATCCTCCGATAGACGGACTAATGCTGAAGTGAGGACAGATCGGGGAGTCTTTGTGGGGACTGAATCAGTTAGCTAGATGATTGGGAGGATGGGTATCTGATTGGAGAGCTTGACCCGGAGCAGGTTAGTGAGTTCACTCCTTGGAGTGCATCTTCACCATGATCCTGATGTGTGTTATTCACTGCTACTCCTACTGCATTGTGCTTTAGAGTATATAGAATACTGCCGCCTGCCCACTCTGGGATGTTGGCATTAACGGCTGTGTTAGATAATTAGTGTCCGTGCTGGGTCTAGTTTGTGATGTTTAGCTGAAACTATTATGCCAGGACGTGTTTTCATCTGCTGTTATAATTCAATTTAATAAAAAGATTTTTTCTAAAACCACAAAAAGATAAAACTGTCTGGCCCCAGAGGGCCAGACAAACAGTCATGTGCACTTAGGAGAAGGTAAACACACCCATCCCCTGCACTAAAACACTCCTTCCCAGCTCTGAGAGCAGAGCAGCCCCGCCCTCCCTGCAAAGCTGCGTAGCAGGAACAAATACAATGTTAATAACATTGAGCTGTTATTATTTGAATTGTTCTTTCTTTCACTGCTTTGCAGCATTGGGGTGATGCTCCTCCGCCTTAGTGGAGGAGCCGCCACTGAAAGCAACAACCACAATTCTTGTCAGAGTGACGTACAAGCCAACCCTAAATTAACCTGTGATCAACCCCCTGGTAACTTGGTACACAGGAGTCAGGCTCAACTAAGCCACAATGCCTAAAATAATTGTGCAACACTCCAAACTAATTAAGCAAAACAACCAAACAAAAAGGGTCCCACAACCACTAGGAGTTAGATAAACAGAACTTCTGTTAATAAATAAAACAATACCAAAATGACAAAAATCCAATCGGTAGAGCCACAGATATGCAATTTCAAAGGTTTTAGTGAAAATAAACACATATAAAATGTAATAAGGTTACTTCAATTTTATCCTATGACAGAGGTAGACCTTGCAGTAATGAAAAAAAAATGTAAGAGTTTTTCACTACCATGACATGTAAGTACATTAAATATGCCAATTGGGTATATGCCAATCTAACATGTTTTATGGAGAGAACAGAAACACTTTAGCACTGGTTAGCAGTGTGCAGAGTCTTAAGGCCAACAAAAACAAAGTCAGCAAAAAGAAGGTGTGACTGCAAAAAGTTAGTAGGAAAAAACAACAGGGATGCCAGGTCTAACTGGTGTTGAAGCGTTACCACATTGTCTTGGAATCTCTGCAGAGCCTGTTATGGGTGTTTAACCCTCCCCTGGACATTGGTGGCAGCCTTGGAAGCTTTTGCATTTTATTACGAGATGGTGGAAGGGGCAGAACGGTTCAAGTGCTTCTTAGGCAGTGGTCAGTACAAAGCCTCACCCCCTCCAAGGCACCATTCCTCTGTTCATACTGTAAATATTTTTAAGAAATAGAAAGGTCTGCCACTAGCTGCTGCGTAATCTGTAGTTTTCAACAAAAAGAGTTTGCAGGACAATAAAAGAATAAAAGACATGGATTCACGTGGTGCTACACAGGCCCTATGCAAAGTGTACGTAGGGACAGCCCACTCCCGCTTGCTGTAGCAGGTGTCCAGCTGGAACCAACGAGGTGAACCCCTGCTGAGAGTATATCATGGTGTGTTAATGTAACACAATTGCAGAATAATGCACAACTGATCCACAATGTGCATCAAAATGCTGTGGTGTGATACGGGACTCAAGCCAACCCCTCCCGTACCTCCCATTCCCGGACACTCACCCTTCACGACAGCCCCTAAGGTAACGTCCTGGGACTCCAACCTGACGACCAGCTCCCCTCCCCTCTCTGTCTTCCAGGAGCCAATCAGGAACGGGCTATTCCCGGAACCACAACCACCTGACCCCGGAAGTCCCGCCTCGGAATCCCCACCGGAACAGGGAAAAAGCGGAAGCAAGGACAGAGACGCCATCGGAGTAGCGATCTCGTGGCAGGAGGCTCGGACCGGCGTTGAAGCAGACCAGACGAAAGAAGAGGTAGAAGAGTGGAGCGAAGACTGGTGGAGTCCAGAGGAGGAGGCTGAAGAGCGGCCGCAACTCACCTGGGAGTTGCGGCGGAGCGTGTGAGTACTACCGAACCCACCTCTGTAGCACATTAGGTGCTTTGTATATAGTGTTCGACCCTCTCTCCTTAGTAGCACAAGGCCTGGCCTGCACTGTAAAGATTTTGTATAGCACGTCCTCACTTGTACAGCACTTAGTACATAGGCGGTCCCCTCACGAACCCTCACCTACACCCTGTCTCTTTTTCCCTTCCGAATCCATCCCGCTACCCTTCCCTCACTATCATTTTCTACTCCCGTACACTCCCGGTGCTGGTTGTAGAACAGTGTCATAGCGAGTCAGGCCGGACTAACCGCTCCCTGTCCTCTTTATCTTTCCTCCGAGGACCACCCAGTACGTATCCATCCTGGAGGAGCCGTTCCATCACCGGAGGGAGAAGACAAGACACCATCGCGGAAGGCCCTACATCTGTACTACCTTTTCATCGCCTGTACTAACTGTGTTCTTGATGCTATTAAAGACCCACCATTGCACACTACATACGGCCTCCTCACCTGATTTTCCGGCCCGCCCTAAGCCCACGTTCACATGTGGGATTTGTCTTTTCTTGCTGTGTAGTCAATCCTATTGCATAGTTTAACCCTACATTGCTGCATAATTGCAGCAGGCTTGACTAAGCTAGTTTATGGATGGATAGGGCACAGATATGCAGATGTGATTATTATCAGGGCACAAGTCGGGGGTACATGCAGGTCCACAGCGTCCGCCCACTATTTTCACAGGGTGAACGCCGTCCCCCCTGCCAAGAAGTTAGGCTCCACAGGAATATGCTGAACTTGTCCCGGTGTATGACACCGGGACACATTTAGCAGCACCTGCACGTTGTCTGCTTTCCATTCCAGCAGCAACATGCAGGAAGCGATGGAGCTGTTTTTCACTTCCAGGTGGGCCAAAGTTAAGGGACCATTCCGCCTCCTTTTGTTTGTATATGCTGACTGGGGGCCGCCTGGAACCTCACACTTAAATATAAATGGGAATCAAAGGCACACAGCTTGTCTTCTCTTCACAGGTACTTATGAGAGGCATGCTTTTGCCTTTGCTCTGTCCCTGTATATAAATGTGGACACCATACGACTGTCAGATGGGTTAGTCTGTCCTAGTATTTACACAAATAATTTAAATAGCACTATTTTCTTTCATTTAAAGCCCTATGTTGTGTGCCGTTATTTGCATGCTGTCCTACTTGGTCGGTCCCCCCACTTCTTTTTATAGGACTTGTGCCCTGATTAATATTGTATAAAGATCAGAGCTACAGATGTGTTATTGTCAGGGGATAATACATTCCACTAGCAATCCACTACAGAGAAGCTTGCAGAATGAAACAGTCTGTTCTGCCAAGGAGAACAATCATGACAAGCTGCGGATATCACATAAGCCCACTGATCACAAAGTCCACACACGCCTGGAGCGTTAGTCAACTCATCAAAGACCCTTTAAGACTCTCGCCACTTTTGAGGAATTCCCTTGCGCTTTGGTAAGATGTGCTGGGGTCAAAGCCACTTACAGCTGGAGAGATTCAGCCCTTCTGTAATAAAAGCAGATACGTCCCTGGCATGCATGAGTAGACATTAATCAATTTTCTTGGCTGACTGGGCGCCTTAAATGGATTTTCAAGGCACTTTATTGAAACTGATGCCTGTCATTACAGACACTGTTCACTGAAGGCGGTCATGCTTACTCTGCATGAGCAGCTCCTCCTCACCACTGACGTAAGACATCAATCCTCCGGGTGGCGTCGCGTGGCAGCTCTCTCAGGATGATCCACGCATCCTGCCTTGACGGCGCTTCGAGCGGTAATACTAGCAGAAGCGCTTCAATCAACTTTCATCCATTTACTAATCATTATCTCGCAGCAGCCATCAGTCACTATCTGAGGATTGGCGTCTGTCCCCAAAGAATGACAAGTGCCCTTAATAAAAATTGAGCGTTTGTATGCAAATCAAATTACTCCAAGCTTCCCCTTCAATCACTGTCCGTCCATGAAGAGTCGCTTGATTTAATGATATTGATGCGGGCCTGAGATACAGAGCAGTCGCCAGGGCTGTTTGCTTTGGGGAAGAGGATAACCCACAGTCATACCATTATGAAGGTATGATTTAGTGGAGGGATCGTGGCCTTTTATTAAGGGTGGGCGTAGTTGGCGGAGTACTAATATGCGGAATTCCACGAAGTCGAGCCTTCGCTCTGTCAGACTCCCGATTAATAAACCAGAGACCTCATATACTTTTGGCAAAATAACAAAATAACAAGTATCTCTCTCTTTACATGCTAAAATACATATAGTCATTTCACAAAAGTGAAAATGGAAATTTAGCAGGCAGTGAGAGAGGTGATTATTTTGGGATCCTCCCTAACCTAGGGAGAGAAGCAAGCAGATGCCTTGAAAACAAAGAGCACATCTTGCTGAACGATTCGATGGGACCACAACTGACTTGTTCAGCATGATATGCTCTTTGTTTCCAAGGCATCTGCTTGGTCCTCCCCCTAGGTTAGGGGGACCCCAAAATCATTACCCCTCTCATTGCCTGATATTTTTTATTTTCAAAGTTCACTTTTGTGAATTGGTTATATGCTTTTTAGCATGTAAAGTTGCTTTATCAAAGCACTTGTGGATGCAGTTTAGTAGCTGACTCAGCTACATAGAGGAACTGAGTTTTTGCCTGAATTCCCTGTTTTTAATGGAATGTGTAGTTAACAAATCTCCGCAAACTCCGCTAGCGGAGGAGAGTTCATTGCCCAGGGTTACCTTTTACACACAGTTATTGACTGACCTACAACACAATTTGATGGTCAGGTACCAACAGAGTCTGTTCACTTCCCTTCTTGTCCTCATTACTAAGTTACCCTTTGATGCCCGGGCACCTCTTTTGAGTGTCTGTTGCTACAGTGCCCCTCCAGTGTGTACGTTGCTTCCATCCAGCACCTCGTCTGTGTGCCCGTTGCTTCCATCCAATGTGCCTCCAGTGTGTCCGTTGCTTCCATCCAGCACCTCGTCTGTGTGCCCGTTGCTTCCATCCAATGTGCCTACAGTGTGTCTGTTGCTCCAGCGCCCCTCTAGTGTGTCCATTGCTTCCATCCAGCACCTTTCCAGTGTGTCCGTTGCTTCCATCCAATGCGCCTACAGTGTGTCTGTTGCTCGAGCGCCCCTCCAGTGTGTCTGTTGCTTCCATCCAGCACCTCTTCTGTGTGTCTGTTGCTCCAGCGCCCCTCAGTATGTCTGTTGCTTCCACCCAGCACCCTTCCAGTGTGTCTGTTGCTTCCACCCAACACCCCTCTTGTGTGTCTGTTGCTTCCATCCACCACTCCTATTGCGTGCCTGATGCTTCCATCCAGTGACCCTCTTGTGTGTCTGTTGCTTCCATCCAGCACCCCTCCAGTGTGTCTGTTGCTCCAGTGCCCCTCCAGTATGTCTGTTGCTTCCATCCAGCACCCCTCCAGTGTGTCTGTTGCTCCAGTGCCCCTCCAGTATATCTGTAGCTTCCATCCAGCACCCCTCCAGTATGTCCGCTGCTTCCATCCAATGCCCCTCCAGTGTGTCTACTGCTCAAGCTCCCCTCCAGTGTGTCTAATGCTTCCATCCAGCACCCCTCTTGTGTGTATGTTGCTTTCATCCAGTGCCCCACTTGTTTGTCTGTTGCTTCCATCCAGCGCCCCTCAAGTATGTCTGTTGCTTCCATCCAGCGCCCCTCAAGTATGTCTGTTGCTTTCATCCAGCGCCCCTCTTGTGTGTCCGTTGCTTCCATCCAGCGCCCCTCTTTTGTGTCTGTTGCTTCCATTCAGCGACCCTCCATTGTGTCTGTTGATCCAGTGCACCTTCAGTGTATCTGTTGTTTCCCTCCAGCACCTCGTCTGTCTGTCTGCTGCTTCCATCCAGCGCCCCTCTTGTATGTCTTTTGCTTCCATCCAGTGCCCCTCTTCTGTGTCTGTTGCTTCCATCCAGTGCATCTCTTCTGTGTGCCTTTTGCTTCCATCCAGCATTCCTCCAGTGTGTCTGATGCTTCTATTCAGCTCCCTTTTGAATGTCTGTTGCTTCCATCCAGCACCCCTCTAGTGTGTCTGTTGCTTACATCCAGAGCCCCTCTTGTGTGTCTGTTGCTTTCATTCAGTGCCCCTCCAGTGTCTCCTTTGCTTCCATCCAATGCACCTCCAGTGTGTCTGTTGCTCCAGTGCCCCCTCCAGTGTGTTGGTTGCTTCCATCCAGCACTTCTACTGTGTGCCTGTTGCTTCCATCCCGTGACCCTCTTGTTTGTCTGTTGCTTCCATCCAGCGCCCCTCCAGTGTGTCTGTTGCTCCAGCGCCCCTCCAGTATGTCCGCTGCTTCCATCCAATGGCCCTCCAGTGTGGCTACTGCTCCAGCGCCCCTCCAGTGTGTCTGTTGCTTCCATCCAGCACCACTCTTGTTTGTATGTTGCTTTCATCCAGCGCCCCACTTGTTTGTCTGTTGCTTTCATCCGGCGCCCCACTTGTTTGTCTGTTGCTTCCATCCAGCGCCCCTCAAGTATGTCTGTTGCCTTCATCCGGCGCCCCACTTGTTTGTCTGTTGCTTTCATCCAGCGCCCCGCTTGTGTGTCTGTTGCTTCCATCAGCGCCTCTCTTTTGTGTCTGTTGCTTCTATTCAGTGACCCTCCGGTGAGTCTGTTGCTCCAGTGCACCTTCAGTGTATCTGTTGTTTCCCTTCAGCACCTCGTAGGTCTGTCTGCTGCTTCCATCCAGCGCCCCTCTTTTATGTCTTTTGCTTCCATCCAGTGCCCCTCTTCTGTGTGCCTTTTGCTTCCATCCAGTCAACAAACAAAGTGCCAGTACTGCGCATGGAATAAAGGCTTGCGGGAATTGAGTAAGAAATCCTCAATTCCAAAGACCACTCTTTCAGTCTCACTTATCCATAATACTTCTTTTATTTTTTATTTTGACGTTTTTTTATATATTTTTTATATATATTTTTGTTGTACAATTTTAACAAAGATTGTTTTCTGAGGGGAGGGACTTGGGGAAATTGTTTGTGATAATCTACAAAATGACTCTGACTGGGTCACATAATTTATCACAGCTCAAACATAGTATAATCACATTTTTTACTCAGAGCTTTTAGTGGAGACATATAACATAAAATGGACCATACAAAGTGCACTTAGGAACATATACACACAGGACTTGACAATTTTGTTAGACAATGACGAAATGGAACAAATTAAACAAACTTGAACCAAATGTAAATGCCCCGATGGATAAAGTTCTTTTGAAAACAGGTGCAGATACCTCTACTAAATTGAAAAATTACTATTGTATATTTTCATGCAATAGACCATCGACAACTTAGATTTCAAGTACAATGATCAAATGATTGGTCTATTTCCTTAAAAAAGAGGGGAGGTCTAAGAGGTCGACGCGTTTCGAATCCCAAAAAGTAGTGGGATTCTCATCAGGACCGTGTGGGTTCAATCTAGAAAAATAAATAAAAGTCTGTCAGTCATACTATCCAACAACTCTCAACTTAACAATCAGTCACACTCACCCAGGTCACACCTGAACTTCTCATGTTGATGGTCGGTCTCCCAAGGGTATAAATTAATTGGCTGTAAATTTGAGAAGGGATGCGTAATTATTTGTCGTGTTTTAAAAAAGGAGAGTTCCAAAGTGTGCGTTATTTAAATCGTAGTACTCACATTAGCGGAAGTTGAAATGTAGTATTCAGATGGTGATCTCCAAATTTTGACCAATTGTTTCTGTTGTATGAGATCGGTTCTACAGTGAAACAAACGAGAAAGCGCTGTTTTTTTTGCTGTACATACTATTGGGTGTATACAGTTATATGAACATGTCAACTTGATACTCGAGTGTATAGCTGGGGGTTGCATGTCACACGGATTTTAAAAGAAGAGTTCCGAGGTTGATTGAGCGATCTTGCGCTTCGGATAAAATGAAGCATCTCTTCAAAGAATGCGGTAGATCGTGCACGCTATGTGCCCGGTTTTTTTCTGCGTAATGCGGAAGTTCTAACAATTCACTCCGCTATACTTAAATTGGATACTCCAATCATTGTTTAATCAAGGTGTAAGTCTTACCGGCATTAGTGACTCCAGTTTCCTCCACTGACGTCTGAATCCTCAGTTCGGACGCGTTACAGTGGTTCCGGTTGACCCGTTTTTTTTAAAAAGAATTAGTTCCTGGTGGGCGGATTGATGGGTAATGTAGTTCCATGGAGATCCGTCGTGTTGCGATCGTGGTTTAGACAACAGAAGTATCGCTCCGAATTTATGAGTATTGAGTGGAGGGTGATCAAAGAGAAATTTGGTGATTTTTTTTTTAAAAAACAACATTTTTTGATGACACTTTTGAAACAAACCGAGGGAATAAATCGGTTTCATGACCTGGATTGGGAAAATTAATAGAAATTGAAACTCTCTCTCGACGACGTTTAATGAACAGAGTTGGGGAAATACTGTAAATTGGTTGAAAATGAAACTCTCTCTTGAGAGACTTCAAATTTATATTCATAAGTTGTTAAGTTCGGACATTTCGTTTAAGCCTCGAGTAGCTGAATTAAATTTCAGGATAAGCATTGCTTCTCGCTGCTTCAATTTGGCCTCTAGGTCTCCACCTCTCGGGTCATGCTCTACCTTTGAGATCACAGTCCATCTGAAATCAAGATCTCCATGTGATTCATCAATCCAGTGTTGCACTAGAGGTGCTGTGACAATTTTTTTCTTTAGTCTGGATTTGTGTTGAGAAATTCTCTGTCTGACTTCCTGATTGGTTTTATGTATAATTTTGCACATGGGCAGAGGATGGCGTAAATCAAGTTCCATGATTTACAGTTTGTGAAGGTGTTATGCTTCCATGAAATTCCGTCATGTTTCCTTCAATGGTGGAGTTGCAACATAGGCACGTCCCACATTTTTTGTGGCCTGTGACTGGAGGCAGATTGACATAGTCACGTATTGTGGGAACCTTTTTTCCGGGGACTGCTGCTCGTATGATTTGGTTGGCTATGCTCTTATCCTTTTTGAAGGCAAAGAGTGGTGCAGCCTTCAGCTGTGTATCAACATCCTTGATTAGATGCCAGTTTTGGTGGATGACTTTTTTGAGAAAGTTTGATGCCGTACAAAAAGTGGTGACGCACACTGAGCGCCCCAGATTTTTCTTTTCTTTCTTTTTCAGAAGTTCGTCACGTGGTGTCCACCGCGCCCGTTTAATCGCTAGTTTGACCAATTTTGATGGATAACCGCGGTCTATTAGTCTCTCCATTAACAGGTTTGCATGGTACATATATTCATCCTTGAATGAACAATTTCTTCGTATACGTAGAAATTGACCAATAGGTAAATTTTCTTTCAAACTTCGTGGATGATTACTTGAGTAATGCAGGGCTTTGTTGCAATCAGTCTCTTTTCTGAAGAGAGTGGTGACTAATTGTCCATTAGTGCAATAAACTTCGACATCTAGAAAAGAGAGTCGTGTTTGAGACGATTGGATACTAAATTTGATGTCTCTTGTGCGACTATTAAGCCATCCATGAAAGTCAGAGAGTTGTTCACTTGTGCCAGACCAAGTAAAAAAGATGTCATCGATGAAACGAACCCATCCTCCTATCCATTGTAGGAAAGGGTTATTGTTGTGGACATATCTGTCCTCGTATTCGCTCATGAACAGGATGGCAAGCTCCGGGGCAAAAGGACAGCCCATGGCTACTCCTTTTATCTGAAGAAAGAAATCATCATGGAATTTAAAATAGTTCTTAGTCAAAGCCATCTTGGCCAGTTCAACAATGAAATCCGTAGGTATTCTGACTGGACGGTCTCTTTTGTCCAGGAAAATTTCTACCACTTCCAAAGCCTGATCCTGGGGGATTTGAGTATATAGTGAAACTATATCCATGCTGACTAAGAAGTCTTGGCCTTTGGTAAATGGTAATTGCTGTAATTTGTTCAGAAAATCAGTTGTGTCTCTCAGGAAGGATCTGACGGTTACTGTGAAGGGTTTCAGGAAGAAATCAATAAATTTAGAAACTGGCTCGAAAAGTGAGTCACACCCCGAAATAATGGGGCGGCCTGGTGGTGATTTGGCATTCTTATGTACCTTTGGGAGTACATAGAACAACGGTGTTCGTGGATGCTTTTTGGCTAGATAGTCGAATTCTTGTTTGCCTAGAAAACCTTGTTCGAAGTCTTTGTTTAAGATTTGACCCAGTTCATTCTGGAATTCAATAGTTGGATCCATTCGTATTTTCCGGTAACATTCAATGTCTTGTAGTTGTCGATTAGCTTCCGCTATATATTCATTGGTGCCCCAGATGACAATGGAGCCGCCTTTATCGGCTTGCTTGACTATAATGTACTCATCATTTTTGAGAGAATAAAGTGCGTCTTTTTCTTTTTTGGACAAGTTTGGTTTGACAAAGGAATTGTTCTTTTGCTCATGTGATGCAATAGCTGACAGAACTGTTTTTTCAAAGTAGATCACTTCCTTGGGCACTTTAAAGGCTGGTGGAGAAAAAGTTGATTTTTTCCTTAGTTCCGTGGTTTCTGTTTGGGATACCTTCTCTTTGTCAGAAAAGAATGAAATTAGACGAATTTTCCTGCAAAACTCAATGAATTCAAGTTTCATTCTTACAAAGTCCGTAGATTTAGTAGGGACAAAAGTGAGTCCTTTTTCCAATACGCTTATTTCCGACGAGGTAAGCACTCTATTTGAAAGGATGATGATTGATGACCTATCTAGTTTTTGTAATTTTGCCTCCTCGTGGACATCTCCCATGGTTGTTGGTATCTTGTTTTTCCGCGAGATTTTTGTTGGCCTTGAGCTAAAAAAGGCTGTTGTTGTTGTTGTTGTTGCGTATTTTGTTGGAAACTTTGTTTGTATTGTTGTTGTTGATATCCACCGTGTCGATTGAACTGAGGTCTATAAGTGCCTTGATCGGAGACACTTCCTCATTACGATGATGCATCTGAGAAGGTGAGATATTTTGTTCGTGATCGTCCTTTATTATCTGGTAGAAAGCGTCTCGCTTCAGGGTGAGAATAAAAGTCCTGTTGTAAATAAGGATAAGCTTTCTCAAAAGAAAAATTCCGTTTATCTCTGTCAAAATTATTTTCTTTTTGTTGCACAGTATAGTCCTTAAACTCCAAAATATCCTTTTCAACCTTTTCAAGAAGAATTTTAGAATCTTGAATTAAGGGATTTGCTTTAATCTCTGCTTCCAATTTTTCGATCTCTTCCAATTGGGCTTTAGATAGCCTTTGTGCAGTTTCAATAGTTAAGAGCATCAGGTCTCTACTGCATTTGGTCTCGATGAAACGAAACCCCTTTTTATAGATGTTGTCTTTTTGTAAAGATGACAGGTATATTTTTAACTATCAAACCTGCTGGAATTGTCCCTGACCTGAGATGTTGGAGCAAGTAGTGGCCATGTAAATCAGTCCGAATTTGTTTTTTCTTTAAACGAATAAGTTTGTCTGATTCGTTGTTTGTTTGTGCGGTACTACTAAGGGTAGCGGAACCAAATGAAGGAGGGTTGCTCAGAAGTTTTTTAATATGATCTTCGCTATAAGCGAATGTTTGTTCTTCTGACATATTAAGCTGGCAATCTCGTTAGTTGAGAGATCTATTAAAGTTGTGTTTGTGTTATTTTTCTTTTTCAGACCCAGACACGCAAATTAATACATGCATACACAAATAATTCACAAATAATAACCAAACAACAATCTGACAAAGAGGAGAGGACAAGGGTTCAATCTAAGGGAATTATCCAATAGTGAACCGGGGATAGAATTTTCTATTTTTGACGCTCAAAAAGCGTGGTGAGAACCTCGCGAGTGAAAACCCGCTATTATGAGAGAAAACAATGGGGGTTCTGGCTAAAGCGCAGTAAGGCTGCACCAATAATACAGTCAACAAACAAAGTGCCAGTACTGCGCATGGAATAAAGGCTTGCGGGAATTGAGTAAGAAATCCTCAATTCCAAAGACCACTCTTTCAGTCTCACTTATCCATAATACTTCTTTTATTTTGCCTTTTATTTTTATTACTTCTTGATTTCAGATGGACTGTGATCTCAAAGGTAGAGCATGACCCGAGAGGTGGAGACCTAGAGGCCAAATTGAGCAGCGAGAAGCAATGCTTATCCTGAAATTTAATTCAGCTACTCGAGGCTTAAATGAAATGTCCGAACTTTACAACTTATAAATATAAATTTGAGGTCTCTCAAGAGAGAGTTTCATTTTCAACCAATTTACAGTATTTCCCCAACTCTGTTCATTAAACGTCGTTGAGAGAGAGTTTCAATTTCTATTAATTTTCCCAATCCAGGTCATGAAACCGATTTATTCCCTCGGTTTGTTTCAAAAGTGTCATCAAAAAATGTTGTTTTTTTTTTTAAATCACCAAATTTCACTTTGATCACCCTCCACTCAATACTTATAAATTCGGAGCGATACTTCTGTTGTCTAAACCACGATCGCAACACGACGGATCTCCATGGAACTACATTACCCATCAATCCGCCCACTAGGAACTAATTCTTTTTTTTAAAAAACGGGTCAACCGGAACCACTGTAACGCGTCCGAACTGAGGATTCAGACGTCAGTGGAGGAAACTGGAGTCACTAATGCCGGTAAGACTTACACCTTGATTAAACAATGATTGGAGTATCCAATTTAAGTATAGCGGAGTGAATTGTTAGAACTTCCGCATTACGCAAAAAAAAAACGGGCACATAGCGTGCACGATCTACCGCATTCTTTGAAGAGATGCCTAATTTTATCCGAAGCTCAAGATCGCTCAATCAACCTCGGAACTCTTCTTTTAAAATCCGTGTGACATGCAACCCCCAGCTATACACTCGAGTATCAAGTTGACATGTTCATATAACTGTATACACCCAATAGTATGTACAGCAAAAAAACCTGCGCTTTCTCATTTGTTTCACTGTAGAACCGATCTCATACAACAGAAGCAATTGGTCAAAATTTGGAGATCACCCTCTGAATACTACATTTCAACTTCCGCTAATGTGAGTACTACGATTTAAATAACGCACACTTTGGAACTCTCCTTTTTTAAAACACGACAAATAATTACGCATCCCTTCTCAAATTTACAGCCAATTAATTTATACCCTTGGGAGACCGACCATCAACATGAGAAGTTCAGGTATGAACTGGGTGAGTGTGACTGATTGTTAAGTTGAGAGTTGCTGGATAGTATGACTGACAGACTTTTATTTATTTTTCTAGATTGAACCCACACGGTCCTGATGAGAATCCCACTACTTTTTGGGATTCGAAACGCGTCGACCTCTTAGACCTCCCCTCTTTTTTAAGGAAATAGACCAATCATTTGATCATTGTACTTGAAATCTAACTTGTCGATGGTCTATTGCATGAAAATATACAATAGTAATTTTTCTATTTAGTAGAGGTATCTGCACCTGTTTTCAAAAGAACTTTATCAATACAGGGCATTTACATTTGGTTCAAGTTTGTTTCATTTGTTCCATTTCGTCATTGTCTAACAAAATTGTCAAGTCCTGTGTGTATATGTTCCTAAGTGCACTTTGTATGGTCCATTTTATGTTATATGTCTCCACTAAAAGCTCTGAGTGAAAAATGTGATTATACTATGTTTGAGCTGTGATAAATTATGTGACCCAGTCAGAGTCCTTTTGTAGATTATCACAAACAATTTCCCCAAGTCCCTCCCCTCAGAAAACAATCTTTGTTAAAATTGTACAACAAAAATATATTTAAGAATTATATAAAAAAAAGTCAAAATAAAAAATAAAAGAAGTATTATGGATAAGTGAGACTGAAAGAGTGGTCTTTGGAATTGAGGATTTCTTACTCAATTCCCGCAAGCCTTTATTCCATGCGCAGTACTGGCACTTTGTTTGTTGACTGTATTATTGGCGCAGCCTTACTGCACTTTAGCCAGAACCCCCATTGTTTTCTCTCATAATAGCGGGTTTTCACTCGCGAAGTTCTCACCACGCTTTTTGAGCGTCAAAAATAGAAAATTCTATCCCCGGTTCACTATTGGATAATTCCCTTAGATTGAACCCTTGTCCTCTCCTCTTTGTCAGATTGTTGTTTGGTTATTATTTGTGAATTATTTGTGTATGCATGTATTCATTTGCGTGTCTGGGTCTGAAAAAGAAAAATAACACAAACACAACTTTAATAGATCTCTCAACTAACGAGATTGCCAGCTTAATATGTCAGAAGAACAAACATTCGCTTATAGCGAAGATCATATTAAAAAACTTCTGAGCAACCCTCCTTCATTTGGTTCCGCTACCCTTAGTAGTACCGCACAAACAAACAACGAATCAGACAAACTTATTCGTTTAAAGAAAAAACAAATTCGAACTGATTTACATGGCCACTAATTGCTCCAACATCTCAGGTCAGGGACAATTCCAGCTGGTTTGATAGTTAAAAATATACCTGTCATCTTTACCGAAGACAACATCTATAAAAAGGGTTTTAGTTTCATCGAGACCAAATGCAGTAGAGACCTGATGGTCTTAACTATTGAAACCGCACAAAGGCTATCTAAAGCCCAATTGGAAGAGATCGAAAAATTGGAAGCAGAGATTAAAGCAAATCCCTTAATTCAAGATTCTAAAATTCTTCTTGAAAAGGTTGAAAAGGATATTTTGGAGTTTAAGGACTATACTGTGCAACAAAAAGAAAATAATTTTGACAGAGATAAACGGAATTTTTCTTTTGAGAAAGCTTATCCTTATTTACAACAGGACTTTTATTCTCGCCCTGAAGCGAGACGCTTTCTACCAGATAATCAAGGACGATCACGAACTAAATATCTCACCTTCTCAGATACATCATCGTCAGGAGGAAGTGACTCCGATCAAGGCACTTATAGACCTCAGTTCAATCGACGCGGTGGATATCAACAATAACAATACCAACAAAGTTTCCAACAAAATACGCAACAACAACAACAGCCTTTTTTAGCTCAAGGTCAACAAAAATCTCGCGGAAAAACAAGATACCAACAACCATGGGAGATGTCCACGAGGAGGCAAAATTACAAAAACTAGATAGGTCATCAATCATCAACCTTTCAAATAGAGTGCTTACCTCGTCGGAAATAAGCGTATTGGAAAAAGGACTCACTTTTGTCCCTACTAAATCTACGGACTTTGTAAGAATGAAACTTGAATTAATTGAGTTTTGCAGGAAAATTCGTCTAATTTCATTCTTTTCTGACAAAGAGAAGGTATACCAAACAGAAACCACGGGACTAAGGAAAAAATCAACTTTTTGTCCACCAGCCTTTAAAGTTCCCAAGGAAGTGATCTACTTTGAAAAAACAGTTCTGTCAGCTATTGCATCACATGAGCAAAAGAACAATTCCTTTGTCAAACCAAACTTGTCCAAAAAAGAAAAAGACGCACTTTATTCTCTCAAAAATGATGAGAACATTATAGTCAAGCAAGCCGATAAAGGCGGCTCCATTGTCATCTGGGGCACCAATGAATATATAGCGGAAGCTAATCGACAACTACAAGACATTGAATGTTACCGGAAAATACGAATGGATCCAACTATTGAATTCCAGAATGAACTGGGTCAAATCTTAAACAAAGGCTTCGAACAAGGTTTTCTAGGGAAACAAGAATTCGACTATCTAGCCAACAAGCATCCACAAACACCGTTGTTCTATGTACTCCCAAAGGTACATAAGAATGCCAAATCACCACCAGGCCGCCCCATTATTTCGGGGTGTGACTCACTTTTCGAGCCAGTTTCTAAATTTATTGTTTTCTTCCTGAAACCCTTCACAGTAACCGTCAGATCCTTCCTGAGAGACACAACTGATTTTCTGAACAAATTACAGCAATTACCATTTACCGAAGGCCAAGACTTCTTAGTCAGCATGGATATAGTTTCACTATATACTCAAATCCCCCAGGATCAGGCTTTGGAAGTGGTAGAAATTTTCCTGGACAAAAGAGACCGTCCAGTCAGAATACCTACGGATTTCATTGTTGAACTGGCCAAGATGGCTTTGACTAAGAACTATTTTAAATTCCATGATGATTTCTTTCTTCAGATAAAAGGAGTAGCCATGGGCTGTCCTTTTGCCCCGGAGCTTGCCATCCTGTTCATGAGCGAATACGAGGACAGATATGTCCACAACAATAACCCTTTCCTACAATGGATAGGAGGATGGGTTTGTTTCATCGATGACATCTTTTTTACTTGGTCTGGCACAAGTGAACAACTCTCTGACTTTCATGGATGGCTTAATAGTCGCACAAGAGACATCAAATTTAGTATCCAATCGTCTCAAACACGACTCTCTTTTCTAGATGTCGAAGTTTATTGCACTAATGGACAATTAGTCACCACTCTCTTCAGAAAAGAGACTGATCACAACAAAGCCCTGCATTACTCAAGTAATCATCCACGAAGTTTGAAAGAAAATTTACCTATTGGTCAATTTCTACGTATACGAAGAAATTGTTCATTCAAGGATGAATATATGTACCATGCAAACTTGTCAATGGAGAGACTAATAGACCGCGGTTATCCATCAAAATTGGTCAAACTAGCGATTAAACGGGCGTGGTGGACACCACGTGACGAACTTCTGAAAAAGAAAGAAAAGAAAAATCTGGGGCGCTCAGTGTGCGTCACCACTTTTTGTACGGCATCAAACTTTCTCAAAAAAGTCATCCACCAAAACTGGCATCTAATCAAGGATGTTGATACACAGCTGAAGGCTGCACCACTCTTTGCCTTCAAAAAGGATAAGAGCACAGCCAACCAAATCATACGAGCAGCAGTCCCCGGAAAAAAGGTTCCCACAATACGTGACTATGTCAATCTGCCTCCAGTCACAGGCCACAAAAAATGTGGGACGTGCCTATGTTGCAAATCCACGATTGAAGGAAACATATTCCAACATGACGGAATTTCATGGAAGCATAACACCTTCACAAACTGTAAATCACGGAACTTGATTTACGCCATCCTCTGCCCATGTGCAAAATTATACATAGGTAAAACCAATCAGGAAGTCAGACAGAGAATTTCTCAACATAAATCCAGACTAAAGAAAAAAATTGCAACACTGGATTGATGAATCACATGGAGATCTTGATTTCAGATGGACTGTGATCTCAAAGGTAGAGCATGACCCGAGAGGTGGAGACCTAGAGGCCAAATTGAAGCAGCGAGAAGCAATGCTTAGCCTGAAATTTAATTCAGCTACTCGAGGCTTAAATGAAATGTCCGAACTTTACAACTTATGAATATAAATTTGAGGTCTCTCAAGAGAGAGTTTCATTTTCAACCAAATTACAGTATTTCCCCAACTCTGTTCATTAAACGTCGTCGAGAGAGAGTTTCAATTTCTATTAATTTTCCCAATCCAGGTCATGAAACCGATTTATTCCCTCGGTTTGTTTCAAAAGTGTCATCAAAAAATGTCGTTTTTTTAAAAAAATCACCAAATTTCACTTTGATCACCCTCCACTCAATACTCATAAATTCGGAGCGATACTTCTGTTGTCTAAACCACGATCGCAACACGACGGATCTCAATGGAACTACATTACCCATCAATCCGCCCACCAGGAACTAATTCTGTTTTTTAAAAAACGGGTCAACCGGAACCACTGTAACGCGTCCGAACTGAGGATTCAGACGTCAGTGGAGGAAACTGGAGTCACTAATGCCGGTAAGACTTACACCTTGATTAAACAATGATTGGAGTATCCAATTTAAGTATAGCGGAGTGAATTGTTAGAACTTCCGCATTACGCAGAAAAAAACCGGGCACATAGCGTGCACGATCTACCGCATTCTTTGAAGAGATGCTTAATTTTATCCGAAGCGCAAGATCGCTCAATCAACCTCGGAACTGTTCTTTTAAAATCCGTGTGACATGCAACCCCCAGCTATACACTCGAGTATCAAGTTGACATGTTCATATAACTGTATACACCCAATAGTATGTACAGCAAAAAAACCTGCGCATTCTCATTTGTTTCACTGTAGAACCGATCTCATACAACAGAAGCAATTGGTCAAAATTTGGAGATCACCATCTGAATACTACATTTCAACTTCCGCTAATGTGAGTACTACGATTTAAATAACGCACACTTCGGAACTCTCCTTTTTTAAAACACGACAAATAATTGCGCATCCCTTCTCAAATTTACAGCCAATTAATTTATACCCTTGGGAGACCGACCATCAACATGAGAAGTTCAGGTATGAACTGGGTGAGTGTGACTGATTGTTAAGTTGAGAGTTGCTGGATAGTATGACTGACAGACTTTTATTTATTTTTCTAGATTGAACCCACACGGTCCTGATGAGAATCCCACTACTTTTTGGGATTCGAAACGCGTCGACCTCTTAGACCTCCCCTCTTTTTGAAGGAAATAGACCAATCATTTGATCATTGTACTTGAAATCTAACTTGTCGATGGTCTATTGCATGAAATTATACAATAGTAATTTTTCTATTTAGTAGAGGTATCTGCACCTGTTTTCAAAAGAACTTTATCAATACAGGGCATTTACATTTGGTTCAAGTTTGTTTCATTTGTTCCATTTCGTCATTGTCTAACAAAATTGTCAAGTCCTGTGTGTATATGTTCCTAAGTGCACTTTGTATGGTCCATTTTATTTTATATGTCTCCACTAAAAGCTCTGAGTAAAAAATTTGATTATACTATGTTTGAGCTGTGATGAATTATGTGACCCAGTCAGAGTCATTTTGTAGATTATCACAAACAATTTCCCCAAGTCCCTCCCCTCAGAAAACAATCTTTGTTAAAATTGTACAACAAAAATATATATAAAAAATATATTAAAAAAACGTCAAAATAAAAAATAAAAGAAGTATTATGGATAAGTGAGACTGAAAGAGTGGTCTTTGGAATTGAGGATTTCTTACTCAATTCCCGCAAGCCTTTATTCCATGCGCAGTACTGGCACTTTGTTTGTTGACTGTATTATTGGCGCAGCCTTACTGTGCTTTAGCCAGAACCCCCATTGTTTTCTCTCTTTTGCTTCCATCCAGCATTCCTCCAGTGTGTCTAATGCTTCTATTCAGCTCCCTTTTGAATGTCTGTTGCTTCCATCCTGTGCCCCTCTTGTGTGTCTGTTGCTTACATCCAGAGCCCCTCGAATGTGTCTGTTGCACTAGTGCACCTCCAGTGTGTCCATTGCTTTCATCCAACTCCTCGTCTGTGTGCCTGTTGCTCCAGCGCCCCTCCAGTGTGTCTGTTGCTCCAATGCCCCAGACAGTGTGTCCGTTGCTTTCCTCTAGCACCTCTTCTGTGTGTCTGTTGCTCCAGTGCCCTTCCAGTGTGTCTGATGCTTCCATTCAGCGCCCCACTTGTTTGTCTGTTGCTTCCATCCAGTGCCCCTCAAATATGTCTGTTGCTTTCATCCAGCACCCCTCTTTTGTGTCTGTTGCTTACATCCACACCCCTCTTGTTTGTCTGTTGCTTCCATCCAGCACCCCTCCAGCGTTTCTGTTGCTTCCATCCACACCCCACTTGTTTGTATGTTGCTTCCATCCAGCGCCCCTCCAGTGTGTCTGTTGCTTTCATCCAGCGCCCCTCCAGTGTGTCTGAAGCTCCGGATCCCCTCAAAACAAATCATCTCAGTTTCATTTCAGACAGATGTTGCCGGGCTATCTAAAAACAAACTTTTCACCACTTTGAAAGAATCATATATCAAGGGGAAACCTCAGCTATACTTTAACTACTCCCTCAATCCCCAGACTCGCAACAAAATATTATACATGAGGCTGCTAGCCCTACCAATTTTTGACTTTAACCCACAGTGGGCATGGTGGAATGAGCAGCCCATTTGCAGGCTTTGCAATTATATACACGAGTCCTGGCTGCACCTGCTTTGCTGCTGCCCATTCTTTGCTACTGACCAATGCCACCTACTGATCCCTGTCTTTCGGGAACAATCACTGAGACACTGTAGGGAAGCATCGACTTTGTGTTTTAGCAACAATTCAGCCCAGGCCCTAGAAAGAGCTGGGAAGTTTGTTAATATTATTTTAACCGCACTGCATAATGCTTAGCATCAAGAATTTGATCATGATTTTATACATTTTTTAAATTTTATTCTATCATGCATTGTTATGTTTGTACATTACGGTTTTTATTAACTGTATAATAAAGAGAGAGAGATCCCCTCCAGTGTGTCTGTTTTTTCCATCCAGAGCCCACAGCACTTAGTAGCTCTTTTTATGTCCGAGTGATGATGTCATGGAGAACTGACTTAGAGTACAGTAGATGGTAAATTAAATTAGTTTACCCTTAGCAGGATTACTAGGGGTTCCTGAGGAGGCATAAAATCGAATCTTAGGGCCTTCCTAGACCCGAAAAGGACCAAACAAGGAAGACACGACCTCCTTCACAAGGATGTCTTCGGTGAATTTAAATTTCTCCCTTACACAGTACATATGATTTTATTGATTTCTATAATTAGTTTCTTTAATTTTTTCTGGCTTAAACTGTCTTAAAGTATATCCTTTGAAAATAACAATGCAGATTTGAACAGTGTGCTACTTGTGTCAAATGGATACTAGTACTCACAACAACAATATATGAATGTGCCTGACAGTCTCTGCCATTGTTACATGCCTGATTCTCTATTTTTTAGTGAAGCTGAGGGCAAGAAGTAGATCAGAGCTTGTCCCTTCAGCTCAGAATTGGTAAGTTCATACCTGGCCTGCCAAAGCGCCACACAAGCTCTACCAGGTCGTGTTAATGTAATATTTGAAAAATACAGCCAGCGAAAATAATCGCTGGCCGTGGTTAGCCATAATTATATTATCGCAGGCTATCTCTGGTATTTATCTCCCTGGTAGCGTGTAATTAACAACGCGTTACTCCAGGGTGATAAAAATTCCAGAGATAGAGAGGTTATCGCCCTTTTGCAGGGAACATCGCTGGTTTTCCAGAAATGTTCCCTGCAAAAGAGCGAAAACCTTGCTGATACGACCCACAGGGTCGTATCAGCATAATCCACCCCCTATGTTAGGGACGGTTAAGTCAGGATGTTAGCAGACGCTAGATTTTAGCGAAAATGACGGTTTTTGCCAAAATCTAATGTGTGCTAAAAATCATGTCGGCTGCTTTGTAAATATCGCGATGTAAACATCAGCGATATTTGGAAGATGGTCCATCAGGGGTACGCCCAGTAACGCCAACTTTGCATCCTATTGGAGATGCAAAGGGAGGCGTTGGGAAGAAGGGTGCTAACATGCGGTTATGCATGTTAGCACCCTCTTGTAAATAGGGCGCTGGTTTTATCTCTGCTTTTTTGGCTTTGTAAGCCAAAAAAGCGGAGATAAAGCCCTTGTAAATATGCCCTTTAGTTTCTTCAATTTATTGGTAAACAACACACCACAAATTATTTTACAATTCAATAATATTACCAGTGTTTGCATGTGTTCCTGCAATTTTGCCAAGATGTGCATGTGTTGGTGTCTGTCTGGGTGTACCCTGCAACAAATCCCTACATATTGGGAGTATCAATGCTTGTTAAACAGATTCTTTTCAAACTCGGCATCACAACCACAGTAAGAAATGTGAACTCTTCTTTTCCGAGAGGCGTCATTGCTCTTGAAGTTTCTGAAGGACACAGAATTCTTACCTGTTGTCTAATGCAACTGGTTTTATGTCTGTGTAAACTTCACTTTGCACACTCTGGTAATGCTTGCAACATATGGGGGTGTGTGTAGGAGCACATAGCACGTTTTCTCCAAACAAACCTGTGCCTTAGCTGGACAGAAATTGAGACTAATGGGCTGCAGAGTAATAATAATGTGACTTTGGCCGACAGATAACAGGGTTGTGTAGTAGAGACATTGTGCTCAATTACAAACCTGGCGGTTCACAAATCGCCAGCCTTATGGGGGCGCGGCAGCGATGATCTACTGCCTGCCCTTGTACGATTGGGGTGGTCAGACCGCCATTGTCCCGCTGCAGCCAACAGGGAACTGCCATTTCCTGGCAGTGTTGCGGCGGTCAAGAGGCATCAATATGCTTGGCAGGACTCCTGTGATCCCGGCAAGCATAGTAGGAGTTTCCTCTCCACCATGGTTTTTATTGCGGTTCTTCCTCCATGAAAATCCTCATGTGCCCTCTGGTGCTTGCAGGGGGGCGCAACATGTGCCCCCCCTGTGGGCACGCTTTCCTGTTTCTGGACTGCTTGGACTTAACAGCCTGTGCCGTGCAGGAACTGTTTTTGGCGTTCCCAATGCGGTGCCCATTTTTAGAGGCACCACTGTGGGAATGCCCCAAAAAAGCCTGCCAGACAGGAGGAAACACCTCATCATGTGGGCGGTCCGACGACGCCTGTGTCGGTGCGGCGGGGGGGTGGACCCAGTGCCACAACACCAAAGTTGTAATGAGGCCCATAGTTATTGAAAAACGCGGTACAGTAATATAGCGTTATGCAGCAGTGGGTATTATGGGGCGAAATAGAGGGGTGAGGTGTAGAGAAGTTCTGTTATCTGTTGTAAAGTATAGTGCAGAAGTGCAAAGCCTATATGGTTGCTATAGGATAAGTACCAGCACCAAAGTGTGTTATAGGTAGTGTTTCTGGCATAATGGGATTCTGCTGTTGTCAGTTTTTTTCACATAATTGTGGGGTATATGGAACTCTTCCCACAAAATCTACTACAGACATACCAACTCACAGTGCCACAGTGTGTCTCACAATATTGTCTCTCTTTACACAATCACAGGGTGGGAAGCCAATATCAGATGGTGAGCATCAGGTGAGCTGAGCTGGAAACCATTGCATAGAATAGGTGCAATAAGAAATTGGATTACTGGTTGACTGGGGTGTGAGCCCTGGGCAAGCAGCTAGTAGCAACTGGCAAGTATCAGGAGCTGCGGGGTGTGCCGGGGGGGAGTAGGGGGGAGGGAGGGTCCAGAGGATGGGGGAATGTAACATGAAAAAAAATTACGTGTCTGCTCGCTGCTCTCCTGCTCTCTTCCGTGACATCCCAGCATCTCCTCTAAGGGGCCGGACCAGGAAGCAGCCAGGTTCCTACCCCTAAGCAAATCACAATGCTGCAATGCAGAGTTGTGATTGGTCTGAGTGCCGTGGATCGGCGCTCAGCTAGGGTATGGGGCCCTGAGCATAGTCTCCACTCAGGCTGTAATGCAGCCTGCAAGGAGAGCATACGAAGTGCGCATAACTGTTTGTCGAGCCCCAGAGGGCCAGACAAACAGTCATGAGCAATTAGGAGTGGGCAAACACACCCATCCTCTGCTCTGAAACAATCCTTCCCAGCTCTGAGAGCAGAGCAGCCCCGCCCTCCCCGCAAAGCTGAGTAGCAGGAATAAATACAATGTTAATAACATTGAGCTGTTATCATTGTAATTGTTCTTTCTTTCACTGCTTTGCAGCAGTGAGGTAATGCTCCTCCCCCTTAGCGGAGGAGCCGCCACTGCAAGCAACAACCACAATCCTTGACAGAGTGAGGCACAAGCCAACCCTAAATGAACCTGTGCTCAACCCTCTCGTAACTTGGCACACAGCAGTCAGGCTTAACTTAGAGGCAATGTCTGAAGTATTTGTGCAACACTTCAAACAGTAATGAAGCAAAAACCCCAAACAAAAACGGTGCCAAAACTTCTTTTAATAACTATAACAAGATCAAAACAACAAAAATCCAATTGATAGAATTTCAAAGGTTTTAGTGAAACTAAACAAAGATAAAATGTAATAAGGTTACTCCAATGTAATCCAATGACAGAGGTAGACCTTGCAGTAAGGAAACACAAATGTAAGAGTTTTTCAATACCAGGACATGTAAAACTTAAGAGTATATCTCCTATGTTTTAAATACATTGCACCCTGCCCTTGGGGCTGTTTGGGGCCTACCCTCAGGGTGATTTAAATGTATTCAAAATGACATTTTGTGCCTTACTAAAGGTTTATTTTGCCAGTCAAAATGGCAGTTTAAACCTACACAAATACAGGCTGTAATGGTGGGCCTGAGTTATGTTTCAGGTGCTACTTATGTGGTTGGCACCATCAGTGCTTCATGCCCACTAGTAGCATTTAATGTACAGGTCCTGGGCACCAATAGTGACATTTTACTAGGGATATACAAGTTAATTAAATATGCTAATTGGGTATAAGCCAATCTAACATGTTTTATGGAGAGAACAGAAACACTGTAGCACTGGTTAGCAGTGTGCAGAGTCTTAAGGCCAACAAAAACTGAGTGAGCAAAACAATGGTGTGATGGCAAAAAGTTATCAGAATAATTACAAGGATGCCAGGTCAAACATGTGTTCAAGGGTTACCAAATGGTCTTAAAGACTCTGCAAAGCCTGTTATGGGTGATTAACCCTCCCCTGGACATTGGTGGCAGCCATGGAAGCTGTTGCATTTTATTACAAGAAGTTGGAATGGGCAGAACGGTTCAAGTGCTTCTTAGGCAGTGATCAGAACAAAGTCTCAGTCCCTCCAAGACCCCATTCCCCTTCTCACACCGTAAATATTTTTGAGAAATAGAACTGTCTGCCACTAGCTGCTGCGTAATCTGTAGTTTTCAACAAAAAGAGTTTGCAGGACAACAAAAGAATTAAATACAGTGATTCACATGGTGCTACATAGGCCTGTGCGGTAAATTCCGTTCCGCTTGCGGAGTTTGGGTAATTTTGCGTTCCGCGGAGAACGTGGAATTGACAAAAATTCCGCGATCTGTGACTTCACGAAATTTCTTGCTTTTTTGCGCTTTCAAAATGCGTGTTCATAAGATATTTTTCCCCGATCACGCGAACAGCAATCGCAACCAGGAAAAAAGCATTGCGAAAGGGCGGAACAAGCAATTCCGCGTTTTTATGGAACTTTTGCATGGTCGCGGACATTTTTTACCATTTCGCAAAGCTTTGCGTAGCCCGGCAAGCCAAATTCCGCCCACCTCTGGTGGTACACAGGTCCTTTGCAAAGTTTACGTTGGGACAGCCCACTACCACTTGCTGTAGCAGGTGTCCAGCTGGAACCAACGTGGTGAACCCCTGCTGAGAATATATCAAGGTGTTTTAAAGTAACATCATCTCAGAATAATGCGCAACTGATCCACAATGTGCATCAAGATGCTGTGTGATTTGTCTTTTCTTGCTGCGTAGTCAACCCTATTGCATAGTTTAACCCTACATTGCTGCATATATGCAGCAGGCTTGACTAAGTTAGTTTATGGAAGGATATGGCACAGTTATGCAGAAGTGATTATTATCAGGGCACGAGTCGGGGGTACAAGCAGGTCCACAGCGTCCACCCACTATTTTCACAGGGTAGACGGCATCCCCCCTGCCAAGAAGTTGGGCCCTACAGAAATATGTTGAACTTGTCCCGGTGTAATTTTCAGACACTGAGACACGTTCAGCGGCACCTGCACGTTTTCAGCTTTCCATTCCCAGCAGCAACTTGCAGGCAGGGCGGTAGTCTTTTTTTGACCTCCAGCTTGACCGAAGTTAAGGGGCCAACCGGTCTCCTTTTGTTTGTATATGCTGACTGGGGGCCGCCTGGAACCTCATACTTAATTATAAATGCCACAGAGGGGAACAAAGGCACACAGTTTGCCTTCTCTTCACAGGTACTTAAGAGAGGCATTCATTTGCCTTTGTTCTGTCCCTTTATATAAATGTAGACACCATAAGACTGTCAGATGGGTTGGTCTGTCCCAGTATTTACACAAATAATTTAAATAGCACGTTGTGTGCCGTTATTTGCATACTGTCTTACTTGGTCAGTCCCCCCACTTCTTTTTATAGGACTTGTGCCCTGATTAATATTGTATAAAGATCAGAGCTACAGATGTGTTATTGTCAGGGGATAACAAATTCCAACTCCACTCCACTACAGAGAAGTTTGCAAAATGAAACAGTCTTTTCTGCCAAGGAGAACAACCATGAAAAGCTGCGGATATCACATAAGCCCACTGATCACAAAGTCCACACACGCCTGGAGCCTTAGTCAACTCATCAAAGACCCTTTAAGACTCTCGCCACTTTTGAGGAATTCCCCTGCGCTTTAGTAAGATCAGTTGGTTCAAAGCCACTTACAGCTGGAGAGATTTATCTTTTCTGTGATAAAAGCAGATACGCCCCTGGCATGCGCGAGTAGACATTAATCAATTTTCTTGGCTGACTGGGCGCCTTAAATGGATTTTCAAGGCGCTTTATTGAAATTGATGCCTGCCCTTACAGACAGCTCATTCAAGGCGATCATGCATACTGTTCATGAGCAGAGCCTCATCGCCGCTGACGTAAGACGTCAATACTCTGGGTGTTATTGCATGGCAGCTCTCTTAGGATGATCCTCGCATCCTGCCTTGAAGGCGCTTCGAGCAGTAATTCTGGCAGAAGCGCTTCAATCAATTTTCATCCATTTACTAATCAGTATCTTGCGGCAGCCATCAGTCACCATCTGAGGATCGGTGTCTGTTCCCAAAGATAGTCAAGTGCCCTTAATAAATATTGAGCATTTGTATGCAAATCTAATTACTCAAAGCTTCCCCTTCAATCACTGTCTGTCCCTGAAGAGTCGCTGAATTTAAGGATATTTATGCGGGCCTGAGATACAGAGCTGTCGCCAGGGCTGTTTGTGTTAAGGAAGGGGGAGTGGAAGACTAACCCACAGTCATACTGTTGCAGGGATTCTGCTCCTACACAGAACTGTGCACAGAGACACAGGACCTCAGTGAATTGTGGTGGACCAAAAATCTCACTTCAGTGTCACATTAGCTCTTCGTCCCATAGCAAGGCACCAATGATTAGACGACCCAGAACATGCGACTTAGGTTATACTCAGGAATGGTGGGAAGCGAGAACACTCTTTCATTTGTTATTCTCATACCAGTCCACAACAGGAGTAAAAAGAGACACGGGAAAAGGTTAAAATATTTACTTTAACGACGTGCTTTAATCTTTATCTTTGCTACGTATAACATATGATTAGAAATACTATGATCAGCATTGTTACTATTCCATAAAACACAAAAGGTGAAATCATATTACAATGACGGTGAAAACAGATTTTATAGTGCCTAGTGTAAGGAACTCCCTTCCTAGGAACTATGGGACAGATGTGGGCAGCTAAATATCGGTCAGTAATACCAAAAATTTGTAGATTTTTGTGTTACCAACCGGTAATTAGCAATACCCAATGTAGGAAAGGAATCGGTAATAAGGAATCGGTAAACACCGACTCCTTATTACCAATTCCCAATTTACCGATTCGGGTTTACCGAACACTCAAATACCGAATCGGTACTGAGATATTGGGCAGCTCCCAACTGGTCAATCAGTTCATCCGCCCGAGGGATCGAATAAGCATCCGTTTTGGTTACCGAATTTAGTCCTCGGTAATCCACACAGAATCGTAATTCTGGTGTGGCGCCAGGTGGAGCAGCTTTGGGCACCAAAACCACCGGGCTAGACCAACTAGCTCCAGCATCTTAGCTACTTCACTTCGAATGCTGGCCTTCACCTTGTCAGACAGCCGGTAAGACTTGGACTTCACAGGTGGGCTGTCTCCTGTGTCCACATCATGGGTACACAGGTGGGTCTTACCCGGGACAAGGGAGAACAGAGGAGCGAATGACCCCAAGACCTGGCGACATTCCTCCTGCTGCTCAGGAGTCAGGGATGGCGAGAGTTTCACTCCCTCCACCGACCCATCCTTTTCTTGAGACGCAAAAAGGTCAGGGAGAGGCTCTGTGTCCTCTTCCTCTGATCCGTCAGTCACCATAACCAACATGACTTCGGGCCTCTTGTAGTGCGGCTTGAGGCTGTTGGCATGTAACACCCGATGTGGGTACCGACGGGTCTTCACGTCCACCAAGTAGGTAGCCTTGCCCATCTTCTCCAACACCTCATAGGGGCCTGTCCAACGGTCCTGGAGGGCACTCAGCTCTCCAGGCTCCATCACCCAAACCTTCTGACCAGGCTCCAGCTCCACTGGGTGAGCATTGTGGTCATACCACGCTTTCATCACAGACTGGCTGGCTTCCAAGTTGTCAGAAGCTTGCTTCCACAACTTAGCCATTTGGCTCCGGAAGGCCAGCATGTAGCTCACCACGTCCCGGGGAACTTTCCGAGGAGACTTTTCCAAGGAGTCCCTCACCAGGCTGAGAGGTCCACGTACAGGGTGCCCATACAAAAGCTCAAAGGGGCTAAAGCCCACTCCCTTCGGCGGCACTACCCTGTAAGAAAAGAGCAAACAGGGTAGGAGGACGTCCCATTTCCTACGCAGGCTTTCAGGTAGACTTCTGATCATACCCTTCAAGGTTCTGTTGAACCTTTCCACAAGGCCATTGGCCTGTGGGTGATAAGGAATGGTAAACAGGTAGGTCACTCCACACTCCTTCCACATAGCCCGCATGTACGCTGACATGAAGTTGGTCCCCCTGTCAGACACAACTTCCTTGGGGAATCCCACTCAGGTAAAGATCCCCATCAGGGCCTTCGCCACTACCGGTGCAGTAATGGTTCTCAGAGGTATTGCCTCTGGATACCTTGTGGCATGATCCACCAGTACCAGGATAAACCTGGGACCGGATGATGTCGGTGGATCTAAGGGTCCAGCAATGTCGATGCCCACCCTTTCAAAGGGGGTGCCAACGATGGGAAGTGGTTTCAGGGGAGCCTTCAGCTTCATCCCTGTTTTCCCACTGGCTTGGCATGACACACACGACTGACAGTATGTATCGGACGCCACCCTCATTCGAGGCCAATAAAAGTGGGGGACAAGCCGTGCAAAGGTCTTGTCCTGTCCCAGGTGTCCTGCCAAGGGAATCTCGTGAGCCAACTCTAATAGGAAGGCTCGGTAACACTGTGGGACTACCAGGGCCCGTGACAGTCCGTGCACTGGCGCCATGGGCTCACTGTAGAGGAGACCATCCTCCCAGTAAACACGATAGTTCCCAGACTCGTTACCTGCTGCCTGGGCTTCAGCCTGTTGCCTCAGACCCTTGAGGGTGGGACATTCCCTCTGCCCCTTGCTCAGTTCCTCCCTGGATGGTCCGCCCTCCACTCGCCACTCAGCGGGGATAGGCAGATCTTCCAACGGAACTATGTCCTCCTCCGCAGACTCCGGGTCCATCTCCTCTGATGGCCTATCGTCTCACGGAGCACGGACATCGAAGCAGGCTCTTCCTGTCCTCAAGATGCTCCCTCATCGACAGCTGGGTGGGCCATTGTTCCAGGCTCCAACCCATGCGACTTCTCCTCCCGAGCAGCCGCCGACCTGGTACTCACACAGGCCCAATCAGGTGTACCCAGCATCTCAGAATGAGTCCGGTATTCCACCTCCTTCCAAGCATTGTGCTCCATATCATTGCCCAGCAGAGAGTCGACTGGCACGGCGGGGCTTACGGCAACTCGAAGTGAACCTGCAACCCCTCCCCACTCAAAGGGAACCTCAGCCACGGGATAGTGGCTCATTCTGCCATCAGCCATCGCGGCTGGATGAAGTACGCCTGGAATCACCTGCTCTGAGGACACCAGATGACTCCTGACTATAGTCATACTGGCTCCTGTATCTCTCAGAGCTTCCCCTCTATGGCCATTGATGGTGACCCATTGCCCATACTTGGTAGTATTTGGGGGCACCTGGATCTTTGGAACCATCTCCCGATCACCCAGGGACACTAAGGTGACACCCGCCCACTCCCTCCCCTTAACTAAGGGCATCTCCTCCCCGAGCGCTACACTAGCAACTCCCGGGGCCTTTCCTCCAGTGGGAGGGGGTGGTCTCTTTGGGCATTTCGCGTCTCCCTTATAATGTCCAACACCACTGCACTCAAAGCAATGGACAACCCTTGGCTGCTGACTCTGGCCAGGATTAGGGTTCTTTTGCGGGCTAGCCTTAGAGTTAGAGAAGAGACTTTTCCCCTTAAAGTTATTTTGGGGGCCTTTGGAGAACTCCTGTTTCTTATTATCTCCCCCCTCTTTCTTCTGGAGAGCGCCCTGTCCGGACTTCTGAGAATCTCCTCCCGTCCCCTTCTTTCTCATGCTACTCCTGCAAATTCATCAGCACCGTCAACAACTCCGCTACGATCACACCTCAGATTCCCGACACCAACCACCTACAATGCATCTTGCTCAACACCTGATCGGTCCACAGGCACGCCATTGACCTATGGAATCTACTAGACACCATCTCTCCGGACGTCGCCTTCCTTACTGAAACATGGATGAACGCCTCCTCCGCCCCAGACATCACCATTGCCATCCCAGAAGATTATAAGATCATACGCAAGGAACGTACCGGCATCACAGGAGGAGGAATCGCTTCGTCCATAAGAAATCCATCCACATCTCAACCAGCTCTGACGTCAACCTCGCCAACTCCGAACACCTTCACTTCCAGATCCACATCGACCCCAAGACCACACTCAGAGGCACCCTCCTTTACTGGCCACCAGGACCCCGCGCACAATTTAGTGAGGACATCACGGACTTCATCACTCCACACGCGCTCCCCTCCAAAGATTACATCCTTCTGGGAGACCTCAACTTCCACCTTGAAAAGAACAACGACCGCAACACCTCCACCCTTTTGGACAACCTTGCAAACCTCGGACTTAAACAACTGGTCACTTCCCCCACCCACATCGCAGGGCACACACTCGACCCTATCTTCACCTCCAGCAATCATGTCTCCTTCAGCCACACCACGAATCTCCTTTGGACTGACCACAGCTGCGTTCACTTTACCCACAACAAGCCCAAACCCAACAACCACCCCCAACCAACTCTGCAAAGAAACTGGAACAAAATCACCATCGACCAGATCTCCTCATCACTTCTTCTAAACCCCCCAGCCCACTCCTCTAACCCCGACCAAGCCGCCACCAACCTCACCCTATGGCTATCCAACAGCGCCGACATCCTAGCACCACTGAAAAAGCGACACAGCAAACTTGGCAGCAAGAAGGCATCATGGTTCAACGATGATCTTAAGAAATCCAAGAAACTCTGCCGCTCCCTTGAGAAGGCCTGGAAAAAAGACCCAACCACCAGCACCAAGGACGCCTTCAAAAACGCCACCCGCATACACCACCAACTGATCCGAAAGGCCAAGAAAACCGCCTTCAAGGAACGACTAGATAACAACGCCCACAACAGCAAGGAACTTTTCAACATCGTCAAGGAATTTACCAATCCCTCGGCCAACTCTAACGACATCACCCCCTCTCAAGCCCTCTGCGACTCCCTAGCCTCATTCTTCCACAACAAAATTGCAGACATCCACAACAGCTTCGACAACCAACCCGGAGACCAACCCACCCAACCATCTGCTGGACCTTCACCCCCTTCGAACATCCTTTATGACTGGAACACAATCTCCACTGAGGACACCATCCGCCTGATGAACTCCATCCACTCAGGATCCCCCACAGACCCATGCCCTCACCACATCTTCAACAAAGCAGACTCCATCATAGCACCGCACCTCCGAGACGTCATCAACTGCTCCTTTAAATCCGCCACCTTCCCGGAAAGCTGGAAACACGCTGAACTCAGCGCCCTTCTGAAGAAACCCACAGCGGACCCCACCGAACTCAAAAATTACCGCCCCATCTCGCTCCTTCCATTCCCGGCCAAAGTCATCGAGAAAGCTGTCAACAACCAGCTCGCCGCCTTCCTCGAAGCCAACAAATCTCTCGACTCCTCACAATCCGGCTTCCGAGCAAAACACAGCACTGAGACCGCCCTCATCGCAGCAACAGACGACAATCGAACTCTACTGGACAATGGAGACACAGTCGCCCTCATCCTCCTCGACCTCTCCGCAGCCTTCGACACAGTTTGCCATAGCACCCTTCTACAGCGCCTCAGAAACATCGGAATCCAAGGAAAAGCACTGGAATGGATCACCTCGTTCCTCACCGGAAGAACCCAGAAAGTCCGCCTCCCACCATTCAAGTCAGAGGCCACTGAAGTCATCTGCGGCGTACCACAAGGATCTTCACTTAGCCCCACCCTTTTCAACGTATACATGAGCCCCCTCGCGGCCATCGCCCGCCAACACAACCTCAACATCATCTCCTACGCGGATGACACTCAACTGATCCTATCACTCACCAATGACCCTAGCACCGCCAAAACTAACCTACACGAAGGAATGAAAGAAGTAGCCGAATGGATGAAACACAGCCGTCTGAAACTGAACTCAGATAAAACAGAAGTCCTCATCTTAGGTACCTCCCCCTCCGCATGGGACGATTCTTGGTGGCCAGAAGCCCTTGGAAAAGCACCCACCCCGACAGACCACGCACGGAACCTGGGCGTCATCCTGGATTCCTCACTTTCAATGAACAGACAAGTCAACGCCGTCTCCTCATCCTGCTTCAACATTCTTCGCATGCTCAAAAAAACATTTCGTTGGATCCCCACCGAAACTAGGAAAACGGTCACCCACGCTCTGGTCACGAGCCGACTGGACTATGGAAACACCCTCTACGCCGGGACTACCGCTAAACTCCAGAAAAAACTCCTACGAATCCAAAACGCCTCAGCCAGGCTCATATTAGACATCCCGCGTAAAGAACATATCTCTGGTCACCTGAAAAACCTCCACTGGCTTAACCGTCAATAAGAGGATCACTTTCCGGCTCCTAACCCACGCACACAAAGCACTCTACGAAATCGGACCAGAATGCCTCAACACACGACTGTCCTTCTACACCCCCTCCCGCCAGCTTCGATCTTCCAACCAAGCCCTTACCACTGTACCTCGCATCAGCAAGACCACCATGGGAGGTAGATCCTTCTCCTACCTAGCAGCTAAAACCTGGAACTCACTTCCCACTTACCTTCGCCTTACCCAGAACCACCTAGCATTCAGAAAGCAACTTAAAACGTGGATATTTGACAAGTAATTCCCCACCCCTCCTTAAGCGCCTTGAGACCCTCTGGGTATGTAGTGCGCTATATAAATTCTCTGACTTGACTTGACTTGACTTCGTGGACACTCGGGTACTTACCCAAATGTCCGCCTCCTCAGCAAGCTTACGGGGGCAAGTAAGTTTGCTGTCTACCAGGTGCTGCCTCAGCTCGGGAAGACATTTCTCGAGTAGATGTTCCTTGAGTATGAGATTGTACAACCCTCGATAGTCTTCCACCTCACTACCTTGGACCCACCCATCCAGGGCTTTCTTGGCATAATCCAGGAAGTCAACCCAATTCTGTGAGCTCAGTTTATGGCTGCCCCTAAACCTCTGCCGGTATTTCTCTGGGGTCAACCCAATCTTCCTGATGAGCGCCACCTTCATGGCGGGGTAGTCTACCTGATCCTCCCGGTCTAGGGCCAATAGGGCATCCCTACCTGTTGGAGGCATGTAGCGATACAATCCACCACCCCAATGCTTCTCATGGATCCCATGGGCTCTTAAGGAGACCTCATAGGCTGCCAGCCACTTAGCTATGTCATCTCCAACGGTATAACTAGCGACCACGTCCTTGGGTAAGTGAGGCCTGAGTTCCCTGGCAAATTCCTTAGACTCAACACCCTCCGGAGTGATGTTATGGGCCCTGAGGTCAAGCTCTCGTAGCTTGAGCTCGTGTTCCATCCTCTTCCCTTCCATCTCCAGCTTGGCTAACTCCCACCTCAATTGTCTTTCCTCTCTTCTGTCAGCTAACTCGGTCTCTGACAACCCTCCTGTTGATGCACTGCTGCCCTCCCGTGAGGTTACCTTGGGGCTGATTATCATCTCACCCACCCCTAGGGGACATTCCGCAGCCCTCTCAACGACAGTACCCCTGTCTGACTCCTCCTCCTCTACCATACCCTCCGGATGCGCTTCCACCCAGGCTCGCAGACTAATGCGGAGCTCCTCTCTTTTGGCCCCTCGCATAACAAACACCCCCCTTTCCTGACAGAACTCCTTGAGCTGCGCCACGGTATAGGTCTCCAGCTCGGACATATCGACTTCCATCTTGTCAGTGAAAAGTGTGGACAACCACCTCGAAGTAGGTTACAAGGATAGGAACTCTGAGGGTCACCTCCACACACCTCCAGAAGAGAATTTGGAAAAAGCAAAATATTGAATTGGAGGGCCGCTGGGAGAAAACTCCGGGTGTGTACCTGTGGCGCACACTGAATTATTATGGGGTACGGCTCGTAATCACACCCGCTGAGCACCAATTTTATGTTGGACCTGCGATGGGCAAGCCCAGCACAAAGGGGGTAGCTTGGCTCAAGTGTCAAGGCAAGTGAAGGCTATCTTGTTAAGCCGGCTCTGACCCAATAATATCTCCTTGTACAACCACCCAAAAAGAAGGACACCACACCACTGTTGTAGAAAAATACAATTCCTTTATGTAAAAATTCTCTGTTGTGAATGGGGATCAGTTAGGAAAGCACATTTACATTTCTTTTGGTCACAATTTTGCGGGGTTTTGATTTCGGGTTGAATACAGTAGTTATTTCAGGAATAAATATCATCAATAAATAGAATAAATATCAGGAATAACTATCATCAATGAATAGAATAAAAATCAGGAATAAATATCATCAATAAATAGAATAAATATCACTTTTTGTTCAGCAGAATAAATACTGGTTCATTTAAATAAACAAACACATGTTCATTCTGGTATCGCTGCCACCAATTAAATATTTCAGGAACTTTAACTTGCAATATGTTTCAGGATGGAAAGATTACTCTTACAGTTTATGATGACTTCACTGCTAATGAATATAGGCTTCTCTGGGCACAAAAGAGTGTTGGGACTCTTTAAGAATCACTCGGGGGATAAGCGCGTATATCTACACAGCAAGGAAACACAGTGAGCACTTTATTTATACTCGGCTACCACCGGGTTGAGTTCTCTGTTTGCCGGTGGGGGTCTAAGCGCGCCTAGGGGCTTTGTTACCGCTAGCACTCAGGCGGCACCAGTTCAAATTTGAATTTGAATTTGAAGGGTTTTGTATAGCGCTCGTACACCTGGCGGTTTCTTGGCGCTCACTGGTAACAGCTACTCAATCGGTCGGAAGAAGGGGGGACGGTAAAGAGGATCAGGATGGGAAGGCTTGGGTAAAGAGAAAAGTCTTGAGATCTCTGCGGAAAAGGGGGTATTGAGTGCAGGATCTGAGGGACAGTGGGAGAGAGTTCCAAAAAGCTGGGCCCGTGGTAGCGAATTTGGAACCACCCCATTTCTTCCGTTTGAAACGGGGAACCACGAGAAGGTGGTGGGAGGAGGATCGGAGGTCTCGTGATGGAGTATAGGGTTGAATAGCTGAGTTGATGAAGGAGGGGGCGGATCCTGTCCTGGCTTTAAAGATAGTGCAGCCGAGCTTGAATAATACACGCTGCCGGACAGGGAGCCAATGGAGGGAAATAAGAAGAGGAGTAACATGGTGTGATTTAGAAAGGTTAAAAACCAGCCGAGCGGCCTGGTTTTGAACCAGCTGGAGGCGCCTCATGAGGTAGTCAGGCATGCCATGGTAGAGGACATTGCCATAATCTAGGCGAGATGTCACCATGGCCAGTAGAATTAGTTTGAGCGCGTCTGGGGCGAAAAATCGTGAGACTCTGCGGATAGTTCTGAGTGAGAGAAAGGCTGATGACACCACGACAGAGACTTGGGAGTGTAAGGAAAGTTGGTTATTGATTTTGAAACCAAGGGTTTTGACAGAGGATACAGGAGTGGGTGGGGGACCTAGTGATGGGGGCCAGAAGGCGGGGGACCAGGGACTGGAGCAACCACCTGTCAACACCAACTCCGTCTTATCGGGGTTGAGTTTCAGGTGGTTGAAATTCATCCAGTCCTGGATAAAGGTCATGATGGACTGAACCTTGGACATGGACTCTGGGGCAGAGGAAAGATGGAAGATGAGCTGGAGATCATCTGCATAGTTGTACACAGAGACCTCCAGCTGCTGTAAAGCAAAAATAAGGGGGGCGATGTAGAGATTAAATAAAAGGGGGGATAGTGAGGAGCCCTGGGGTACACCGCACTGGATGGGTAACGATTCCGCAGAGAACTCTCCTAGACGAACCGCCTGAGTCCGACCGCTCAAGAAGGAGGACAGCCATAGTAGGGCTGTTCCTCGGATTCCCGCCGCCTCGACCCGTGAAAGTAAGATGGTATGGTCCACGGTGTCGAATGCGGCGGAAAGGTCTAAGAGGATCAGGGCCTGATGTTGATCGGTGTCCATTCCTTGTCGGAGGTTATCCAGGACTGATGTTATGACGGACTCAGTTGAGTGGGCTGGGCGGAAGCCAGCCTGTCTTGGGGCCAAGGCCCCATGACTTTCCACGAAGTCACTCAGTGTTTTGACCACGTGTCGTTCCAATACCTTTGCCAGGAAAGGCAAGAGGGAGATTGGACGAAATTTAGCAGGGTCAGAAGGGTCTGCTCCAGGTTTTTTGAGGATCGGTACGATCACTGCCGATTTAAGTGCTGGGGTAACGACGCCCTGAGCCAGTGAGCTATTGAGGAGGGTATGCACCTGTTACAACGCATTTTTTACTCCGCACTACCACTACAACGCAGGCATTACAACGCATACCGTTACAACGCATGGCGCTGGGGGGCGCTCTAGGATAAGAGGTAAGTTTAATTTACTATCCAACACCTTCCCTAGGGTCCACGGGGACTGGAGTTAGAATAGTAAATTATACTTACCACTATCCAGCACCCCAAAGCGCTATGCGTTGTAGCGGTATGCGTTGTAAATACCGCGTTGTAATGGTATGCGGAGTAAAAGTATGCGTTGTAACGACATACATCCATTGAGGAGCGCTAAAGGTGGTGAGGGGCAGAAGGTGTAGATCTGCTTTAAGATGTAAGCAGGGCAAGGGTCCAGCGGGGAGCCGGACTTGACCAACGGAAGAATGGAGAGAAATGAGTCGGTCGATAGGGGGGGGATTGAGTCCAGCAGATTAGCGGTGGCTGGAGAACGTCGGTGGTCAGTGAAGATCGGGGATGGGGGGGAATTTTAATGTTAATTTTCCTGATTTTATCTAAGAAGAAGTAATTAAGGGAGTCACATAGTGATTGAGAGGGTGATGGTTTGAGTGAAGCTCTGTCGGAAAAGGCGAGGTCTTGGATGATAGAAAAGATTTCTCTCGGCCTGTTCTCTGCTAGTTGGATTTTAGAGGAGAAATAGTTTTTCTTTGTGTATAATATGGCTTTCTTGTACTGAGTGAGAAGTTCAGTATACCTGGTTTTAGCAATGGGGCAGTAGTTTCGTCTCCATTGTCGTTCGGCTTGGCGGAGAACGAGTTTTAGGTTCTTTAGATCGTCTGAGAACCAGCGGTTTGCGTCTTTAGAGCGCTTGGTTGCGATGCGTTTTAGAGGGGCGACAGTGTCGCACCCGGCTCGTAGCCAGTCGGTGATGGCGTCTACCTGGCCAGAAGAGGGTAGCGCAGTCAGGTCGGGGCTGGAAGAGGAGAGGAGGGTCGATAATGCTTCGATGTCGACACGATTCCATGAGCGCGCCCAGACATTCCTCGCAGGAGTGGGCTTGGCTGGTGGGACGGGGGCTAGGGATAGGGTGATCAGTGAGTGATCCGACCATGGACATGGGGAGATTGAAAGATAACTGATCGGGCAGTCGCGTTGCCAGATTTGGTCTAGGATATGACCCAACCTGTGCGTGGGAGTATTGACGACTGATGTAAAGTTGAACGACTGAAGAGAGTCTGAGAATTCCTTAGACGTGGCGCATTCCGCAGGGTCAGAGGGCCAGAAATTAAAATCTCCCAGTACAATGATGGAAGAATGGTTAACAACCAAAGTCGCCATTAGGTCTAGAAAACAGGGGAGGAACGTTTGAGGGGAAGACGGGGGTCGGTACACAAGGACACAAGTCAGAGGGGGAGAAAAGGAAAGGGATCGAACCACTAAACAGTCTGAGGTACCCATGGAGGGAGAGGCTACCCCTCCGCCAGGCCTGGCCGAGGGGCGGTCGGCTCGAGTGGCATAATAGGTGGGGGGGAGTATCGCCAGCAGGGAGGGAAGAGAACTGTCTGAGAACAAAGTCTCAGTGAGAAATAATAAATCCGGTTGATGGGAATCCAGTAAAGTGAAAAGATCAAGCTGGTGTTTTACTGCTGATCGTGTGTTTAGGTACATAGCCTTTATTGCTGGAGGGGGGAGGACGTCCTGAGGCGGGTTCGAGGAAGTGGTCTTTAGGGGCGTGGACGGGATGTTAGGGTGGACTGACTCGTGTACAGTTAGTAGTCCCAGGTCAGAAATACGAGCTGAGGCAGCGGCAGGTAGAGTCCACCTACCTTGCTGAGCAATGAGTTGCGAATGGGAGTATTGAATGCGAGGATCAGGGTATGTGGCCTCGGGTCTCGGTCGGTCGCGGACGGGCGCAGACGGGCTTTCCTTAGGCGCGCCTTCGGCGCGCAAACGGCGCGCCCGCTGCGCTCGTCCGCTGCGCTTCCTGTAGAGGCACATACTTATAGGATAGTGAGTAGATGGGCGGTGGGCGTGGCCTCCGAAGGGGGCGTGGCCTGTCAGTCGGCCGTGGAGCTGGCAATCGCTTTGCGCGCCGGTTTTACAACAGCGGAGGGTCCGCTTCTGTGTAGCATAAGCTTGGGGTAAGAGTGCAAGTTTAAAAATACAGAATTTACACAATAAGCAGTTTTAAAAATGCGAGCGCTCTCCCGGCTTTCCGCCTCAGGAGCCGCGTGTCAACAGTAAGGGATGCTCGTGATCAGCGTCGCTTTTGTTCTGTGGGCGGTGGGCGTGGCCTTCGAAGGGGGCGTGGCCTGTCAGTCGGCCGTGGCGCTGGCAATCGCTTTGCGCGCCGGTTTTACAACAGCGGAGGGTCCGCTTCTGTGTAGCATAAGCTTGGGGTAAGAGTGCAAGTTTAAAAATACAGAATTTACACAATAAGCAGTTTTAAAAATGCGAGCGCTCTCCCGGCTTTCCGCCTCAGGAGCCGCGTGTCAACAGTAAGGGACGCTCGTGATCAGCGTCGCTTTTGTTCTGTGGGCGGTGGGCGTGGCCTCCGAAGTCTTTAGACTGACGAACGGGGCTGCCGAAGAGGTCACACAATCTTCGCGCTCAGTCAAATAAATGCCAGTTCACAGTTCCTTTATAACGCCGCTTCCCACCTGAAGAAACGGGCCCACCTCACATCGGCTCCAATCGAAAAGCGATTCAGTCGGGTTCAGCACTTCTCTTACCAGCGACGGGTTCTCAGGGGCTCCACGGACCTCCCTCCGACTTCCTCAAACAGGGATGGTTCCCGCCCACAGCTACAGCCGCCGATTCACTGGGGAGGGGCAGAGACAGTAGTCCCGCCCAACGAAGGCCGGCCTTTCCCCGCCCGGCGCACCACCTCACCTCAGTATGCGCAGAAAGCACTCTACGCTGGTGGAGCTCGGAGACGTCCGAGCTCCTCGCTGGAGGCGCCTGTCACAAGGAGGCACAGAGGACGCTCTCGGTCGCGGCGAACTTGCTCTCGCCTCGCGACCCGAGTCTATTGTAATTCACCACCGGGGGGGCGGGGAGGCACACGAAAATGGCTACAGTCTCTTGGGGGTGACGAGGCACTCGCTGGGCAGGCGCTGTAGGCGCGAGGTCACCGCACACACAGCTGACTGGAACGCCAGTCAGGATCCACGCCAGTGACTCTTGCTTGCTCTACTGCCCGCGCTACCAGCTGCCTCAGGGGTCAACAGGGCAGGTGTTAATCTGGTGTCAAGTCTGGAATCTCCTTCTTCACCTAGATCTGGAACATCATTATCCTATCTAGTCTTCTGGTCCTCTAAAATGGCCGCCAGGGACTGGACCTTATATAGCCAGTACCCTGAGGTGCTGGCTCATGCCAGTAGGTTCTAGAACCTTCTTTGGGCTAGGCCAATGACATGGCACTTCTGGGGAATTTGGGACCCTAACAGCCACCATACTGGGGTTCTAGAGCAGCCATTTTGTGTACCTGAGGGAAATAAAGAAATTCCTGTCAGGAATGCGCGCCAAGCAAAACGGCGCCAAAACCTTGAAAGGTCAAGGTTCATGGAGGCTCCAAGGGGAGTCACCCACATGAGGAAAAAGGGTGGCCACCATTTTGAGGCCATTCATACAGAATGCCAATCCCAGTCTATAATATCACAGGTTCCTTGTAAATATGTGCCAAAAACCTTGTGAACAACTGGGCGTCAAGGAACATCCAGACCCATGAAACAACACACAAAAGGTCCTGTAGACAAAGAAAAGCGACAAATTTTGGGAGGTACAGGGGACCAAAAGAAATCATAGTGGTGAGGGGACTCTCAGAAGCAGACGGGTCTAACACGCATCCCCCCCAGCTGAAAGTGGGGAGAGCTGCCCAACCCCTTGGGAGTTCTCAACACTAAGGCGGAAATACCTGGAGAGACCGTCTGCATTGGCGTGGTCAACTCCGGGTCGGTGTTCCACCCGAAAGTCCATTCCCTGTAGGGAGATAGACCACCTCAACAGTTTGGGGTTTTCCCCCTTCATCTGCATGAGCCAGCGAAGGGGTCGATGGTCTTTCTGAACAAGGAAGTGTGAACCAAACAAGTATGGTTGCAGCTTCTTCAGTGCCCAGACCACCGCAAAGGCTTCCCGCTCAATGGTACTCCACCTCTGTTCCCGGGGAAGCACTCTCCGTGACAGAAAGACCACGAGTTGATCCAGACCCTCTTCATTGAGTTGCGATAACACCGCCCCAATGCCAATGTCGGATGCATCTGTCTGGACAATGAATTCCTTCGTGAAGTCTGGAGCCTTCAAGATAGGAGCGTTACACAATGCTTGTTTCAGAGTGTCGAACGCCCGCTGACAAGCCTCCGTCCAGATGACTCTCCTGGGTTGCTTCTTGGCCGTGAGTTCAGTAAGGGGTGCCACGATAGTGCCATACCCCTTCACAAACCGTCTGTAGTAACCTGTGAGGCCCAGGAAGGCTCGGACCTCAGTCTGGGTCTTGGGGGGTTTCCAGGCCATGATTGCCTCAATCTTCGCCTGAAGGGGCTGCACCTTCCCCCTGCCCACCAAGTAACCTAAGTACACTACCGACCCCTGTCCAATCTGACATTTGCTGGCCTTGATCGTCAAGCCAGCCCTTTCCAGGGCTTGGAAAACGGCTTGCAAGTGCTGCAAGTGATCCTCCCAACTGCTACTGAAGACAGCTATGTCATCCAAGTAGGCAGCAGAGAAGGACTCCATCCCAGTGAGGATCGTGTTCACCAGTCGCTGAAAAGTGGCAGGAGCATTCTTGAGCCCAAACGGCATGACGCAGGACTGGTAGTGTCCATCAGGTGTAGAGAAGGCTGACCTTTCCTTGGCTCCATCAGTCATGGGAATCTGCCAGTACCCTGCAGTGAGGTCAATGGTACTGAGATATTGGGCAGCTCCCAACCGGTCAATCAGTTTATCCACCCGAGGGATCGGATAAGCATCCGTTTTGGTTACCGAATTTAGTCCTCGGTAATCCACACAGAATCGTAATTCTGGTGTGGCGCCAGGTGGAGCAGCTTTGGGCACCAAAACCACCGGGCTAGACCAAGGGCTACTTGAAGGTTCAATGACCCCTAGCTCCAGCATCTTAGCTACTTCACTTCGAATGCTGGCCTTCACCTTGTCAGACAGCCGGTAAGACTTGGACTTCACAGGTGGGCTGTCTCCTGTGTCCACATCATAGGTACACAGGGGGGTCTTACCCGGTACAAGGGAGAACAGAGGAGCGAATGACCCCAAGACCTGGCGACATTCCTCCTGCTGCTCAGGAGTCAGGGATGGCGAGAGTTTCACTCCCTCCACCGACCCATCCTTTTCTTGAGATGCAAAAAGGTCAGGGAGAGGCTCTGTGTCCTCTTCCTCTGATCCGTCAGTCACCATAACCAACATGACTTCGGGCCTCTTGTAGTGCGGCTTGAGGCGGTTGGCATGTAACACCCGATGTGGGTGCCGAGGGGTCTTCACGTCCACCAAGTAGGTAGCCTTGCCCATCTTCTCCAACACCTCATAGGGGCCTGTCCAACGGTCCTGGAGGGCACTCAGCTCTCCAGGCTCCATCACCCAAACCTTCTGACCAGGCTCCAGCTCCACTGGGTGAGCATTGTGGTCATACCACGCTTTCATCACAGACTGGCTGGCTTCCAAGTTGTCAGAAGCTTGCTTCCACAAAGCCATTTGGCTCTGGAACGACAGCATGTAGCTCACCACGTCCCGGGGAACTTTCCGAGGAGACTTTTCCCAGGAGTCCCTCACCAGGCTGAGAGGTCCACGTACAGGGTGCCTGTACAAAAGCTCAAAGGGGCTAAAGCCCACTCCCTTCTGGGGCACTACCCTGTAAGAAAAGAGCAAACAGGGTAGAAGGACGTCCCATTTCCTCCGCAGGCTTTCAGGTAGACTTCTGATCATACCCTTCAAGGTTCTTTTGAACCTTTCCACAAGGCCATTGGCCTGTGGGTGATAAGGAGTGGTAAACCGGTAGGTCACTCCACACTCCTTCCACATAGCCCGCATGTACGCTGACATGAAGTTGGTCCCCCTGCCAGACACAACTTCCTTGGGGAATCCCACTCGGGTAAAGATCCCCATCAGGGCCTTTGCCACTACCGGTGCAGTAATGGTTCTCAGAGGTATTGCCTCTGGATACCTTGTGGCATGATCCACCAGTACCAGGATAAACCTGTGACCGGATGATGTCGGTAGATCTAAGGGCCCAGCAATGTCGATGCCCACCCTTTCAAAGGGGGTGCCAACGACGGGAAGTGTTTTTAGGGGAGCCTTCAGCTTCATCCCTGTTTTCCCACTGGCTTGGCATGACACACACGACCGACAGTATGTATCGGATGCCACCCTCATTCGAGGCCAATAAAAGTGGGGGACAAGGCGTGCAAAGGTCTTGTCCTGTCCCAGGTGTCCTGCCAAGGGAATCTCGTGAGCCAACTCTAATAGGAAGGCTTGGTAACACTGTGGGACTACCAGGGCCCGTGACAGTCCGTGCACTGGCGCCCTGGGCTCACTGTAGAGGAGACCATCCTCCCAGTAAACACGATAGTTCCCAGACTCGTTACCTGCTGCCTGGGCTTCAGTCTGTTGCCTCAGACCCTCGAGGGTGGGACATTCCCTCTGCCCCTTGCTCAGTTCCTCCCTGGATGGTCCGCCCTCCACTCGCCACTCAGCAGGGATAGGCAGATCCTCCAACGTAACTATGTCCTCCTCCGCAGACTCCGGGTCCATCTCCTCCGATGGCCTATCCGTCTCACGGAGCACGGACATCGAAGCAGGCTCTTCCTGTCCTCGAGATGCTCCCTCATCGACAGCTGGGTGGGCCATTGTTCCAGGCTCCAACCCATGTGACTTCTCCTCCAGAGCAGCCGCCGACCTGGTACTCACACAGGCCCAATCAGGTGTACCCAGCATCTCAGAATGAGTCCGGTATTCCACCTCCTTCCAAGCATTGTGCTCCATATCATTGCCCAGCAGACAGTCGACTGGCACGGCTGGGCTTACGGCAACTCGAAGTGAACCTGCAACCCCTCCCCACTCAAAGGGAACCTCAGCCACGGGATAGTGGCTCATTCTGCCATCAGCCATCGCGGCTGGATGAAGTACGCCTGGAATCACCTGCTCTGAGGACACCAGATGACTCCTGACTATAGTCATACTGGCTCCTGTATCTCTCAGAGCTTCCCCTCTATGGCCATTGATGGTGACCCATTGCCCATACTTGGTAGTATTTGGGGGCACCTGGATCTTTGGAACCATCTCCCGATCACCCAGGGACACTAAGGTGACACCCGCCCACTCCTTCCCCTTAACTAAGGGTATCTCCTCCCCGAGCGCTACACTAGCAACTCCCGGGGCCTTTCCTCCAGTGGGAGGGGGTGGTCTCTTTGGGCATTTCGCGTCTCCCTTATAATGTCCAACACCACCACACTCGAAGCAGTGGACAACCCTTGGCCGCTGACTCTGGCCAGGATTAGTGTTCTTTTGCGGGCTAGCCTTAGAGTTGGAGAAGAAACCTTTCCCCTTAAAGTTATTTTGGGGGCCTTTGGAGAACTCCTGTTTCTTATTATCTCCCCCCTCTTTCTTCTGGGGAGCGCCCTGTCCCGACTTCTGAGAATCTCCTCCCGTCCCCATCGTGGACACTCGGGTACTTACCGAAATGTCCGCCTCCTCATCAAGCTTACGGGGGCAAGTAAGTTTGCTGTCTACCAGGTGCTGCCTCAGCTCGGGAAGACATTTCTCGAGTAGATGTTCCTTGAGTATGAGATTGTACAACCCTCGATAGTCTTCCACCTCACTACCTTGGACCCACCCATCCAGGGCTTTCTTGGCATAATCCAGGAAGTCAACCCAATTCTGTGAGCTCAGTTTATGGCTGCCCCTAAACCTCTGCCGGTATTTCTCTGGGGTCAACCCAAACTTCCTGATGAGCGCCACCTTCATGGCGGGGTAGTCTACATGATCCTCCCGGACCCACTCCTGAACGGTCGCTCCCCCAGGCTCCCGGATTCTACAACCTCTTCGCGCTGCCACGCGCAACTGCACTCTGCTGACACGCACTCCTTACCGGACTCGGTATCGTCTTTTGTGATACCGTAATTGCTAGCGCTCTGTGAAATAACTGTAACTGCTAGCGCTTTCTGGCATATATGTATTAGCTAGCGCTTTGTGGAATTACTGTAACTGCTAGCGCTTTCTGGCATATCTGTAATTGCTTGCGCTTTCTGGGATATCTGTAACTGCTAGCGCTTCCTGCCTGTTACCGTAGCTTCACCTTAGGAATATTCATTTATTCACATTGATCGTTTGTACCACGGAGTGCTGCACTCTCTGCCCTGCTTTTGAGAGCGACATTGCTGAGGCTTATTTACATGTTACGAACTTTGATTGCACACTCGGTGCCATTGAACATTTGCTGCCCCTGTCTCCCTTTCCCTTTGACCCTCCATTTTGTTGTTGTGGTTTTCCCCTGGACTGCCCCTCCTCCCCGCTACCGCCTCCCTGCTGCCCCTCCCACGCTCCGCCCCTCCACTAACCATTTATGGCGGATGTCCCAATGCGCAGCGTCCACGCGCTGCGGACGCGCCAAAGGTGTGCCAAAGGTAAGCCCGTCTATGCCCGTCCGCGCCTGGACCGCGCCCAGCGCCAGACCCCCTGGCCCCCTTCCCACCCACCCCACCCGCATTACTTACGACACCTCCACCCTCCTAACCCTAAACACCGGCCGACTCCCCAACTGCGTCCAAGCCGCTCCTGGACACACCAATGGACCCTTCACATGCAACTCATGCAAGTATGACGGCACCAAGACCAACTCCTCATCCACTAACACTAAACAGAGATCTGACACCAACCACCTAAAATGCATCCTGCTCAACACCCGCTCGGTCCACAAACACGCAATCGACCTTTGGAATCTACTAGACACCATCTCCCCGGACGTCGCCTTCCTAACAGAAACATGGATGGACACCTCCTCAGCCCCAGACATCACCATTGCCATTCCGGAAGGCTACAAGATCATCCAAAAAGACCGCACCCACCATACAGGAGGAGGCATAGCTATCGTCCACAAGAATTCCATCCGCATCTCAACCAGCTCAGACGTCAACCTCGCTAGCGCCGAACACCTTCACTTCCAGATCCACATCGACCCCAAGACCACACTCAGAGGCACACTCCTCTACAGGCCACCAGGACCCCGCGCACAATTCAGTGAAGACATCACAGACTTTATCACCCCACACGCCCTCCCCTCCGAGGACTACATTCTATTGGGAGACCTCAATTTTCACCTGGAAAAGAGCAACGACAGCAACGCCACTACCCTTCTGGACAATCTCGCCAACCTCGGACTCAAACAACTTGTCAATACCCCCACTCACTACGCAGGTCACACACTCGACCCTATCTTCACCTCCAGCAAACATATCTCCTTCAGTCACACCACAGTTCTCAATTGGACGGACCACAGCTGCGTTCACTTTTTCTACAAAAAGACCACAACCCGCATCCATCCTCAACCTACTCTGCGAAGAAACTGGAACAAAATCACCATCGACCAGATCTCCTCATCGCTCCTTCAAAACCCCCCTGCCCACTCTTCGAACCCCAACCAAGCAGCCATTAACCTCACTCAATGGCTAACCAACAGCGCCGACAACCTAGTACCTTTGAAAAAACGTCAAATCAAACTAGGCAGCAAAAACGCCCCCTGGTTCAACGATGATCTTAAGAAATCCAAGAAACTCTGTCGCTCCCTTGAGAAGGCCTGGAAAAAATACCCAAACACCAGCACCAGGGACGCCTTCAAAAACGCCACCCGCATACACCACCAACTGATCCGGACTGCCAAGAAAACCGCATTCAAAGACTGACTAGACAACAATGCCCACAACAGCAAGGAATTATTCAACATCATCAAAGAGTTTACCAACCCCACTGCCAACTCCAACGACATCACTCCCTCTCAAACCCTCTGCGACTCCCTAGCTTCGTTCTTCCACGACAAAATCACTGACATCGGAGGAGCCAAGATGGCGACCTGATCGGACGTCCTGAATCCCGGCTCCGTGAGCCTGGACACTCCGCGCCTACATCCTGCCTTTATCCTGTGTTTGGACCGCAGCGGAGCAACGCTGTCGCCGCGCTGAGCCTACCTGTGTTCCTCCGGGGTCCCTGCGTGCCATATTGGGGGATTTATCGAAGTGCTGACTGGACGACCTCCGTAGCCCTGGCTCTGGGATCCGTGTCGTTCCTCTCCACCGACGGCCGCTGGACCTGCAACAGACTGCGACGCCCGAGGTGCAACGGTGCGATCACTCATGCCGCCGTCACAAAGGGAATCTGACGGCACCCCTTGCACATCCGAGTGCCTTGCTCCAGGAGGACGACTCTTAGACGTGGGTGCCCACTGTGGACGACTTTCCTGGGCGGCGCGACGACTCTCCTGAGCCGCCCCATCTTGTTGCTTGCTGCGTGGTTGCTTCTCCCTGAGGGCGGTGCAGCGGTGATGCTCCCAGCGCACCATTTTGAGGCTGTGCGCTGAGCCTCTAAACGATGACCAGGATTGCGGCCCCATGATACCGTCCTTGCTCCCTTCCCGGCGTCCTCATCCTGGGGAAGAAGAAATGGCGGCTGCCTTCACTGATGCGGCGAGTGCGGCCTCGTACCGCAATAGCACTACCTGGCCTGATGGTGGGCGGGGGGCTCCACTATGCGCGCCGTCCTTAACGCTGGAGCTGAAACACCTACAGCCGATCCCGACTTGCAGGACCATTCTGGCTGCACTCGCCGAGCTCCGCAGGGACTGGCGTGCCCTCTCCGGCGAGTTAGAGGACCGGCTCGACGAGGTCATTAAGACGGGGCTGACGGGACCGGCCGGCTCCCAGTCCCTTACTACTTTGCCTGGGACAATCTCTGTGGGGGTCCTTGGACTGCGGAGTGAGTGCGGGGAGGTATTGCGCTCCCCTGATTGCCGTGATGATTGTAGCCGGCCTTCCAGTGGCTCCAGTAGCGCCACAATGTTTCCTCCCTCGCCGAGGTTTGATACATTGTCTAAGGGGAGACTCCTGCTTCAAACCTTGCCTTTGCAGACACCGGTCCCCTTGGAACCTTCGGCCTTGCAATTGGTTCCCTCCCGGCAAGGGATTGGATATCGTTTCATGTGTCTGAGGATGCCACTTCAGTGTGCCTGTACCTCGGTGAGTGACTGGAGTCGTCCATCTTGTCTCTACCTCGCATCGCTTTCACTGTGGTGGCCATTTTGTCCTTCGGCATTGTTTGGATCGGGCACCCCCTGGAGGCCATGTCTGAGGAAGCAGTCACGGTCTGGCCAGGGCTGAGGGAATCTTTCCTGGTACACAATATGGCCTGGTGGGGGGAGACTGGACTCGGAACGGTTTTGATGTGATCCCTGGAACTACATGTGCCTGTTGCGACAATTGCCTGAGATGTGCTGCTGGACTGCCGAACTTTGCACAGAATTCTGTTTATTTGATTAGTCGAGTCCTGGACTGAGACGCTATCCTGGTACTTTACATACGCTCTTCGCAATGGTCTTTCTCGTCTCAGGTTGTAATTGATGTGCTAGATTGCTGACTCTCCTCATTAGTCTCCCCCTTCTTCTTTGCTCCCATTTTGTTTCTTTGTTGTAGAGGGGGTCGGCATTCGTCGGGGAATGTGTACTGAGGGGCGTCCGAGATCGGGCCAGGGTTAGGCAGTTTCTCTGCTGTATTGCTTTCTTACCTGGCGGGGATTGGGTTGAGAACGCTATGTGGAGGGGCTGTATGGATCACACGCAGAATGTAGCTTGCTTTTTCCCATCTGGATTTGTCGCTATTAGTTATTGCTTAGCTCTCACATTCAAGGCATCCCTTGTGGCATGGCAATTTGTTTACGGCATAGTCGACGCTACAATTGGCTATCCTGGTAACTTGTGAGCCGTTGGCTCTGCTGTATTCTCTTGGGCGCCTGACTTGCCACAATGTTCATTGGGACGGGGGGATTGTTTGTGAAGGGTGGCGTCCATTTCGCTTTTCTTTGTCTTTGCACTGCCTGGGGCGGCCATCTTGGTCTTTGTTCCAGCTGGGGTGGGCTCCGGTCGGGTACCATGGTGTAGTGGTCGCTGCGACCTGCATAGAGCTAGGGGTTTCCGGGTGTTAACTTTTGCTGACCTATTAGAGGTGGTCTCGAATTGCGGCGCCTTTTCAGCGCGTATTGAAGTTATAGCTCCTCACATTTATTTTGATACTCTTGTCTATCCTGGCACTTTCGACTGTGAGGTGGAGCTGCTCATATCCTGTTGTCTAATTTTTAGATGGGGTGGTGACTCATGTGCTAATTCCGTGTCCTCGGTGTACCTGATTCTGTTCCCCTTTTGATTTTATGGCCTTTGATTTTCTCGATCCAAATGGCGTAGGTATTGCAAATGGCTGGGTGCCCGGGAGATCTGTTATTGTACTGGCTCCTCCCCGCCTTCTTCTTTTTGGGAGTGGTAGATTAGCCTAGTCTTTTCTTCCTCCCTATTTTCAAGTGTGAAAAATTCTTTTTCTTACCACCTTCTTTTCTGCGCTTCAGAACTTTCTTATCGTTTCCTTCTCTTCTCTTCTATTCTTGGTCTATATTTCTGGTTCTTTAATGGGCGACAGGCACTTTGCTGGGGGGGGGGGGTAGGCCATAGCCTCCGCAATGATGTAGGGTGGGGGGGTAGATTTATTTTTCCTTATTTCATTTCTATGGGCCTTATTTTTCTAAACTTTCTGCGCTTTCTTGTCCTGTTTTCTGTTCTGGGTCTGTGACAGGGGTTGGTAGGGAATGGGTGGCGCTGTGGGTGATACGTAAATGCGGACTGAGGCTCCTGTTGTTTTGCACTGTACTGCCATAATTGACGGGGTGTTCCCCACTACTGTTGCTTCTTATTGCTGCTGCCTGCTCATGTTGTGAAGCTAATGTACGGACTCAGTTCTCCTGACTCTATTCTTTACTGATTATATTTAGATCAAAAATTTAAAAAATTTAACCTTCAATGCTCCTTCTCCTTGGTGACATAACTTCATTCAGTGTAACTGCTATCAATTGTTGCCGTATTGCCTGATGCCGCTGCGGAACCGTATTGCTCGCACCTGTGCTTAAAGTATCGTGGCCGGCCGGATGGTTGTAGGCCCGTATTTGTTCCCTTTTTCATGCACAATAAAGGTTTTCAAAAAAAAAAAAATTAAAAAAAAATCACTGACATCCACAACAGCTTCGACAACCAACCTGGAGACCAACCCACCCAACCTTCGGCCGTACCTTCACCCCCCTTGAACATCCTTAATGACTGGAACCCAATCTCCACTGAAGACACCATCCGCCTGATGAACTCCATCCACTCAGGATCCCCCACAGACCCATGCCCTCACCACATCTTCAACAAAGCTGACTCCATCATAGCACCACACCTCCGTGACATCATCAACTGCTCCTTCAACTCCGCCACCTTCCCGGAAAGCTGGAAACACGCCGAACTCAGCGCCCTTCTGAAGAAACCCACTGCAGACCCCACCGAACTCAAAAACTACCGCCCCATCTCGCTCCTCCCATTCCCGGCCAAAGTCATTGAGAAAGCGGTCAACAACCAGCTCGCCACCTTCCTCGAAACCAACAAATCCCTCGACTCCTCACAGTCCGGCTTCCGAGCCAAACACAGCACTGAGACCGCGCTCATCGCAGCAACAGACGACATTCGAACCCTACTGGACAATGGAGACACAGTCGCCCTCATCCTCCTCGACCTCTCCGCAGCCTTCGACACAGTCTGTCATAGCACCCTGTTACAATGCCTCAGAAACATCTGAATCCAAGGAAAAGCACTGGAATGGATCACCTCGTTCCTCGCCGGAAGAACTCAAAGAGTCCGCCTCCCACCATTCAAATCAGAGGCCACTGAAGTCATCTGCAGCGTGCCACAAGGATCTTCACTCAGCCCCACCCTCTTCAACATATACATGAGCCCCCTCGCGGCCATCGCACGCCAACACAACCTCAAGATCATCTCCTATGCTGATGACACTCAACTGATCCTATCACTCACCAAAGACCCTAACACCACCAAAACCAACCTACACGAAGGAATGAAAGAAGTTGCCGAGTGGATGAAGCACAGCCGTCTGACACTGAACTCAGACAAAACAGAAGTCCTTATCTTAGGTACCTCCCCCTCCGCCTGGGACGACTCTTGGTGGCCAAAGGCCCTTGGAAAAGCACCCATTCCGACGGATCACGCACGGAACCTGGGCGTCATCCTGGACTCCTCACTCTCGATGACCAGACAAGTCAACGCCGTTTCATTATCTTGCTTCAACATTCTTCGCATGCTCAGAAAAACATTTAGCTGGATCCCTACCGAAACTAGAAAAACGGTCACCCACGCACTGGTTACAAGCCGCCTAGACTACGGAAACACCCTATAAGCCGGTACCACCGCAAAACTTCAGAAAAAACTCCAACGCATCCAGAACACATCAGCCAGACTCATACTAGACATCCCGCGTAAAGACCACATTTCTGGTCACCTGAAAAACCTCCACTGGCTCCCCGTCAATAAGAGGATAACATTCCACCTCCTAACGCACGCACACAAAGCACTTTACGAACTTGGACCCGAATGCCTCAACACGCGACTTTCCTTCTACACACCCTCCACCAGCTTCGCTCTTCCAATCAAGCCCTTGCTGCCGTACCTCGAATCAACAAAACCACCATGGGAGGAAGATCCTTCTCCTACCTGGCGGCTAAAACCTGGAACTCACTTCCCATTCACCTTCACCTCACCCAGAACCACCTAGCATTCAGAAAGCAACTTAAAACTTGGATATTCGACAAGTAATTCCCCACCCCTCTTCAAGCGCCTTGAGACCCTCTGTGTATGTAGCGCGCTATATAAATTATCTGACTTGACTTGACTTGACTAGGGCCAATAGGGCATCCCTACCTGTTGGAGGCATGTAGCGATACAATCCACCACCCCAATGCTTCTCATGGATCCCATGGGCTCTTAAGGAAACCTCATAGGCTGCCAGCCACTTAGCTATGTCATCTCCAACGGTATAACTAGCGAGCACGTCCTTGGGTAAGTGAGGCCTGAGTTCCCTGGCAAATTCCTTAGACTCGACACCCTCCGGAGTGATGTTATGGGCCCTGAGGTCGAGCTCTCGTAGCTTGAGCTCGTGCTCCATCCTCTTCCCTTCCATCTCCAGCTTGGCTAACTCCCACCTCAATTGTCTTTCCTCTCTTCTGTCAGCTAACTCGGTCTCTGACAACCCTCCTGTTGATGCACTGCTGCCCTCCCGTGAGATTACCTTGGGGCTGATTATCATCTCACCCACCCCTAGGGGACATTCCGCAGCCCTCTCAACGACAGTACCCCTGCCTGACTCCTCCTCCTCTACCATACCCTCCGGATGCGCTTCCACCCAGGCTCGCAGACTAATGCGGAGCTCCTCTCTTTTGGCCCCTCGCATAACAAACACCCCCCTTTCCTGACAGAACTCCTTGAGCTGCGCCACGGTATAGGTCTCCAGCTCGGACATATCGAATTCCATCTTGTCAGTGAAAAGTGTGGACAACCACCTCGAAGTAGGTTACAAGGATAGGAACTCTGAGGGTCACCTCCACACACCTCCAGAAGAGAATTTGGAAAAAGCAAAATATTGAATTGGTGGGCCGCTGGGAGAAAACTCCGGGTGTGTACCTGTGGCGCACACTGAATTATTATGGGGTACGGCTCGTAATCCCACCCGCTGAGCACCAATTTTATGTTGGACCTGCGATGGGCAAGCCCAGCACAAAGGGGGTAGCTTGGCTCAAGTGTCAAGGCAAGTGAAGGCTATCGTGTTAAGCCGGCTCTGATCCAATAATATCTCCTTGTACAACCACCCAAAAAGAAGGACACCACACCACTGTTGTAGAAAAATACGATTCCTTTATGTAAAAATTCTCTGTTGTGAATGGGGATCAATTAGGAAAGCACATTTACATTTCTTTTGGTCACAATTTTGCGAGGTTTTGATTTCGGGTTGAATACAGTAGTTATTTCAGGAATAAATATCATCAATAAATAGAATAAATATCAGGAATAAATATCATCAATAAATAGAATAAATATCAGGATTAAATATCATCAATAAATAGAATAAATATCACTTTTTGTTCAGCAGAATAAATACTGGTTCATTTAAATAAACAAACACATGTTCATTCTGGTATCGCTGCCACCAATTAAATATTTCAGGAACTTTAACTTGCAATACGTTTCAGGATGGAAAGATTACTCTTACAGTTTATGATGACTTCACTGCTACTGAATACAGGCTTCTCTGGGCACAAAAGAGAGGTCGGATACATCCAGACGAGTGGCATGCCGTACAAGCCTATGAGGAATTAATAAGAAGGCGAGAGGCCAAAAACGATCCCATCCAGTCTCCAAAGCTCAACCACGCCTTTGAAACCTTGACGACAAGAAAAATACTCGTATTCGAGTTACGCTTGCAGAAGCGTTACCGTTACGACGTTTAAAGTTAATGATCAGAAGAGTAATAGCCTCGAGCTCCGGTAAAAGAGACCTTGGGCAGCCTCGCAATAAAACAGGAAGCTAAAAACCTGCTTTTAAATACGTCCTTAAGAAATATCACTCATTCAGATTGCTGACACCCACGTCCTAGACGCTAAGCTACTGTTGATAAAAAAAGAAAATGCAGAATTCCTGAGGAAGGCGAACGGTCGAACGCGTTGAAGGGAATATATTCTGTGTTGTTTCAAATATTTTTAAGGATTATTTAATGTGAAATAATTGTCATGTATTATATGTAAAAAGTCTTTGTACAAAAATAACAAAAATGTGTTGATATATGTATAACAAACAGAAATGAAATAAGAGTTAAAAGAAAAAACAATAGAAAGAAAAAATATAAATAAAAATGCTTAACAGAAGCTATTTGGTGGAATATTGATTTATCTAAACACAACGTCTAGTTTACTCAAAAAGTACAAGTGCACATAACCGGACCAACTCTTTACAAAAAAATACTAGACCTTGCTAGGGTTTATCCTTTTAGGCAGGGGCCCCAATCTTCCAAAACAAATCATTTAAATAAACAAACACATGTTCATTCTGGTATCGCTGCCACCAATTAAATATTTCAGGAACTTTAACTTGCAATACGTTTCAGGATGGAAAGATTACTCTTACAGTTTATGATGACTTCACTGCTAATGAATACAGGCTTCTCTGGGCACAAAAGAGTGTTGGGACTCTTTAAGAATCACTCGGGGGATAAGCGCGTATATCTACAAAGCAAGGAAACACAGTGAGCACTTTATTTATACTCGGCTGCCACCGGGTTGAGTTCTCTGTTTGCCGGTGGGGGTCTAAGCGCGCCTAGGGGCTTTGTTACCGCTAGCACTCAGGCGGCACCAGTTCAAAGTCTTTAGACTGATGAACGGGGCTGCCGAAGAGGTCGCACAATCTTCGCGCTCAGTCATATAAATGCCGGTTCACAGTTCCTTTATAACGACGCTTCCCACCTGAAGAAACCGGCCCACCTCACATCGGCTGCAATCGAAAATCGATTCAGTCGGGTTCAGCACTTCTCTCACCAGCGACGCGTTCTCAGGGGCTCCACGGACCTCCCTCCGACTTCCTACAGCTGCCGATTCACTGGGGAGGGGCAGAGACAGTAGTCCCGCCCAACGAAGGCCGGCCTTTCCCCGCCCCGGCGCACCACCTCACCTCAGTCTGCGCAGGAAGCACTCTACGCCGGTGGAGCTCGGAGACGTCCGAGCTCCTCGCTGGAGGCGCCTGTCACAAGGAGGCACAGAGGACGTTCTCGGTCGCGGCGAACTTGCTCTCGCCTCGCGACCTGAGTCTATTGTAATTCACCACCGGGGGGGCGGGAGGCACACGAAAACGGCCACAGTCTCTTGGGGGTGACGAGGCACTCGATGGGCAGGCGCTGTAGGCGCGAGGTCACCGCACACTCAGCTGACTGGAACGCCAGTCAGGATCCACGCCAGTGACTCTTGCTTGCTCTACTGCCCACGCTAACAGCTGCCTCAGGGGTCAACAGGGCAGGTGTCAATCTGGTGTCAAGTCTGGAATCTCCTTCTTCACCTAGATCTGGAACATCATTATCCTATCTAGTCTTCTGGTCATCTAAAATGGCCGCCAGGGACTGGACCTTATATAGCCAGTACCCTGAGGTGCTGGCTCGTGCCAGTAGGTTCTAGAACCTTCTTTGGGCTAGGCCAATGACATGGCACTTCTGGGGTATTTGGGACCCTAACAGCCACCATACTGGGGTTCTAGAGCAGCAATTTTGTGTACTTGAGGGAAATAAAGAAATTCCTGTCAGGAATGCGCGCCAAGCAAAAGGGCGCCAAAACCTTGAAAGGTCAAGGTTTATGGAGGCTCCAAGGGAAGTCACTCACATGAGGAAAAGGGTGGCCACCATTTTGAGGCCATTCATACAGGTTGCCAATCCCATTCTATAATATCACAGGTTCATTGTAAATAGGTGCCAAAAACCTTGTGAACAACTGGGCGTCAAGGAACATCCAGCCCCATGAAACAGCACACAAAAGGTCCTGGTAGACAAAGAAAAGCGACAAATTTTGGGAGGTACAGGGGAACAAAATAAATCATAGTGGTGAGGGGACTCTCAGAAGCAGACAGGTCTAACAACCAGCCTTGTGGATTCAAACTGGAAATGTTAAAGGACAAATTTTATAAAGAGTCTGTAAATCACTATGGGCCATATGTATTAGGCAAAATTGGGATCGCAATTTTGCTAAGTGGTATGTATGAAGGCAAATCTCCATGCAAAATAAGAACTCGCAAAATCTGAAATTCCTTATTTTGTGATTGCATTTAAGGAATCCCAATCTAAGTTGAGTGCACCATGTTGCAGGGATTCTGCTGCTACACAGAACTGCATAGAGACCCAGGAGTCGATTGTGTGTGCTCTGGATCTTGCGAGTTGGAGTGAATCCAGCGTGGGACAGCGTGAAAATCAACCGTGTACCGCCAAGATCGTGGCGGTACACAGTTGATTTTCACGCGGTCCCGTGCTGCAAATTGCAAGATCCAGAGCGTACACAATTGACTGTGTGATATCCAGAAACCTCCTGCATCGTGGATGTCTTCCTGGACACAGCTTTCACATCAGCAATTGTTTTCAAATCCAAGTTCCATTGAACCTTGCAAGTCCAGTACTTCCTTCTCCAGGCAGACTACAATCACAGCGGACATAGGGACCGTTTTCTTCCGGCACCGTCCAAAAATGTCACCCCGGTTATGAAGATGATTCTAAGTAATTGGATCGAAAACTCATCGACCTGTCAGTGCAACTGATAGCGCACCCCTCTCGTGGTTCAACAGAAACTGTTATCAATTGTCCAAGAAGATTGTACATTTTTGACTTGAACCACCATATTCACTGTACATATATTTTCATGTTTGCACCTTGCGCCGTTCTTTGCTGATACCACATTGTCACTTGCGTCGCCACCCTTTGTGTCACATACACAATCGAGCACTAAGTCCAATTCGGGTTGTTCATGAAATTTCTTGCCTACAGGGCTGTCACAACTTTATTTCTCCTTATCATAATTTGTACCCAAATATATGATCCCATGTGCACATTCTAAAAAACCCACTGAGAGTCTCCTTTTCTTTCATGTAATCTAATGTACATACGCGTCTAAATGTCCTGCCTAATGATACCAGTTGAGATAGTGTTGCCTTCTACATCGCTCTTCAATCCAGTGCCCCTTCAGTGTTTCTTTTGCTTCGATCCAGCTCCCTCTTGTTTGTCTGTTTATTCCATCCAGCGTCCCTCCAGTGTGTGTTTTATTTCCATTCAGTGACCCTCATATGCGTCTGTTGCTTCCATCCAGCAACACTCGAGTGTGTCTGTTGCTTCCATCTAGCTACTCTCCAATGTGTCTGTTGCTCCAGTGCACCTCCAGTGTGTCCGCTGATTCCATCCAGCACCACTTCTGTGTGCCTGTTCCTACAGCGCCCCTCCAGTGTGTCTGTTGTTTCCATTCAGGGCCCCTCTTATGTGTCTGTTGCTTCCATCTAGCGCCCCTCTTGTGTGTCTGTTGTTTCCATCCAGCACCCCTCCAGTGTTTCTGTTGCTCCAGTGCCCCTCCAGAGTCTCTGTTGCTTACATCCAATGTGCCTCCAGTGTGTCTGTAGCTCCAGTGCCTCTCCAGTGTGTCTGTTGTTTCCATTCAGGGGCCCACTTGTATGTCTTTGGCTTCTATCCAGCACCTCTTCTCTGTTTCTGTTGCTTCCATCCAGCGTCGCTCCAGTGTGTCTGTTTCTTCCATCCAGCGACCCTCTTGTGTGTCTGTTGCTTCCATCCAATAACCCTCCAGTGTATCTGTTGCTCCAGTGCACCTCAAGTGTGACCATTGCTTCCATCCAGCACCTTGTCTGTGTGTCTGCCAGTTCCATCCAGCACCCCTCTTGTGTATCCGTTGTTTCCATCCAGCACCCCTCCAGTGTGTCTGTTTTTTCCATCCAGCGCCCCTCTAGTGTGTCTGTGGCTTCCACCCAGTGCCCCTCTTGTGTATCCGTTGCTTCGATCTAGCACCCCTCTTGTGTGTCTGTTTCTTAATCCAGTGCCCCTCCAGTGAGTCTGTTGCTCCAGTGCCCCTCCAGTGGGTCTGTTATTTCCATCCAGTGACCCTCCAGTGTGTCTGTTGCTCCACTGAACCTCCACTGTGTCCGCTGCTTCCATCCAGCACCTCTTTTGTGTGTCTGTTGCTTCGTCCAGAGCATCTATTGTGTGTCTGTTGCTTCCATCCAGCACCCCTCTTGTGTGTCGGTTGCTTCCATCCAGCACTCCTCTTGTGTGTCGGTTGCTTCTATCCAGCACCTCTTATGTGTGTCTGTTGCTTCCATCCAGTGACCTCTGGTGTGTCTGTTTCTTCCATCCAGTATCCCTACAGTGTGCATGTTGCTTCCATCCAGAGCCCCTCCAATGTGTCTTTTGCTCCAGTGCCCCTCAAGTGTGTCCGTTGCTTCCATCCAGCACCCCTTGTGTATCCATTGCTTCCATCCAGCGCCCCTCAAGTTGTCTGTTGCCCAGAGCCCCTCCAGTGTGTCTGTTGATCCAGAGCCCCTTAAGTGTGTCTGTTGCTTCCATCCAACGTCCCTTCTGTCTATCTGTTGCTCCAGTGCCTCTCCAGTGAGTCTGTTGCTACCATCCAGCACCTCTTCTATTTATCTGTTGCTTCCATCCAGCACCCCTCCAGTGTGTCTGTTGCTTCCATCCAGCACCCCTTTTGTGTGTCTGTTGCTTCCATCCAGAACACCTCTTGTGTGTCTGTTGCTTCCATCCAGCACTCCTCTTGTTTGTCCGTTGCTTCTATACGGCACCTCTTATGTGTGTCTGTTGCTTCCATCGAGAGCACCTCTTGTGTGTCTATTGCTTCCATTCAGCACCCCCTCCAGTGTGTCTGTTGCTTCCATCCAGCACCCCTCTTGTGTATCCGTTGCTTCCATCCAGCACCACTCTTGTGTATGTGTTGCTTCTATCCACCACTCCTCTTGTGTGTTCGTTGCTTCTATTCAGCACCTCTTATGTGTGTCTCTTGCTTCCATCCAGAGCACCTTTTGTGTGTCTGTTGGTTCCATCCATCACCCCTCCAGTGTGTCTGTTCCTTCCCTTCAGCACCCCTCTCGGCGCTAATAGGATAAGTACTATTTATCCTCCGGCATCCATTACCTGTCTAAGAGAGTCAGTCACTGCCAGAAGGGCCCCTTCTGTTTATCTGTTGCTTCAGTGTCTCACTAGTGTGTCTGTTGCTACCATCCAGCACCTCTGCTATGTATCCATGGATTCCATCCAGAGCCCCTCCAGTGTGTCTGTTGCTTCCATCCAGCGCCCATCCGTTGTGTCCGCTGCTTCCATTCAGCACCCCTTTTGTGTGTCTGTTGCTTCCATCCAGAGCACCTCTTGTGTGTCTGTTGTTTCCATCCAACACCCCTCCAGTGTGTCTGTTGCTTCCATCCAGCACCCCTCTTGTGTAACCGTTGCTTCCATCCAGCGCCCCTCTTGTGTATCCGTTGCTTCCATCCAGCGCCCCTATTGTGTATTTGTTGCTTCTCTCCAGCACCCCTCTTGTGTGTCTGGTGCTTCCATCCAGAGCACCTCTTGTGTGTCTGTTGTTTCCATCCAACACCCCTCCAGTGTGTCTGTTGATTCCATCCAGCGCCCCTCTTGTGTATGCGTTGCTTCCATCCAGCACCCCTCTTGTGTATCCGTTGCTTCCATCCAGCGCCCCTCTTGTGTATGCGTTGCTTCTATCCAGCACTCCTCTTGTGTGTGTCCGTTGCTTCTATACAGCACCTCTTATGTGTGTCTCTTGCTTCCATCCAGAGCACCTCTTGTGTGTCTGTTGCTTCCATCCATCCCCTCTCCAGTGTGTCTGTTGCATCTATTCAGCACCCCTCTTGTGTGTATGCTGCTTCCATCCATCACCCCTCCAGTGTTTATGTTGCTTCCATCCAGCCCCTCTCTTGTGTATCCGTTGCTTCCATCCAGCACCCCTCCAGTGTGTCTGTTTCTTCCATCCAGCGCCCTTCCAGTGTGTCTGTTGCTCCAGTGCCTCTCCAGAGTGTCCGTTGCTTCCATCTAATGCCCCTCCTGTGTGTCTGTTTCTTCCACCCAGCGCCCTTCCAGTGTGCTTGTTGATTCCATCCAGTGCTCCTCTTGTGTATCCGTTGCTTCCATCCAGCACCCCTCATGTGTTTCTGTTTCTTCCATACAGAGCCCCTTTTGTCTGTCTTTTGCTCCAGTGCTCCTCCTTTGTGTCCATTGATACCATCCAGCACCTCTTTGTTGTATCTGTTGCTTCCATCCAGCGCCCCTCTGGTGTGTCCATTGCTTTCTTCCAGTGTCCTTCTGGTGTGACCGTTGCTTCCATGTAGCACCTCTTGTGTGTCTGTTGCTTCCATCCAGCACCTCTTCTGTGTGTCTGTTGCTTCCATCCAGCACCTCTTCTGTGTGTCTGTTGCTTCCTTCCAGCACCACTCTGGTGTGTCTGTTTCTTCCAGCCAGTGCCCCTCCAGTGAGTCTGTTGCTTCCATCCAGTGCTCCTACAGTGTGTCCGTTGCTTCCATTTAACGCTTCTCCAGTGTGTCTGTTGCTTCCATCCAGCACCCCTCTTCTGTGTCTTTTGCTTCCATCCATTATTCCTAACAGGTGGACATTGAGTTCCAGAGTTTGGTTCTGTGGAAAATGAAGAAGAATCCATCTGTCTGTTATGTTATGTTAGATTACATGGCATGGGTGTTACCCAGGAGGGTACCCTAGTTCTTGGAGAAGGAGAATGCTGCCCTGATGGGACTATTGGAATAGCCAGGTTTTCTGTTTTTATCAGAATCTTAGGACTAAGGTGGTGCTTTGATGTTCAGGAGGAAGAAGTTCCAGGCTCTGGGAGCCAGCACTAAGAAGGCACTACCATTGACTGCGGCTCTTTGCAGGTTTGGGAAGTGAGCTAGCAGCAGACTGGCAGAGCTGAGGTGTCTGGTTGGTACGTGAAAGCTAATGCAGCAAAATTCAGAGCTTTCTATGTGTCAGTGAGGAGCCTGAAGAAGGCACGTTTGTGAATGAGGCGCCAGTGAAGCTGTTTGAGGTGTGCGGATACATGTGTGTAGGGTGGAGGTGTCAGTGTGAGTCTGGCTGCAGCATTCTTAATGACCTAAAGTCTCTTGGTGAACCGTACTTTGATCCCGACATTGAGAGCTTTGCCATAGTCTAGCTTTCTGGTGATCGGGTATTGGGTAAGGGTTCTGCGGGTGTTTAGTGGGAACCATCTGATAATGTCCCCAAGGAGCTTGAGGGAGTGGAACAGGAGGATGCGATCTTGTTACCCTGGCTGGTAAATGAGGTCTGATTGTCAATCTTGATCATTAGGGTCCAGACTTGGTTCAACTGGTTGGATGTTATGTTATGTTATTTTAGTTCCACTTTTATAGCGCACAACTCACCCGGGGACATGTCGGCGCTGTTGAAGAACCCTGACTGAGAGACCAACCATAGGAAGATTCAAACAGGTAAGCTTTTAGTTGTTTCCTAAATATGCTTTAGGTGCAGATCTTGCAAAGAACAATTGGTAGTTTAGTCCATGACCTTGGAGCAAGGTAAGAGAAAGATTACCCACCTGTATGATTAAGACGTATTCGGGGCACCAGTGAAAGGGCTAATGTACTAGATCTGAGGTTTCGGCAAGGTACATGTTTTGTAAGTTTTCTTTGCAGATAGCGGGGTTCTTTGCCTTTCAGGGTGTTGTATGTGAGACAACACATTTTAAAATAGGACTGCTTCCTCACTGGTAGCCAGTGCAATTCCCTCAACAGAGGTCCAGAAGGAGATCCGGCCCGGTGATTCAGGGTTATTCCTTCCGCGGTATTCTGGATCACCTGTGTGGCAAGCAAGGTCACACCTACTTCGGCCAGCAGGGCATTCCCCTAGTCCAATCTGCTGATAACCATAGCTTGGAGAAGGGTTCTGCGACAGTTAATGGGCAGATAGGGAAAGATCCTGTGCAAAAGATGCAAGTTGTAGTAACAGGAACTAGCTGTGGCAGCAATATGATCTTTCATAGTTAGTGTCCGATCAAGTTTTATCCCTACATTTTTTACGCTTTGTTTAGGCACAGGAACGGTTTCTAATTGGTGGGGCCACCACTTGTCGACCAGATGGATGAGGCTTTCCCCATTAGCATGATCTTAATTTTTTCAGGATTCAGCTGGAGGCAAATCTCAGTCATTCAGCTGGCGATTGCAAGCATTCCAGCGGTAAAACAAAGTTTCTCTGTTTCTAGATTAGAACCAACTGTGAACATAAGATGAGTATCTTCAGCATATGATATTATCTCAAAACCTAACTGCTCTACGATCTATGCCAGTGGAGCCATATATATTTATATAAAATATATTAAATAAAGTCGGACTTAAGCATGTCCCCTGGGGCACGCCCTTATCCATGTGCACTTTTCCTGAGAGATAAGGCCCTCATATAATAGTTTGTTGTCTGTCTGACAAAAAATGCTACAGACATTTTAAGGCTGTTCCTTGGATGCCGCAAGCCTGTAATCTTTCCACAAGCTTTGGATGCAAAATGGTAGATCAGTACTATTGATCCTTTGGCGTCCATTACCTGTCTAAGAAAGTCAGTCACGGCCAGAAGGGCAGTCTCTGTGCTGAATCCTAATCAGAATCCCAATTGAGAGGGGTCCAGAATTTTGTTGTTTTCAAGATATGACCTCAACTGCTTATTTATTAGGCTTTCTAATTGCTTACCTAACAGGGGTAGCAAAGAAATAGGACGATAATTGCTAAATACTTGTCGTCAGCAGTGGGTTTTTTCAGTATCAACCGTACATAGACTTCCTTCCATATCGAGGGGATACTTTCATTGTATCGAACAGTTAAAGATATTTTGATGTCAGTCCTAGTGCCAAGGGCCACAAGGTGGAGGACCAGAGAGGTATTTTTTTCAAAAAATACCAATTCTATATTTTTGGAGATGAGCTTCAAACAGGTGGAATTCATCCAGTTTGTGATTTCGCTCATGCAGATGATGAATGTGTTCTCAGTGTTGGAGGGGTCATTGAAGACGGAGAGGATGAACCAGGAGTCATCCATATAATAGGGCTTAGGCACTGTTCACGAGCACGGCCATGTAGACGTTGAAGTGCATGGGGCTGAGATAAAAGAGGCAAAAATGTCAACAGAATGCAAGAGGAGGTAAAAAGACTGCAGGAGTGACAGTGGAAGGGTGATAAAAAAAAGAGGCCAAGAGGCAAACGTGAAGAAGGATGAGGGAATAAGAGTGTGAGAGCAATGCTGGGAAAAGAGGCGAACAAGCAAAAGGCGAAACAGAATGCAGGAGTGATAGAGAGAGAGACAAATGCCCAAAATGTGAAATTGCAGAAAAGCAAATCACGAGTGAAAGAGTGAGAGCAGAAAAAGGGGCAGTAGGAAGAGGCAAGAGCATGAGCCTGTAAGGCCTCAGCGCAGCAGCAGTGGTGTTGGGTCCGAAAGGGCTTGGAGTACCAGGCATGGGTTAGGTAGGCAGGGAGGACCAGGCAGTACCTACTTATTTTTTGAATGATGGGATGATAAAAAATGGGGCAAAGCTTGAGTGCAATGATCTTATCTGGTAACACATCTTGTGTTTTTGTTCAAGGGGAGCAGTGCAGACCTCTGGATAGATGACTGAGCTATGTGCATTGCTTTAATGGTGATCTTTCTTCATCCTGTGAGCATTGTGAGAAAATGAGGCCAGTTGTGATGTGGATATGGGCTGGTAGGTTAAGCAGCTTTGTGGCAGCTGCATTTAAAATGTTCAGTACCTACCTCAGTATTAAAAGGGGAGCTTCAAGATAGAATACATTGGCATTGTCAAGATAGGACAGTACTAATACTGTAATGTCTTGGACCTTTTATGGAAACCTTAAATATGGGAAACTTCAGCTGAGACATTTTAACAAATGAAATCTTTGTTTTGTCCACTTGATTTGTATGTGGTATAAGGTATACTTTCGAGATTATAATGCCCCCTATGTTCCTCGCTTCAGGTGAGCATGCAGATGGGGTCTTTATTCCTGAGTCCAATCAGCCAAATATTGTAATTTATCCATTTGCAACATGCAAGAATTTCTCATTTCATGGGGTTGCTCTTGAAATGGTTAGCAAACATCCAGTGGTCAATTGAATGAAGACATTTCTCCATGGTAAGTGTGTCGGCTGCAGATGAAAACTTGTGAATTATTTGTGTGTCTTCAGCATTGTTATAGCAACTGAGGTTAAAGGAGAATATGAGGTCTGGTGAGGGACTGAGGTAGTATTTGAATTGGAGGGTGGCAATGAATGAGCCATGTGGTACACAGGCTGTTGAAAATAATGCACCACAAGAGGAGGAGAGAAGTGATACAATGAGCATTCTGCTAGCCAAGTAACAATGTCCATTATGCCACCTGGCATATAGGGCATCAACAATGCACCTCCACTTCTGTCGGTCTTAGGCAGGTTTCTGTACGGTGCCCCAGCTCTGGTTCTCAGTCTTCAACTATTCATTTTGCCTCCAGATGTTCTTTGGCCGGCCTCTCTTTCATTTGCCATCATGGGGTCCAGTGGAGGCATGCCCTTGTAATGGAATCTTCTTCGCTTGTGATGGTGTGTCCTATCCATCTCCATCTTTTTCTCATAATGAGGGTGCCCATGCTCTTTTGCTAGTATCTGGTTTGCAGGTCCTGGTTGGAGATAGTTTGCAGGCGGAAAATGCATAAGAGATTGGTCAGGTTACTAGTGTGGAAGGCTGACACTTTGGTAATGTCACACTTGGTCTGATCCACACAAGAGTGTGGACAGAGCACAGCCCTGGTAAAGAACTCTACACATTGGTCAGCATCCTGACGGCATTTTCTGCCAGTCTGTTCAGCCTGCTCCTGATGTCACTGTCTGCCCCTCCATCATGTCTGATAGTACTGCATTGGTAGGTGAACTCTTCAGTTATGTTTAGGTCCTCTCAAGCCACCTTGATTGGAAAGATATTTGCAGTGTAGACTGGCATGACTTCTGATTTCTTCGTGTTGATCTTCAGGCACCCTTGTTGTGCATAGATGTTGAGCTGAGATTTCTCTTCCTGCATATGCCAGTGTGTGCGAGAGAGCAAGGCCAGGTCATCTGCCTAGTCAGGGTCCTCCAGTTTAGAGAATACGGTCCATCTAATCCCTCTTGCTTAGTTTTCTTTTGTGCGTCGCATCACTCAGTCAATGGTGACTTATGTTATGTTATGTTAAATTGGTCTTCTATAGCGCACGGCTACTCCAGAAGGAGTGTCCCGGCGCTTTTATAAATGACCAGAAAAGACAGACAACACACAACAATAACAAGTTCAATACAGAGGACCAAGGGGGTCCAGCACTATAGAAAGCTCCCTAGTGGGCAAAGAGCCATGTCTTTAGGCCCTTCCTGAACGCCAATAAATCACGGTGTAACTTCCTCTGTATCAAAAAATTATGTCAGCCATATGAACTCCTCAGGATCAAGGCGATTCTCAAGTGGGCCCACCTCTCGATATTCCAACTGCTGCTTGCTGTTAAAGCACATACAGTTGGAAGGATCAAGACAGGAATGGAAAGGGACAGCTGGGAGGGAGATTTAGAAGACACAACAAAGTCTTCGCTAGTATCCAGACTTGTGAGGCTATACCACCTTACCTTGAAAAGAAAATGAGTTCAGCTGAACCTGTTCTAGAAGCCTTCAATGGGATGGATTCTCCCCTTGACTCTTAGTTGCTGAAATGTCACCGAAAATGTCTTTTACTCTCATTTTTCCTGTTTAGCCACAAAAGGCAGGTGATCTGACAACAAGCATTATCCTTTATTCCTGTATGCTGACAGTGGGGTTCTCTCACTTTGTATTACTGTTATTTGCACAGTCTAAAAAGGATTGCTCAATCTTTGAACAAAGCAAAGTTTCCTCACCCTGCACTAATCCTTTGTTGATTTGAACAAAGAATATCTAAGCAAGTCTTTAGTGGAGCCCACCTGCTCTTTTGCCAACAAGATTTTAACAAAAGAGAAGCCCACCCACGTTCCAAACTGACCCACACTTGCCTTTTGTTTTTTGTGCCGGCATGGGTTGTTGCTGCTCGAACTGCCACCAACTGTGCAGGCTCAACCCGATGAAGACTCACCCGCCCCTTCCACAGAAGTGATGATCCTGGTGGAATCTTGGAGCCACATTAAAGTTCTTCACCTCTTCTGATGCTGCAGCTTCCTGTTCATTCGCTGTTCTTGTTCCGCGATTACTGGAAGACGCGGACAGGACCCTGTTCTCTCGGTCTTGCTCTTATCTCAGGATTTCTGAGTTCTCCACGCCTTGAACAGGTCCTGCTGACATCAGAGTACAAGCAAGGAAGATAAGGCACAGTCGTATTTATAGAGCAGTCTAACCTAACGTTAAACCTCATGCGAGTCAGCAATCACAGGAATCACAGTGGACCTTCCTATGAGTCATCAATCACTGTGGAAATCACGGTGTAACTTCCTCTGTATCATCAATAACATGGCTGGAAACTGTTCGGGTTATGAGTCAGTGAGGCAGCACAGACTACTGGGCAATGTGGTCTCTCGAAAGCTCAGCTGAAAAATACAACGTAGAAAGTAAAACACAAGAGCACATTCCCCTTTAGAATAGCCCCTGAGTCCAAAACAACTCTGTGGTTTGTTTAGCCACAATCAACACAATATCTTTAGTGTATGTATGGAATGCCTTGTTTGGAGAATGGTAACAGAGATGCCTGCAGCATTTATATATGTTGAAGGTGATTTGTGCGTTGTGACGAGGTTGCAGAGCAAGACTGACATCACCCTTCCCGTCTCACACCGGTCTTGACTTTGAAACAAGGCTCTCTATCTCCCACATTGCAGGTAACATGATCATAGAGGTTTTTGATGAGGAGAACTTTCTGCTGTGGTATGCCTTATGCTCTCAGTGTACGCCAGAGTCTGTCATGGTGGATACTGTCAAAAGTTTTCTGAAAATCAATGATTTTTGTAAACCTGAGCGTAGTTCGTGTAGTAGGCCTACGCGAACTGCGTAGTGCACTATGCAAAATGCTGCTCGCACTGATTGCACGCACTGATTGCACAGTGCTGGATGCAAACTGCATCTTGCACAGTGCAAGCAGTCGTTTTCTGCCACTCGAGTACAATTCTACTCGAGCGGTCGCAAGCATGCGCGACCACTCACAATGAGAAACCTGACCTCCCCGCGTTGAGAATCTCGCCAGGAGGTTTATTTTCCACACTCGCGATCTGCAACTTGATGTTGCTGATCGCGAACAAGGAAAATGTCTCGCCGGGATGTTATTTTGCTCGCTTGCGGTTGCCTACTTGATGTGGAGGACCGCGAGCAAGCAAAAAATTATCGCAAAGCATGTTTGCACTGTGCTACGTGCAATTCGCATAGTGGGAAGTAATGCAAACTTTGCAGACTATGCGAGGGTAGCATAGTACTTCGCCCAGGGTTAGATTTTTGATGTATTGTTGTCTCTGCAACTCCGTGCACTGCTCTGTGATGTTACACAGAGTAAGGATGTGATCAACACACCCTCTGCTCTTGCAGAACCCAGCCTATTCTTTTCTTAACGGATTGTCTACTGCATCAGAAATGAGCTTTATAATTATGTTTGGCAGAATTATACTTGGGATTGACAAAAGGGAGATTCCGCACCAGTTGTTACAATTGGTTAATTCTCCCTTCGTTGGAATCGTGACGATGATGATTTGGCTCCAGTCATCCGGAACTTTCCTTCCCTCTCAAACAGATGGCGATTGAATGATCCTGGCTGATGTTTCAGTGTCTATCTTGAACATTTCTGCATTCAGGTTGTCTTTGCCAGTATCTTTTCTGTTCTTCAGAGATCAGCAGGCAGTGACATGATGGGGAGGTGTTCACAGCCTAATCTGATTCTTCTTCCTGGGTCACAGCATCTCTTGTTGTCACTGCTCTGTTCAAGCCTCATCCAAAATGCCCAGCCCAGCTTACTTCCTGCTCTTTCTCTATTGTGCGTAGCCTGCCTTGCTTCATGACAGGGGTGCTTACATGATACACAAGATTTACCAATGACTATCTTCCTTGGATAATCACCACACTGTAGTGGTCAAGGGGCTTGCATCTCTCACTGACCTTGAGATCTATGCTGGCAGCAGCTTAGTCTCCTGGCATGATCACCCAAGCCTGACATTTCAAAGCGGAAAGATCAGATGAAGGGCAATACACTGGTCCTTCAGGTTGGCGTTGGGCACAAAGCTGACAATCTTGTCAAATAAAAAGTGTTTGTTACAGAACCAGCAGCAAGAAACACTAAATCCCCCCACCCCCCTTTTCTGAATCGTTTTTGGCCACTATAAGTGTGGCAGGCTATACTCAGACATGAGTCCCTTACTCACTGCTCCATCAGGATTCAAGCAAGCCGGGCCGACGACGGCTGAAATGCCAGAAACCGGTCCCCGGAAGCTTGTCTCCTTTCTGGTGAAGAATTGGCTTGGTAGTTTGGTCTGCCCTGTTCCCATGATGCACTGGGCCAGGGACAGACTGATTTGCATATAGCCAGGTTCTGAGCTGGGATGGGGCAGTGAGTTAAATAACGGTGATGGATCAAGCCCTGATCTTTGGACTGGGTAAGAGTGGTCTGCTTAATTCAGACACTCTGTTCATCACCACCCCCTTTTCTGAATCGTTTTTGGCCACTATAGGTGTGGCAGGGTATACTCAGACATGAGTCCCTTACTCACTGCTCCATCAGGATTCAAGCAAGCCGGGCCGACGACGGCTGAAATGCCAGAAACCGGTCCCCGGAAGCTTGTCTCCTTTCTGGTGAAGAATTGGCTTGGTAGTTTGGTCTGCCCTGTTCCCATGATGCACTGGGCCAGGGACAGACTGATTTGCATATAGCCAGGTTCAGAGCTGGGATGGGGCAGTGAGTTAAATAACGGTGATGGATCAAGCCCTGATCTTTGGACTGGGTAAGAGTGGTCTGCTTAATTCAGACACTCTGTTCATCACCACCCCCTTTTCTGACTCACTAAATCTTCTGGGCACAAGAGATTTTCAGAGACTCTGCATGAGACATGCATAATTGACAGTAGTCAAAGCTGCAAGGGAGCTGCTCACAGAATTGGATTCTTGGCCTATACTGTTGTGTAGTTCCTATAAACCCATATAGAATCTGCATGTTTAGACAACATACACTGTGACCTTGGTGTCCAGACTGATTCCGGACACCCCCACCGAGTATGTCAGCCTGTATAGCTCACAGTGCCACTAGAAACTCCTCTTACCAAGGAGGGAATAGTTCTTGGCAACTATCGAACATGACAACCCTGATCCCTCAGACCTGTGGAAACAGTGTGCTACTTTTCGTTCAGTCACTCGTGCTCACTTAGTCTCAGAGAGTTACACAGAATAACCGGTATAGACATTTTTCAACCAGCATTTATTGAACAGTCGATTTTCTAGTGTAAAATAGTTGTGCTGAAACAATCATTAGACAATAAAAGACATAAATGAAGCTCTAAGAAAGTAAAAGAATGGTAGATTTATACCATTTTGCTATAACCATCAATACAGGCAAGTATATAACATACATGACAATAAAAATGCGTACTCCGACGATGCTACCCTAACTAGATGAACCTAAGTGTACCTAGCGTATATGTAGGTGTTAATCCAAGAATCCATCTCTGGATAAAGTCAACCCCGTTACCTGAAGTGAGATACTGTGGGACACCGTCTTGGTCTCGAGTTGGACACCCCGTAAGGGACATTTAGACCTCTGCGAGCTGGAGCATCTGCATGCAGGAACCTCAGAGTCTCGAGTCAGTGTGTGTTAGCAGGGAAGTCCTGATTTCCTCTGCTTGTCTCATCAAGATGTGATGTTTATATACCTGCAGGTCTCCCCGGGGGTTTTACCTTGCTGTGACACTTGTCGGACTTAGGATGACGTCTGAAATTAACTTTATACATAAATATTATACAGGGGATGGTAGTCGTGCTGAGTTTCCAAGAATCCTCATTCATAATGTATGAGGCCTTTACCAGGGCAAACCCTGCGTTCTTTGCGCAGTGTCGTATTTAGGTAAAAGGACAATCCCTAATAACCGTTACGTATGTAATGTAGGGGAGAATATAGGTGAAGGGTTATGATAATACCTGAGCCTATATTGGGGTACCTATATGGAATATAACAATAAGGCCTATGTATGATAAAGGAAAGCTAGCTCAGGGAAAGGATGGTTGCTAAAATTCCTTAAAGTTTAGTGGGGAACCAGATCAAAGGTCAAGGAAAGTTTTATATATTGATATTTATGTCTTTTGGTAGACATTTATTTCACTGCCATCTGTGCATTTTGAACCTGCTTGATTGTTACTGAATGTTGCAGGTAGCAGTGATGTGCTTAAAGCAATTAAGTATGTGGAGAAGTGTGGCTCACTGGTTAGAGCAGGCAGACCCTGAAGCAGAGGTCAGACCCGGGACCAGGGTTCAATTCCCGACGCGGCAGGGTCTTGAGCTCAAATGTCCATGGACTCGATAATTCTTTCTTCGGTGCCTGACCTAATCATGGGTTCACACTCTGCAACTCTGGGCATTAAGCTTGCTTAATCTCCACAACGGCCCCCCGCGGCGGGATGCCTGGCTTTCACCTTGGGGATGCCCTATAGGGGCTATCTCACAGGGAAAAGCCAGGACGGGTTCCCAAGGCAAGCGCGGAGATACCCCTTCGGGGGTCGATTCAGGCGCTATATAAGAAACATAATAATAATAATAATAAGGATTGTGGTTGCTGCTTGACCAGGGTTCACACCACAGCTCCTAGAGGCATGCGTTTGAAGTGCACAGGTGCCCTTCCTTCCTGGCCCTTGCTCCAGACTAACTACGGGAGGTATGCAACCCTTTGTGTAGAGACAGGACACAGTCCATTCCAGGCACACCTAAGCTCCCCATTGTGTTTGGCTGTCTAAGAGCAATGTAAAAAAGCACAACTATCAACCTCACCGAGTCATGTAACCCTGAGACAGGACACAGGCAGTAAATGGCTAAGGCAAGAAAATGCCAACTTTCAAATTTAAAATTTAAAATCCGACTTCACCATAAGTTAGCATGTTAGCATGAATTAGCATTTTTCTTTACAATTCCAGAGATTCCTAAAATGGTCCGTTTACCTGTTGCAATTTGGAAGTTATACTTATAAAATGTATTAAGGTAACTACAATGTTATCCAAGAGGTAGTCCTTACAGTAATGAAAAATGAATGTATGAGTTTTTTACTACAAGGACATGTAAAACCTAAGAGTACATGTTCTACATTTTCATTCCATTGCAGCCTGCCCTTTGGGCTGTCCAGGGCTTACAGTAGGGCTAATTCATATGTATTAAAAAGGAAGGTTTGGGCCTGGCATCAGATTTAATTTCCCAGGTCATAATGGCAGTTTAAACGTGCACATATGCAGGCTTCAATGGCAAGCCTAAATATGTTTAAAGTGCTACTTAAGTGGGTGGCAGAATCAGTGCTGCAGGCCCACTAGTAGTGTTGTGTAGTTCCTATAGAAAATATACAGGATCTGCATGTTTAGACAACATGCACTGTAGGATTGGTGTCAGACGAGCTCTGATCACCCACACCGGGTATGTTAGCCTTTCTGTATCAGCTAGCTCACAGTGCCACTATAACCTCCTCTTCCTAAGGAGAGAATAGTTTCTGGCAACCTCAGGACATGTCAACCCTGATCCCTCAGGACCGTGGACACAATGTACTACCTTTCGCTCAGTCCTTCGTGCTTACTTAGTTTCTCTCAGAGAGATACACCAAATAAAACAATCTGGGCGTTTTCAACAATCATTTATTGAACAGGTGTAGAATAGATGTGCTGCAACAACAGTTAGACAGTATAGGATATACATGATTAACAGTTCTATGAAAGTAAAAAGATGGTTTAGTTCTGCCATCTTACTAAAATAAAATCATGAATACATTCAAGTATATAAAATACATGATAAAAGGTGCGTACTCCTACGATGCCTCCCTATCTAGATTTACCTAAGTGTACCTAGCATGGATGTAGGAGATAAGCAGAATTCCTCTAGGATCTAGACAACCCTATTACCTTAATTGAGACTGTGGGACCCCATCCTGGTCTTGAGCTGGACACCCCACGAGGGATGTCAGACCACTACAAGCTGGAGTGTCTGCATGCAGGAACCTCAGCGTCTCTGGTCAGTGTGTCAGCCGGGAAGTCTCGATCTCCTCTAGCTATCTTAGCAAGATGTGATGTATATATACCCATTGGTCTCTCCAGGGGTCCTACCTTGCTGTATTGCTGTATCGGCCTAAGGATGACGTCGGGATGAACTTTGTACATAGATTTTAAGCAGGAGATGGTAGTTCTGCTGTGCTTCCAAAAATCCTCATGCATAATGTATGAGATTTCGAACTATGAAAAGCCCGTGTTCTGAATGCATTGTAATATCTGGGTAAAAGGTCAGTCCCTGTAAACCATGACAAGTGTAATGTAGGGAGAGGCTATAGGTGAAGGGTAACAAGTTTACAGAGGCCTATATTATAGTGCCTATATAGAATATAACAGTATCATTCAATTTACAGGCCCACAGAAAAGGTATTGTCTTATTATAAGGGACTTGCAAGTAAATTAAATACGCCAATTGGGTTTAAGCCAGTCTGACATGTTTTATGCAGAGAGCACAATCAATTTAGCACTGGTTAGTAGTGGTAAAGGGCACAGAGTCTTAATGCCAGCAAAAACAAAATCTGGAAAAACAGGAGGTCCGATGGCAAAATGTTAGGGAGGAAACCATGGCAAGGATGCCAAGGATGCCAGGTCTAACAGGTGTCCAAAGGATACAACCTTGTCTTGCAGGCCCTGCATAGCCTGTTATGGGTGATCAAACCTCCCTGGGACATTGGCTGCAACCTTGGAAGCTTTTGCTTTTTTTATGAGAAGGTGGATGGGGCAGAACGGTTCAAGTGCTTCCTAGGCAGTGATCTGTACAAAGATCCCCTCCTCTCACTATAAATATTTTTGAGAAATTGATAAGTCTGCCACTAGCTGCTACATAATTTTGTCATTTTCAACAAAAAAATAGTTTTGAAGAGAGTAAGTGCTGCCCGTCGTGCTGAACGGGCATTTTGCAAAGTGTACGTAGTGACAGACCCCATGCTGCTTGCTGTATCAGGTGTCCGGGTGGTACTAACGAGAGTATATCAAGGTGTGTTAAAGTAACACAGTAGCAGAATAATCCAGAACTGGTCCACAATGTGCATCAATATGCAGTGAAATGTGCCTTTTCTTGCTGCTTAACAACCCTAATGCATAATGTAATCCTACATGGCCACATAATTGCAGCAGGCTTGACTAAATTAGTTTATGGAAGGATATGGCACATAAGCATGTGCGGGAAATCCGTTCAAGCCTGTTGAATTTAACTATGTTAGGATGGCTCCGGCAAGCTGCCAGCACCATCCTAAAATAGTTACTAAGTTAGCTTCAACAGGAAGCACTAAAAGATCAAATAAAGCAGGTGCTCGAGCACCTGCTTTATTTTATCTATTAGTGCTTCCTGATGAAGCAATTTAGTAACTATTTTAGGATGGCGCTGGCAGCTTGCCGGCGCTATCCTAAAATAGTTACAGCAGCCCATAATGATGGAGGCCTTTGCATTATTGACTTTCACGAGCTCAATCCCTGTGCAGTTCCTGTGACCACGAGCTTCTCTGATCCGTGCCTGTCCTTTTATGCACACAAGAGGCATGTGAACTCGAGGGACCCCGGTGCTCTTCAGTGTGATGGCAAAGTTAATCAGCCCCCCCAAAAATGTGAGTTTTGTCGAGGCTGGGCAGGTGTGCGTTCTCCCCATATCTATCGTTGAAAAATAGCTATGCTGCTTGATGGAGGCCTTTGCATTATTGACTTTCACGAGCTCAATCCCTGTGCAGTTCCTGTGACCACGAGCTTCTCTGATCCGTGCCTGTCCTTTTATACACACAAGAGGCATGTGAACTTGCCCATGCTTAATGGCACAGTTATGCAGTTGGTATTATTATTTCATGAAGATCAGAGCTACAGATGTGTTATTCTCAGAGGATAATAAATTCCACTAGCACTCCACTATAGAGAAGCGTGCAAAATGAAACAGTCTGCTCTGCCAAGGAGAACAATCATGACAAGCTGCGGATATCACATACGCCCACTGATAACAAAGTCCACACACGCCTGGAGCATTAGTCAACTCATCAAAGACCCTTTAAGACTCTCGCCACTTTTGAGGAATTCCCCTGCGCTTTGGTGGGATCTGCTGGGGTCAAAGCTGGAGAGATTTATCTCTTCAGTGATCAAAGCAGATACGTCCCTGGCATGCGCGAGTAGACGTTAATCAATTTTCTTGGCTGACTGGGCGCCTTAAATGGATTTTCAAGGCGCTTTATTGAAACTGATGCCTGCCATTACAGACAGCTCATTCCAGGCGATCATGCATACTGTTCTTGAGCAGCCCCTCCTCAACGCTGACGTAAGACGTCAATCCTCCGGGTGGCGTCGCGTGGCAGCTCTCTCAGGATGATCCAAGCATCCCGCCTTCAAGGCACTTTGAGCGGTAATTCTGGCAGAAGCGCTTCGATCAATTTTCATCAATTTACTAATCATTATCTTGCAGCAGACATCAGTCACCGTCTGAGGATCTGTGTCTGTCCCCGAAGAATGACAAGTGCCCTTAATAAATATTGAGCATTTGTATGCAAATCTAATCACTCCAAGCTTCCCCTTCAATCACTGTCCGTCCCGGAGGAGATACTGAATTTAAGGTTTTTTTATGCGCCCACAGTACTAACAGTATGAAGGTATGATTTAGTGGAGGGGTCCTGGCCTTTTATACAGAGTATTGATTAATCTACAACACAATTTGATGATCAGGTTTTCTCTACTCAGCTACCCTTCTCTGCCCCATTACTTTCTCATTAGATACAGGATCAACTGATATTTAGGCATCTAAAAACAACTTAATTAGTAAGTACCATAGCATCCTGAAAAGCGTCTTGGCTTACCTCGGAAAACACTGTGGGGACACCTTGCTCCTGTGGTCTATTGATAGAAGGGGGTTGTCGCAGGTAAAATAAGTCCGAATGTAGCCACAGTAGTAGGTTCCAAGAAGGTTGTTTATTAATCCAGTCCAGATGAAGTAGAAAGTAGATAAGATGGTAAGTAAGATGTTAGATGGCCCCACAGGGAGCAGCCTCCCTGCTGCTCAGCCTGCATTCAGCAACTGACACTCAGTCATAACCCAGGCATCCAAGCATCCCATGACATCACCACACTCAATGATTAGATTGGCAGACCCTGATGCAGAGGTCTAGCCCAGGACCAGGGTTCAATTCCCCGCCTCGGCGGGTCTTGGGCTCAAAATTTCACGGGCCTGATAATTCTCGCCTCGATGCCTATTCCAATCATGGAGTCCCACTCTGCAACTCTGGGCAATAGCTTGCTTAATCTCCACAACGGCCCCCACAACGCTAAGGATGCCTGGCCTCTACCTTGGGGGTGCCTAGGAATGGACGCCTCACAGGGAAAGCCAGGATGGGTTCCACAGCGGTAATCTTACAAGCGCCTTGAGACCCTTGCGGGTGAGTAGTGCGCTATACAAGTATCAATTTACAATTTTACAATTTATCCCAACACTCATCCTAGCTGAGCAGTAGGTAAGAAATACACAAGAGAAAGAAGAGGCGATAATCAACTTACAACAGGGATACTGCTTGTCTGTCGAGGAGATGGCCTGCTAGGAGAGACCTGTTCCCGGAAAAAAAAGCTGCATCAGGTCCAGCTGCTGAGATAGCTCTGTGAAGACAGCTTGATGAAAAGAGCCTGCACAAGAGGTACAAGGACATACCCTCTGCTAGGAGGAAACAATAAGAGCTTCTGGGTCATGGATACTTTCCATTGGTTGTCACTTATGTCGGGGTGCCCTCAGTGCTTAATTTGTAAAGAATTAAGTGCCAGGCCACTGCAGCATCACCATAATTTGCCTCTGCCAGTGCTGCCAATGACAGTACCAACATAACACTAAACCATTGCACTCCAGAAAGTGTGACAATTCAGACTATTTCAGGCCACACAATGCTATGATTATGGTGCAAGAGGCTGGTATTATTCATTTTAAATGTATATTGGACTAATAAACACGGTTGTTGTGCTCATGTCAAAATGAAACAGACAGCGCCACCATGTGGTGGACTGTCACTAAGAGTAGATGCAGGCAATTAAGTGCTGTGCCGAGCACACGAAACCACTGGCTCAAATTAAGCACTGGGTGCTCTGCATTTACCAACGCATCCTGTGCACCCCTTCTTCAACTCCAGAGGGACCAGAAGGCAGGTGGGCCTCATACCGTCAGCACACATGCTTCTTTCTCTTGCTTCCCTCGAGCATCTCTCTAGCCCTTAGGGTTATGGGTAAATTGGTGGTTACAGTCACTGTGAAACCGAACCATAAAGTGACCAGTTTTTGGTAGGGAACTAGTGCTCCCAGGATGGCTTGTGGGTGTTCCCAGCCACATGGGCACGCCCCAGCCAGAAAATCTTCACAGTGACTGGCGCATTCTAAGAGTCACATCTTCACAGGAAGGGTACCTGTCGACTAAATAGAAGGAGTTGAGTCAGCATTTCCAGCATACCCCTTGAAAAAACTAGAGATGATTTGGGTCTCAAAATGTCCCTGGACTCCATTTCACCGAGCTCTGGGGGGCATATTTACAAGCCCCAGTATGCTGCTCTTATGCCACACAATGTGGTGCTAGAGTGACGCAACTCAAAAAAGAGGTTTATGAAGCTAGGCAAGGAGGGCACCTTGCATGCTCCTGCGTGACTTCATGAATCTGGAGTGATATAACACAGCGCACATCACTGCATTGGTGATGGGCAGCAAAATGGCGACAGCGCAAGGGAAAGAACAGGAATGAGTTGTATTATTGTAAATACGGCACATTCCTGACCCTTCACACTTCACGTCACAGCAAGGTGATATTTTACACAGCGCTGTGTGTCTTATCTGTAAATGTGCCCTCGTCTCTAACGAGACACTAGTGACAGGACATTGGGTCAGCTCTCTATCACTGGGACAGGCGGCGCACAAGAAACTTTTATGAGTGGGGTCCTTGTAGTTTGGGTGGTGGGTTTTTGGGCTGTACATTTTTAGGGCATTCTTACCTTCCTATGCTTTAAGGGGTGACACCTTTATTTCAGCCCATAATATTACATAAGATTCCATAGACCAAAGTTGGGTCCGGAGTCAACATGCCTTTATCTACTGCCAAAACTCAGACCCATTTTAGCCCCAGCTTTGCTCCCGCTAAGATGGGACCCGAGCCCCTATATAACCTCCTGAGTGAGTCCAAAACAAGCCCCCATAGGGTAGCATTGGCAATGCAGAGAATGTTAGCATGAACCTTCTGTAAAGCGTTAAGAGGTCACAATGATGTCTGGGGCATTATCTTGACCTTAAAAGGTGCCTGCGTGTTTTAACTTTTGAAGCCCACTTTGGCCCCTATTTACAAATCCCATGCGCTGCTGTTATGTCACTTTTTACTATATCAACCCCTCCGCTGCGCCGAACATTCCACGCTGGTGCGGAACGTTCTATTGTGCGGGCGGGGCCGGAACGTTCAGCAGATGTGCGCAGCACTTCCGAGGTAGTGCACGCGCCGTCCGCTGAACGTGTGCGGCACTGAAGGGGTTAAAAATGACGCACCGGCGGCGCAAAGGGCTCTTTATTTTTAATTGAACTATGTACATACCCATTAAATACTATTTTCTTCTGAGAAAGAAAAACACTATGTCAACGTTGAATTTATTATGTGTTATTTACTGTGTCACACTGAATCTGAGTTTCTAACTCCCGCCACCTACTGGAGTAAGTTGTCGCTGCTGCTCATCCTTGCTATGTCAACTGAGTCACTTGCCCAAAGTGAGTCATGTGGTTATCCATTTGGAGTGCACCAGTCCTGTGCCCCTGTGACATCAGAGGTAACCAACAGAACTCACGAGCAGAGCAGCCGACTAGGGTGGGGAAAAGGTCTCTTGTCGCCTCCCAACAGCCCACACAAAAGTCTAGGGAGAGCAGACCCCCACTGGGAGAGGAGACTTTATCATGGCTGACTAGGTAAAGAAAAGAACAAAAACAGGCACTACATCATTTTAACATCACAATCTGCTTATACATAACTTCAAATAGAATTAAACAGGAGTAAGTCTTCCGTATGATTTAAACTAATGTAGCATGTCGTCACTGCACAGTGCTGCAAAACTGTGACAGCAAACAATATTTCAATCAATCCATCATTCAAGAATTTATAAAGCACTTCAAATCACCCGTGTGGGGCAAGGCGCTGGAGTTGCAAGCACCTTCTTTGTAATACTTCATATAAAAATGGCGGCACAACTCAGAGGCTGGAACAAGTCCCAAATTATTTTAGACGGTTTTGAAATTCTTGGAGGGCAGCAAAGGCAATGTAGGCTAAGTCACCCTTTCCCCTGGCATCAGCACCTACTTTACACTGTGCACTTTACAAAACACAGTCCAAGGCCTTCTGGGATTGCAGTCCTACAACTCTTCAATAGAATCAATGGAATAAAGTGCTATGGGCCTCATGTGCTAGTAATTCGGTCGCAAAAAGTGGTCACAATGAGCATACCAACTTTTTGCTACCACTACATTATTTTGCAAACTGACCTATGTACAAAATGGCCAGATCACTAAAGAAGGAATTGCAGCAGGATACAATCCAACCTACCTCATGAATATTAATGATATAGATGCATAATCCAACTCACTCTGATTGGAGGCCATCACAGAGCAGGTGGCCTGCTGTGTTTACAGATCCTCATGTCTGTGATCGCTTTTAAATAAAGAAAAAATTAGCTTTTTTCCAGATGGAGCCCACTTTCCTTTAACAAAATAAGGCTGCATTCAAAGAGGAACATTTTTTTTTTTGTGAATTTGCGAGTTGGCTGTTATACTGCGGACCACAATCTACTCAACAAACATGATTTAACATTTGCAAAGGAGAAAGGTCCCAAGCGGATTGATGTTCTTTTACGAATGGTTTACCAAGTTCTTTGTGGTGATAAGAAGTTTTCAATGTTTTGAGACCGGTTGCTAACCACTGACACATTGCCTACCTATTCCTTAATGTTAAAGGGCTTTTTTCAACTCTGAGGCTTTCATTTACGGCAGTAGGGCATTGTGGGTCTTGTAGTCTATGCATATTTCAGCGATCTTTAAAATGATTACGCCAAATTCACTCCTTGACTTCCCTGCTGAAATCAATACCGATGGTCTTTTATTCGCCTGCTAAAAGTGGTAGAGGGGAGCAAAATAATTCAAGATGATACTTACAAAGTAGTCATGCTTTAAAGGACCACAGACTGTGGACTTTGTTTTAATGGATTTTTTACAAGGCCAAAAATAATTGAATAATATTGAATTGAATATAAACACACCTTAATATCCGAGTATATAGGTACATAAAAATCAATACAGAGCTGAGTCTACGAATATAATTCATTCGGCACAAAAGGCACAATGTGATGAAATCCAAAATCAAAATGCAAACAGAATGGAAGCTGAGTCCAATTCTCTTTTCATTGAGAGGTAAACGAAAAATATCTTTACCTACACTGCTCTAAATGAGGGTTCTGCCTATCTCCCTTATATCATACCCCAAAGGTGTCATCACGTGTTGACTTTCTAAGAATTACTCACGTCAAATAGGTCTGATAGCTTAAGGCTATGGAGTTCACTCTAGGATGCTCCTTCTCCTCCGAAAAAGCAGAAATCTCTCGAATCTGTCATTGCGCATCATAGAAAAAGACAAAGTTCAACCCACAATAGGTCACATGATGAACTTGTTTCATTTGCAAACATTTTTGTAATTTCCACAGGAGCCTTGATTTTGTTCAGCTACTCTCCAGAGGCCTTGGTTCCCTGATAAGCCAGACATGAAAGGCGTCCTCCCTTATCGCCTTCCGTCCTTCTTCAAAGACATTTCGGTATCTCCTTAATCTAAGAATAACGAGGTTGAATTCCTGCACCTGCAGTAGGATGAGAACATACTGTTTTTGAATACAAAAATAATTCATTTAATTATTTCTTGAGAAACCAAGGAGAAACAAAACTCAAAACAACCTGCGGTTTCGGCCTACAATGCAGGCAATTTAAACTACACACTGTTACATTGTACAAGTATAATTTCATTCTGCACATTATACATACAGGAGTAATAAACTTTTCTAATGCATACAAAGTCCTACGTAAATGTGCATACTACATTACAAATGCTTATGTGACTTGAATACATGCATTTCAATAATCATGAAACACTGCAAATGACAAAAATATATGTAAGTGCATTTGAACCATGAGTATAATGCACCCATACAATTTAGAGTGCCGTAAGCGCTTTATCAAAAACAAATGATTTTAAAAAAAATGTTTTATTGAAAATACATGAGTCAGTAGGTTCAAATCAATGTCATACAAACAATATACGCTGCGGGCTTTCAAATTAACAAAAAGAGAAAAAAAAATAACAATATTAACAAGCGTATACATTAGCCGATACAACAAGCAGCAAATGCCAATGTTAAAAATCAGGAATTAAAGTATGAAACTTTAGCCATGATGAACGAAGGTCAAGGGTCCCAGCTGGCCCCAGATTTCGCATTTCCAAATCCAAATATTGCGAGACTATGCCCCAGATTTGCTGACCAAGCTTCTTTTTACGATGATGTTTAAGGGCATATAAACTGTGTTCCATATTATATACAGAAATAAACCGTGCCCTCCAGGCCTCAAATGTAGGCGGCTCTTGCTGAAGCCAATGAGAAGCTATACTTAATCTAAACACAGCTGTAGTTGAATATATTAGAAAAGCCTGTTGCTTTGATATTCCTACCGGAACCAGATCCCATCTCTACCCCTAATAGAATCTGAGCAGCAGATAATTGCATAGGGACACCGAGAATCTCTGTTAAGAATTTCTCCAGCTGCGTCAATAAACTAACTAAAGATAGACATGCAAAAAAAATATGTACATTATCTGCAGATGGGTATCCACAACAGGAACATTTCCCTATTTGGCCCCCAGTCCGTTTTGAAACCTTATCTAGGGTATAGTAGAGATTAAAAACTGATTTGAAATGTTGGGCAGACCGTTTTGCGGATAAGAATAATTGAATGGCCAAATCAATTGAAACCTCTATTTGTATATCCTGTCTCCCCAATTTAATCCCCCATTTACGATTTTGTTCTTCAAAATCATTAGTCTTAGTACTTAGCATAAAACCATAT